>NW_006408533.1:33948744-34001510 GCF_000296735.1 Chrysochloris asiatica | reverse complement strand
CCCTCAACAGTCTATTTTATAATGATATGCCAGGGAAACCAAGATTCAAAAGACAGCCAAGCATCTAAACATTATTTTCCCCCTTTTGTGCATTCCAACCATGTCTCAATCCCTCTATCCCAGAGCCCTGTTGTTCCAAGGTTGTGCATACATCATTATTTATCTCTGTCCCATTTAGCCCATGCAAACCTGCCTAATTGTTTTACCATCTGCCTTGTTCTTCCATTCCCCTCCCTCTTGTCCCCCTCCCTAGCACCCAAACTATCCTGTGTCTATTCCCTACCCTGTGCTCCACCTTTCTCTCCCTTCCCTCACCCCACCCCCCCACATCCCAGTAACCAGCAAAGAATATCCACCCCCACCTTTAGTATGGGTTCTTTTTCTTACTCTTTTACAGTAGTGGTCCTATGCAGTATTTCTTCTTTTGTGACTGACTAATTTCACTCAGCATAATGCCTTCAAGGTTCATCCATGTTATGAGTGGCTTGCAGCTTCCTTGTTATTCTTCAAGATAGCATAATATTCCATTGAGTGTATGTACCACAGTTTGTTTATCCATTCTTCAGTTGATGGGCACTTAGGCTGTCTCCATCTTTTTGATATTGTAAATAGTGCTGCTATGAACATTGGTGTGCATATATCTACTCATGTTACGGCTCGTATTTCTTGTGGGTAAATACCAAGGTTGTTTGATTTCTTGACTACTGCTTCCATGAGTGTTGATGGTTGACCCCAGCAAAATGAGGTCTTTAGCAACTTCAATTTCCCCTCCATTTGTCATGATGTTATTTATTGGTCTGGTTGTGAGACTTTTTGTTTTCTTTACACTGAGCTAAAATCCATAGTATAGACTGTAGTCTTGGATATTTCATCAGTAAATGCTTCAAGTCCTCTTTGCTTTCAGTAAGCAATGTTGTGTCATCTGCATAGTGAAGGTTGTTAGAGTTTTCCTCCAATCCTGATGGCAAGTTCTTCATATAACCTATATTTTCCGATTATTTGCTCAGCATACAGATTGAATAAGTATGGTAAAAGGATACAACACACTTTTCCTAATTTTAAGCCATTTGATATCCCTTGTTCTGTTCTAACAACTGCCTTTTGATCTATGTTCATTATGAGCACAATTAAGTGTTCTGGGATTCCCATTCTTCACAATGTTACCCACAATTTGTTATGATCCATAGTAGAATACCTTTGAATAGTCAATAAAGCACAAATAAACTTCTCTGATATTCTCTGCTTTCAGCCAAGATCCATCTGACATCAGCAATGATATCTCTGGTCCCCCCTTTTTCTGAATCTAGCAATTCCCTGTTGATGTGCTGCTGCAACCATTTGAAAATGATCTTCGACAAAATTTTACTTGTAGGAGATATTAGTGATATTGTTCACAATTATTTTCACATTCTTTTGGCTCACCTTTTTTGTAATGGGCACAAATATGGATCTCTTCCAGTAGATGGACCGAGTAGCTCTCTTCCAAATTTCTTGGCATAGACAAGTAAGCACCTCCAATGCTGTATCAGTTTGTTAATACATTTTTGTTAATTCCTGGAATCTTGTTTTTTTGCCAATGATTTCAGTGCTTCTTCCTTCAATACCATCAGTCCTTGATCATATGCTACCTTTTGAAGTGACTGAACATCCATCAGTTATTTTTGGTACAGAGATTTGTTGAATTCCTTCCATCTTCCTTTGTTTTGTTTCCAGAATCATTTAATATTTCTCACATAGAATCCTTCAATATTGTAACCCAAGGCTTGAATTTTTTTCTTCAGTTCTTTCAACTTGAATAATTCTGAGTGTGTTCTTCCACTTTGGTTTCCTAACTTCAGGTCTTTGCGCATTTCATTATAATATTTGACTTTGTCTCTCAAACTGCTCTTTGAGTTTTTCTCTTCAGCTCTTTTACTTCATCATTTCTTCTAGTCACTTTAGCTTCTCTACTCTCAAGAGCAAGTTTCAGAGTCTCTTCTGACATCCATTTTGGTCTTCTTTTCTTTCTTGTTTTTTTAATGTCTTTTTAACAAATCTTTTGTTTTGTTTATGTATAATGTTCTTAATGTCATCTCACAATTCCTCTGGTCTTCAGTCATTAATGTCTAATGCCTCAAATCTGACTGCTGCTTCCATGAGTGTTGATTGTGGATGCAAGTAAAATGAAGTCTTTTGGCAACTTCAATCTTTTCTCCTTTTATCATAATGCTATGTATTGATCCAGTTGTAAGGATTTTTGTTTTCTTTACATTGAGGTGCAATCCATACTCAAGACTGTAGTCTTTATCTTTAGTCCATTTCATTTTGACAATTTCCAACTATCCTGTATTCATGTTTTATACATTCCATCTTATGATTATTAATGGATGTTGACAGCTATTTCTCCTCATTTTTAGTTTGCCACATCAACAAATGAAGGTCATGAAAGCATTACTCCATTCGGATCATCATGGTCAACTCTACATTGAGTAGGTAGTTCTTCCCAAGTTGTATTTTCAGTGCCTTCCAACTTGAGGGACTTATCTACCAGCACTATATCTATAATGTTCTGATGCTATTAATGTTTTAATCTTCTGGTACTATATCTGACAACGGTCTGCTGCTAAACATTCAAAAATAGTCTGCCTCTCCTTTTATTAGTCTTATCTGGAAGTTCACTGACACCTGTCCACCATGGGTGGCCCTGTTGTTAAGTACTGTGGAGTCGGTTCCGACTCATAGTGACCCTGCACAGGGTTTCTGAGGCTGTAAATCTTTACGGGAGCAGAATACCTCATCTTTCTCTCAGGGAACCGCTGGTAATTTTGAACTGCTGACCTTGCGGTTCGCAGCCAGATTCGTAACCACTACGCTACCAGAGCTCCTAATGGGTGACCCTACTGGTATTTAAAATACTGGTGGCATAACTTCCCACATCACAGCATCACGCAAACCACCACAGTATGACAAACTGATAGGCAAGTGAGGGATTTTTGCCCCTAGAACCCTTCAATATTCCAAGTCAAGGCTTCGGTTTTTCTTTAGTTCTTTCACCTGGAGAAATGCTGAGCATGTTCTTTCCTTTAACTTTTCTAACGCCAGGTCTTGGCACATATTGTTATAATACTTGGCTTTGTTTTCTTGAGCTACCCTTTGAAATGTTCTGTTTAGCTCCATTATCTCATTTCTTCCATCCAATTTAGTTTCTCTGCTCTCATGATTAATTTTAAGAGTCTCTTCTGACATCCATTTTGACTTTTTCACCCTTTCCTGTCTTTTAATGACCCTTTGCTTTGTTTCTTCATGTCATCCCACAACTGTTCTGGTCTTTGGTCATTACTATATAGTGTATCAAGTCTGTTCTGGAGATGGATTCTAAATTCAAGTAGGATATATTCAAGGCCATATTTTGTTTCTCGTAGACATGTTTTAATTTTCTTGAACTTTAGTTTGAGCTTGCTTGCATATGAGCAATTGATGGTGTGTTCCATATCCCTGGCCTTGTTGATGATATTGAAGTTTTCCACCATCTTTTCCCATAGATGTAGTTGATTCGATTCCTGTGTATTCCATCTGGTGAGGTCCATGTATCCAGTTGCTTTTTAAGCTGTTTATGTCTCATCCTTTATTGTGTTGTTGTTAAGTGCTGTTGAGTGGATTCTGACTCATAGCAACCTTGTATAGGGTTTTCAAGGAGCAGCTGGTGGGTTTGAACTGTTGACCTTGTGGTTCACATTACAGTGCTGATCCTACAGTGCCACACCAGGGGTCCAAATGGCGCCCTGCTCTAGCCCAGAGCTTCAGGAGGCCTCATTCTTTGGAGTGCCTTCATTGAAATTTGGTAACTTCTAACTCTGGTAGTGTAGTGGTTACGAATCAGGCTGCGAACCGCAAGGTCAGCAGTTCGAAACTACCAGCCGTTCCACGGGAGAAAGATGAGGCTTTCTGCTCCAGTAAAGATTTACAGCCTCAAAAACCCTGTACAGGGTCACTATGAGTCAGAACTGACTCCATGGCACATAACAACAACAATGACCCAAGGCTGTCTGTTCCCAGAAAGATTTACAGTCTTGGAAACACTATGCAGGATCACTGAGTTGAAATCAACTTGATTGCGTGGGATTGTTTTATTTTTTTGGTTTCTTTTCCTAGGACCGGTTGGATATGGTGTCCTCTGTCCAGCCCAGACTACTGGGGTTCCAGGCCCTGTTTCTTCCCTTCATGGCATCTTCTGACTCTATCCGATGTATAGGGTTGAAATGTTGTTGTTGTTAAGTGCTGTCGAGTCATTTCTGACCCACAGCGACCCTGTTTAGGGTTTCTGAATAGCAGTTGGTAAGTTTGAACCACCAACCTTGAGGTTTAAACAGCTTTGCAGTCTGGCGCATTAACTCACAGCACCACACCAGGACTAGTTTCACACCTATAGTTTCATCCCTGGGTTCCAGTGGCAGATCCAATTTCTAGGAGGGTAGGTGGGTATGTGAATTGCTTCCACTAGACAACATTGTGTATATATATATATGTCATGTGTGTGTGCATCAGAATGGTGTAGATGGGGTTCTGGACTAGAGATGATCTACAGTTTACTCTGAGCTGTGTATGTGGGATTGTGTATCAGCTTTTGCCTTTACGTAATGTGACCACAGAGCTGTCCCAGGGTATTAGGGCTGATGGCAGGCACTGTTCATCCTGTTCTGGGCCCCCATCATTGGCATCCAGAGCAGTCATCTCATACCCTTAGTAAACTCTGTGCCAAGGTCAGGCAGTCCTCCAGGGTGGACAGTGCCTATTTCTTCAGATGACTTTTAAGACCACTGTTCTACAATGCCAACGAGCCTTGCTCATCAGTGTGCTCACTTGCCTCAACCTGATGTGGTGATGCCATGCTTTCAGAGGCTGATCTTGTGTCATGCTAGACAAACAGTGGCTGTATCTCCTTGCATAAATAGCCATTCTCTTCTTACTCCACCCATGGGGTCCCCACCTACCTTTTCTGCTAATGGCAGGGGTTCAATTGCCACAAAAAAGATCACATTCTAGGAATGCAGTAGTTACAGCCTAAGGAGTTTAAGCGATAGCATAGGTAGAAGATGTGTTGTCTTGTGTTAATACTTTATGATTCCAAACAGTAAATTTGACATGGCCTGAAAGGAATTATAGTCCAGATTTTCCTGCTTCCTCTAGGTAAGACTTATATATGAGGTCATTATCAGCAAAACACTGTAACCTCTGATAGAGTATTCTTGTCTTCAGAATAAAAATAGACATCTTGTCAGAAATCCTCCACCCTTCCTTTAGATTGATGTATGGATTTTGGGATATAAAACAGATGGAATCTCCAACCTATAGCCTAATTCTGGACTTGCCAATCATCCCCTTCTCCTTGGAATCATGTGAGACAACTCCTGTAAAATCTCTTTTCTCCTTCCTTCCTCATACCTATCCTCTCCTCCCCTCCCTAGCCTTCTTCTGCTGGTTCTATTTCTCTAGAGAACCCTAAGATAGGTACCAAGCACATGTTAGGGTTTGAGGATACCAAGATAGGTAACAAGTTCATGGTCTTGCAGAAAAAAAAAAAAAATTTAAATCATAAACAAAAACAATTTAAAAATCAGTGTAATAATTATTTTCCCTAAAAAACATTTTATAATATTCTCTAATATAGTACATTCTCATCTTGGTTGCTCTTAAATGTATGAAGGGCTTGCCTATGGTATCATCAATTCTGCAGTTCTGAGGCTCACTGCTAGGAATTATGTACCTCTACACATAGCTCATGGCATGCAAAGATGAGGCTTTCTACTCCTGTAAAGATTTACACCCTCGGAAACCCTGTACAGGGTCGCTATGGGTCGGACCCGACTCGATGGCACTTAACAACAATAACAACAACACATAGCTCATGGCATGCAAAGCCATTCAGTGATATAACAGCTGTATGGCATTCACTCTGACCCAACAGGGCCCAAAGAAAGGAGAAGGAACCAGATTTTCTGATTCTGAAGTTGCTGACTTAGTACCTACATCCCTCTTTACCCAAACAGAATTCCCTTTGTGTGGCTGAAGCTGCCATCATGCCCAGAATTACACATCTAATGTCTGTAGATGATTACTACTCATTCCCTGCACTAGGTACTCCCTAAAAGCATCCCCACCCTTGGCAAGAGATGCAGCCAGAGTTCTGGGCTAGAAGCTTGACCATACCAGCTGTGTCTGCAGTACTGTGAATTGCTGAAGACCTTTTAAGAAAGGAAGAGAGACAGACAACCAAATTTGGGAGGGCGGTGGCCCCCAGGGTTGCTAGAATATTATTTTTACCACTCTGGAAGCTTTGGAACTTGGAAAATCTGACATCCTGAATCTTAAAATTTCTTGGTTTCCACAGCAAACTTCCCTGGACTTACATGGTGCCTCAGGAAGGTTTGGAAAGGTGCTTGCGTGCAAACTCTTGACTGAGTGACATTTTCTTTTTAGGAAAAGTCAGGTCTCTCTGGCAAATTAAAGCAATATAATTGTAGACAAACTCAATGTTCCGGAACCCCCCCTTTCTGTCTTTGCCTAATTTGATATGGTCACACTCTATTTCAGGACAAGTTTTCCCTTGCTTTCATTCTTTCCCGACTGGTGCTTTGCACTGAGCATTGAATGAATGAAATGATAAAAATATCAATGAGCAGAAGTGACCAACAAAAGGTCTACACATTTACTTTTACGGATTATGTAAAGGATGTAATTCACCGTCTAAAGACACTCCAGAAGAAGATGCCCCACTGCCCTTTCATTAGTGGATGGCCAGAATGGGGAAAGAGGAAGGGGTTGTTTCACTTTTTCGCCTTTCCTGAGCGTCCAGCACAGCTATGGTAGGCGCAACCCCTGGAGAGCTTAGGGGCGTTGCTTTCCCGCGTCTGAAGACCCGAGAAGCTTCGGGAAGGACTCGTCGAAGGTTTGTCCGCAGAAGTTGCACCTGGGTGGGCAACGGTCCTTGGGTCCGCGGGGAGCGGGGAGGAGTCTAAAAAGGAGTGCCTCTGGGCCTGCTAGTGGCCGGAACGTCAGCCCCAAAGTTGCCTAGTCCGCGATCACCCACACTGCCCCTCCCAGACTGAAATCCTCTTTTCAATGCTCGGGCGGATCCTTTGTGGAGTCAATTACAGCTCTGCAATAAGAGTCGCACCTAAACTCTGGAGCGCACCGCACCCGCGGGGGCGGAGCTTGGCAGGACGGGGTGGAGCCAAACCTTCGTTGGGTCCGCCCTTTGAGTACACGACACAGTGATTGGTTGCTTCGGAAGACTGCCTTCCAGCTGGTCCTGAAGACAAGCGGGTAGCCAAGGCTGGATCCCGGCGCGTGGGTTGCGGGGTGGCCCCTTTAGTGGAGAGGTTGTGGGGGCTGAAAGGGTTGGCGCCCATGCACTTCTCGGCGAGGTTATGTATGGCAGGAGTTGGGACGCACTGAAACCCTGCAAGCCTGTGGTTTCTCGTGCTCGGCGAAGTGTATTAGGAACTCGCTGTAATTCTCGAGCAATTGGGAAACTTCTTGGTCCCATTCCTGTCTTCAGACTTTCAATAGGAAAGCAGTTTCAAAGTTGCTGTATTTCCTCTCCCAATCGGACTTTGTAAAAATAACCGTGCCTCAGGGCCGACAAGCGACCCTTGCCGCACCTTTGCCCAAGGCCGAGTGTGAACCTAAAAATACTCCGCGGTCCGGAGCCTGCGCTCGGGCTGCGGGAGCGTCCGGCCGGGCCGCAGAGGGCGTCTGAGACCGGAGAAACGGCGACCGCGGCCCCGCGCCTCTACCGGGGCTGTCCCTTTAAATCCTGGAGGAGGCAAAGAGAAAAAAGGAAAGAAAGAAAAAAAGACGCGAAGCACCGATCGGCTGGTGACTCTGTTGGCCGCCACGCTGCCCCAGCGCCTGGTCCTGATTCCCGCCCCCGCCCCTGCCGGTCCTTGCGCCCCCTCCGCGGTTCCTGTCAAATCCACACAGAGCGGGGCAGAGGAGGAGGCTGAGCCCCAGCAAGTGCATGTGTGAAAAGGCGGAAGGGACAGAGAGGGGGCGGCGCGGGGAGCGGCGACCACAGACATCCGGGCCCTTGAGCCCCTCGAGCCCCCCGAGCCGGCGCGCCGGGCGGTGAGCGGGCGCGGGCGCGGGCGCGGGGTTGACAGCCGCGAGGGGGCGGGGCGCGGCGCGGAGGGCGGAGCTGTCCGCGCTGCCGCCGCTCGGCTCACACCCGCCGGCGCGGCCCCGCCACGAGACTCTGACAGCGGCGGCAGCCAGGTCGAGCGGCTCCGCGCTTAAGGACTGACGGCCGAGGCGGCGAGACAGACCCGCGCCAAGTGCAAGCGGTGCGCGGTGCGGGCGGCGAGCTGAGGTGAGTGGCTCGGCCCACGGGGACCAGGCGTCGTGGCAGCCTGGCGACCCTGAGGGTTGCTGTCTCGTCCGCACCTCAGTGGCCGAGGCGGGTCGGGGTGCGTGGGGCGCCGGGTGGGCGGTCCTGCCTGGGGAACGCGAGGGGGCGACACGGGTGCTGTTGCTAGGAGGCCGGCTGTGCGCGCCTCGGGGCGCCCCCCGAGCTATGGTCAGGGGCGGGGGGCTGCGGTGGCTATTCAGGGGTTTTGAGCAGCGGCAGCCATGCAGCGGGAGGAGGCGGAGGAGGGAAGAGGAGGGAGAGCCGGTTGAGAGCTAGCCTGCGAGCGGGCGCCGCGCCTCCTGGCTGGCATCGCGGTCCGGAGTGAAGTGGCGAACGGGGCTGGATGGGAACTTCTGCGGGCGCGTGCGGCCCGGGCTCGGCGGCGCCTCCGGGCCCGGCTCCAGACCTGGGCTCGGTAGACCTGTCGGCAGCTACAGGTGGCGTCTGCTAAAAGTTTCATCGCACTTCTGGCGG
Source organism: Chrysochloris asiatica (assembly GCF_000296735.1). NCBI lineage: Eukaryota > Metazoa > Chordata > Mammalia > Afrosoricida > Chrysochloridae > Chrysochloris > Chrysochloris asiatica. The sequence continues at coordinate 33,992,650 of NW_006408533.1, read as the reverse complement.
AAAGGCGCGGGAGCATTTGTGAGGGATTCCATCTCCTGCTACTTTTGCAACCACCTTTTGCAGTCTTTTCTTGGAGATCAGAAAAGGGGCTGGAAAGCCTATGACCCAGCATTGTATAATGCTACACGAGGGCTGTGTGGGGTTCCTGGCCCGAGGTGCCATCCATGCGTGGCCCTAAAACACTTGCTACTGTCACGTTAGGAAGTTAGGGGAAATGGGCGCATGCACACAGTTGACCGTCTTCGACAAAGTTAAGCCGAGGCTGGCCTGGTACCAGTTGCAAGGCAACGCAGGGCCTCTTCCTGGCCACACGCACACGCACTGCGCGCCTCTTCGCTCTCGGTGTGCGCATCTCTAGCTCCTTTGAAAGGGAATTGTCTCAACCCAGTGCTGCTTTGTTATTCGGGCTGCTTGTCTGATTTTACTAAGAGAAGAGCCGGGAGATGCCAAAGATAAGCGAAGCGGCAGCTCCCATTTTCTTTGAAATCTGCGGAAACACGAAGGCTGCAAGGGCACGGGGGGGGGGGGGGGGAGGCGTAGGGAGCAGGGTCAGCGGCGTACTCACGGACCATTCCCTAGGGCAGGGCTGGAATTCTGGGGCCTCTAGCACAGAAGGAGGGGTGGGGACAGGAAGGGAAGCCCCCTGAAAAAAAAAGGTGTGCCCTGGCCAGCTCTTGGAGAGAGGCTTGGAGAAGTCTGGTGGCTTGGCCTGATTCCTCATTGGCCTGCTTGATGAATCCAGGGCAGCAAGGTAGAATCACCCCGGTAGGTCTGTCCTGGGCTGAAAGAGATTATTATCCTCGAAGCAGGTCTGATACCCGGGGGTTGCAAGTCGGAACAAAACTGCATGAGAGTTGGGAACACTCAGCCCTTCAGTCTCCTGCTGCAGCCACTCAATTCCCTTCTCTTCCCTACTTCCCAGACCTTAAGCAAAAGGCATACTCTTTAATCTAAATAAACCCACAAAAATTTGGAGCTAAAAGAGACCCTAGAGATAAACAGAAGCAGTCATTTTACAGATAGGGCTAAACACTAGCTAGAGGTGGAAGCACAGTAGTCGGGGGCCCAGCGAGGCTAGGAATGACCTCAGCCTCCCAAGCCCGGAAGAGGAGAGTTCCTTCTGCATGGCCTTGCAGAAGCTGAGATAAAAAATCAGAAATCATGGGTTCATTATCTGCTACTTTCTAAACCATGCTTGCCAGTCAATATAGTATATTTTTTGCCTCCTGTCCTTGGCTTCACAATAAAATAAAAGCTGCCCCTGCAAATTCCAGTGTGACACACAGGATCCCAACTTTTCCTCCTCCCTCCTCACCTCAAATTCCTCAGACTCTTTTTTGCACTATAATGTGGCTTGATTAGCCAAGATGAATTTGCAGCCTGTCTTACTGAAGCATCCACTTTCCTTAGGATGCCAGAGCTCTGTTTTTCTGGTAATTAGGTTTTACAGATATTTTTGAAAGGGAGCCCAATTTTGGATCAATTGCACTTGGACACCAATGCTAAGCTGTTGTAAAATACCAAATGAGAAAGATGAGCAATTATCTGGGGGTGTCAGAATAGATGTTGTTATGGGTATTTGACACAGCTATTAAACATTACTGAGTGGGTTTTCAGTAAATGTTTTCTATTCTATAGTTTATTGAGCAAAGTATCTTAATTAAGAAGAACTGTGAGTTGGCCACTTAGATTTTATCCACTTGTTTGTTTAACCACTTGTCGGATAAAAAAAGAATGATTGTTGGAAGAGCAACCCCCCTTCTGCTGTCCCCCAAATGGAATCTTCTAGGGCAATGCTTACCTTTCAGTCTATGATGAGAAATACAGCCCAGCAGAACCTTATTAAATCAGAATCACTTTGGGTGTGGTGTGTGTCAATCTGTATTAGTCAGAAATGACTTTTTGTAAGAGTATATTTTGTAAGTTTTATTGCTTTCAAGGGCATGCGGTTTCAAGAATTCAAGGCTAATGCAGTGTCATGGAGGGTAATTTTGCTCTTATGAATAGTTAAGAATCAGTGTTGCTGAATTGGTACTTAGGGCTCTTATAGAAGTAACTCAGCTCTGGTATGGGAATGATCCTAACAGCATTCTGACCTTTTTACGTCTACTGCATGCCAGTCTCATCAGCAGCCTCACATACTTCACCTATTTATCCACCTTACAGCGGTGGAACTGAGGCAGAGAGAGGGGAGCTTATATTTCTTGAACTTCATCCCCTGCATGCAGCTTGGGCTATCAGAAGTCCCTGACAATGTGGCCAGCCTCTAGGTTCTCTCCAGCACTGCAGTCACAAAAGGCTGTAGAGGCATGGTGGGGTCATAGTTCATTGGAGGCCAGGACATCATGGGGGTTGCAGGGTCTCCTTTCCTGTCTCTTCCCGCCTCTCCCCCACCCCCCACCCCCTGCGGGTGAGCAGTTTTCTTCCTTCTTAGAGCAGGCTGTGGGAATTTGGGCAAGAAGGGACCAGCTGGCTGAGACTGGGGCGGGGGTGTGGGATCTGTGGAGGACTGAGGAGTCCAGGCTATTTATAACCCCTCCTCCCCTTCTGGGAAGAAGAGACTGAAGGGTCTGGAACCATCCAGGGAACCAACTTTTCCCCAGAATGGCTGTGCCCTACTGGAAGAAAACCTGCCACCTAACCAGATGGGGGCATTGGTATGAACCCAGACCTGTGTGAAGGGGTCCCACTGGGCTCCTCAGAGCACTAGCTGCTCTGGGGGATTCAGGATACCAGTATGGGCCCTTTTACTTAGGCACAACATCCCCGCTCCCCTCCTCCCCCATTTACACAAAGTGAAGTACACCTCAGGATTCTCAAGAGGAAGGAATAGGGTCTTCTGAGTAATGAGGACAGTGGTTTTTATACTGATTCTGAAGTGGCAGGTGAGGCGGAGTTCCCTTGGCCTCCAAGCTGAGGTAGTCTAGGTGTGTGTAGAAAACTTTCCATTCTTCTTTGCCCCTACCCAGACCAGCCCCAATGGCCTCCCTCATCCCCTTACTCATCAAATCAACACCAAAGTCCCCCTTTGTCTTCCGATAACCAATACCTGCCATTCCACCATTAGTTTCATTCCTCCTTGGGTTTGTGGGGGGAAGCAGCACCAAGTCTGATGATGGATGCTTCTTCTTTGATGTTATCCATGTAATAGGGAACCCTAGTGGTGCAGTGGTTAAGAGTTTAGCTGCTAACCCAGAGATTTGAATGAGGCGACCTGCTTCTGTAAAGATTTACAGTCTTGGAAAACGTATGGGGGTGTTCTGCTTGGTCCTACAGGGTCACTAGGAGTTGGAATTGACTTGATGGTAATGTGTTTGGTTTTTGGTTTGGTGCATTGATAAGCCACCTGAAGCATTGCAGGGACTCCCTCCAGTTTTTCCTAGGGAGACCTTAGATGGGTAGGGTGGGGACTGGGCAGTTTGTGGATGCATAGTACTTGGCGTAGGCACCATGGGCTGGAGCTGTTTGTCACCAGTGCTGTGAGCCACTCACTTTCACATCCTTAGCACCTGGTACAGGTCCGGGCAGGGAGAGTGTCTGCTGAATGAATGCCAAGGGTTGGGCAAGGGTGGACAGAGTTTTGACTTGCTTCTTCATTGTACTCAGTGGTACTCCTTGATGCTGTGTAGAGGTGTCAGAGGACAAGAACAGAGAAAGAGTGTGGATGAGAATGGAGGCTCCTTGGGCATTTGGTAAATTCTGGGGCCAAAATAGGGGGCCCTGGTGAAGCACTCAGCTACTAACCCAAAGGCTGATGGTTTGAACCCATCAGCATTTCTGCAGGAGGAAGATGAAGATGAAGCAGTTTGCTTCTGTAAATGTTTACAGCCCTGGGACCCTCATGGGGGCAATTCTACTCTGTCCTGTAGTATAAAACAAACAAACAAACAAAAACAAACAAACAAACAAAAACCTGGTTGTGAACCTCGTGGTCAGCAGCTCAAATCCTCCAGGCCCTCTACGTGAGAGAGATGAGGCTTTCCGCAACTTGCAGTTAAACAGCCTTGTGGCCCAATATTCCGTGTTGTTGTTGGAGCTCCACACTACACGTCTCGCTGCGGCTCGAAGTTCTCGCTGTAGTATAGGGCCACCAGGAGTTGGAACCCACATCATGGCAGCTAGGTTTTTGGATGCTGGGGGACAAGATAGTTGGCTACTTTGTGCTACAAGGGATGCTGGGAACAGCCATTCATTGAGTCAACAAATAGTGATGAAGTCCTTATCTGTCAGATGGCTTACTCCTGGTTTAAACCTCTCCTATGATATTAGGTGGTCAGGCCTGGCTTACCTTTCTCTGACCTCTTCTTTCCCCTGTGGTCTGCCCTCCTGGGTTTTTTTTTTTTTTTTTTAAATAACCAAGCATGTTTGCTTCCGGCGTGGCTGTTGTGTCTGAAATGTCCTTCATTCACATCTTCCTCAGGCTTCTCATTATCCTAAGAGAAGCGTAAACATTAGCAGCCAACACTCTCTGGAGTATAGTCGTGACTCTTTGGTTAATTTTTTTTGTCTGTCTTCTTCCATTAGAATGTAAGTGCCATGAAGGCAGCAACTTTGTCTGTTTTGCTCCCCCTTGTATCCTTAGCACCAGAATAGTGTCAAGATGATGATTACATTGCATTCGATTAGATTACATTCAGAGGTACAGGGGCTAGAATTCCAACACATATTTTGAGATGTGGGGGGGGGGGCACAATTCCCTTATATAACAGGGAATATGAGGTTGAATCAACCGGGGCCACCCCCTCTGGATCTCTTCAAATTAGAGGCAGAAATAAATCTTGTTCAGATTTACTGTGGGGTGTGGGGCAGGAAGGGAAGAGATACAGCCCAGAACGATCATTGTCACACACTGTTCCTCATTTGACCAGCATGATTGGCTTGGGCAAAGGGTCTCCTGGCATATGCTGTGCTCTATGTTCGGGAGCTCTGGCAGCTGACCTGCCTTCAGCGCTGAGGTTCCTCTAGCTTTCTTGGCTTCTCTCTCTCTCTCATTCTCTCTCTTTCTCTGTTTACTTACTTCTTTGGTGGGCAAGAGTTCCAAGTGTAATGCCATCCTTGGAGAGTTGGGAATGTTGTGTTTTTCCAGTAGTCCCATTGATTTGCAGCCTCCTCCAAACAGCTGTGGACAACTGGTTTCCAGTGTGGATGCAGAGAGGGTTTCTCTTCAGGGCCAAGGGGTACACACAGCCAGGCAGGAGTGGAGCATTTCGTTTGTGCTTCACACCCTGCTGATTTCCAAATCCCACTGAAATGGTGCCTGTAAAAACAGATTCGTGAGGAAATTAAAAAACTGTTAGCATTCACTTTGCCGTTTATTTTTTGGTTATAAAAGCCACAAGACTTATGGCAGAAATTTTGGACAAAGTAGAAAAGTATAAAGTGAAAACAACAAAACTTCCCAATGCCCTCACTTTGGTGCGTTTCCTTCCAGTCTTTTTTCTATACCCACCATACACATAAGATTCCATTAGGATTCAACATGGTTTTCCAGAAGTTTTTGTGCTAAAATAAACAGGTCCTTTCCTATTGAGAGCCTGATACTTACATTCCCTCTGTGAATCACTAATTCTTAGAAGAAGATGTGTTTTCCAAAGCTCTTTGCTGGCCAAGAAGATTTCAGCCAGCTTTACCTTCTGTAGTTACCCTTCCACATCCTCATACATTGTGCTGTGGTCAGAAACACACCATACTTTTCTCTGGGTTAAGAATCCCTACTAGATTGTATTGTCAATTGTCCCCTTATTGAATATTCTGTCACATTTACCAATGTTATAATGTTCTTCAGAAACGTATTTTTATCGGATGTGTAGCATTCCTCTAAGCAATACACCATTGTTTATTTAATGGTTTAAAAAGTAACTAGCGGTACCCATTAGCTAACAATCCTTTGGCCTAGAAACAAGAGGAGCAGACAGCACTTGAGTAGTATCAACTGTATTGTTTGATTCGTGCATTGAAGGCGTTTGGGGACAAGCTTACCTCCTTCAGGATCTCAGGAACTTTGTGTCTTTATTGCTGTGTTCCTAGGCCCTACAAGAATATCTGGTGTACAGTAGGTACTCATGAGGTGGTTTGTTGAATGAGTAAGACACATAGTCCTTCCAGTGTTTTAAGTTCAATGTCAGGGCCTTTTCTGAGAGCAAGGTTGGTGGGGGTGAAGGAGTGGGGAGGGTCATTATATAATGTGTACTAACTGCATAAATTTTGAATTTTCTAGTCACATTTTTAAAAAGTAAAAAGAAAAAAGCAGATAAATGTAATTTTAATAATATATTTTATTTAATCCAATCTATCTCAAATGTGATCATTTCATCATGTCTCTCTAGCCAACACTGCAAGTGCTCAGTAGCCTCCTGGGACTCACGGCTTACTGTATTGGCCAGGGGGGATGAATTGGAGCTAACATTAGGAGGGCCTGTCTTGGGGTGGCTGCTTACTTAGTGAAAACCTGGGCAGCAGACAAGGGAAGAAGCAAAGGGTCCTAAGACTGGCTTTTATCCTGGCCCAGTTGGTGTATCCCTGAGAGAGCCTTTCCACTGGTATGGGCCTCAGTTTCCCCATCTGAAAAACGGCAGCTGGCTTTGCTCTAAGAGCCTTTAAGTTCTTTGTTGTTGTTGTTAGGTGTCATCGAGTTGGTACTGACTCATAATGACCCTGTGTACAACAGAACGAAACATCGCCTGGTCCTGGGCAAACCTCACAGTCATTGCTACGCCTGAGCCATCCATCTCATTGGAGGCTTTCTTTGTTTCTTGGACCCTCCGCTTTACCAAACATGATGTCCTTCTTCAGTGACTGGTCCCTCCTGACAACATGTTCGAAGTATGAGAGACGAAGTCCAGCCATCCTGGTCTCCAAGGAGTACTCTGTCTGTACTTCTTGCAAGTATATCTATATCCCAAACAGATACAGATCTGTTTGTTCTTATGGCAGCCCATGGTACTTCCAGTATTCTCCTCCAACACCATAATTCAAATGCATCAGTTCTTCTACGTTCTTCCTTATTCACTGTTCAACTTTGCATTCATATAAGGTTACTGAAAATACCATGGCCTGGGTCAGGCACATCTGAATCCTCAAACTGACACCTTTACTCTTGAACATTTTAAAGAGGTCTTGTGCAGCAGATTTGTCCAATGTAATATGTTGTTTGATTTCTTGACTGCTGCTTCCATGAGTGTTGATGGTTGATTACAGCAAAATGAAGTCTTTGACAACTAAATCTTTTCTCCATTTATATGGATGTTGTTTATTGGTCCAGTTGTGAGGATTGTTCTCTAATTCCTAAGAGAAAGACATGGAAAACAAGGTTAGCCACTTACCAAGTTTGAAGATGTGGACGTGAAGCTTGGAGAGAAAGCTTCGGACCCTTGCTTTAAAGCATCTTGTTCAAACACCTATCTGGACATTTTATGTACGTATCTTTAAGAATAGACAATGCCTAGTTGCCAGTAAGTTGTTTAAAGCATATTTTCAGGGGGTAGTTTTCGTGATTTAAAAAAAGTAGCCATGTTCTCATTATATTGAAGCTTCCTCTTGTTCCTCAACCTTCCCAGATGGCTGTGAATGGCAGCCCTAAAAGAGGGGAGGGGCCCTACAGGAAATATTAGAACAAAAAAGGAAACATATCAGCTCTGTAATAAATGGGCACTTGGCCTGCCCTGAGAGGATGTGGGAGAAGGGAGGAAAAGAGCGGCAGGTGTGTTTGAGGGAAGGGCGGGTCATTGAATGTATTTTAATCTGGTGAGGTCAGAGGCACTGGTTTTTATTGCATTCTGGGGAGCAGGGATTTGGTGTTTTTATCTTCCTACCACAGACTGCTGTCAGGGAAGGCAGCTTCCTCCTATTTCAGAGCTGTGTCCTCTTTTTCAGTCTGATGGTCACTAGGTGACTACCCCAAACTCCCTGTCAGGAAAAGACCTCAGTTGCTGTTCTCAGAGCTGGGCTAAACACTGTATTCACAAATGAGGAAACTGAGGCTCTGAGAGGCATGCCACTCTCAAAGGTTACCCAGAACGACAGCCAAAAAGTTGGTGCCTCCCATAACCCCCACTCCTGCTAGCCGGGCATCCTTTCTGTCCCTTCTGCCAGACAACAGTGCAGCCTTGAGTTTTGTCTCTGAAGTTTAGGTCAGTGACTCAACAGGCTGCCTTGAACCCTTTTCAAATGAGGACTTCTTTCTGATGTTTTCCTAAACTAGACTGTTAGGGAGCGCTCATGACGTGTGGTGAGTTACAGGTTAGGCTGTTAACCTCATGTTAGAATCCACCGGTTGTTCTGTGGGAGAAGGATGAGGCTATCTGCTCACTATGAATCGAAACCCGCTGGATGGCACGTAGCCACCACTACCCCCTATGAGTCGGAATCCATGCAACAGCATGTACCAACAAACTAGATTTTTAAAAAGTACTTTTCAACGCATTGTTTTGATTTTATTTTTCAAATAGGTCAACACTTCTGTTGTCTAAAATTTAAAAGGTACAAATGAGTATTTATAGTAAAATATGTTTTTTTTTCACCCCTACCTTGTTTAGTTCCCTCACCTTGCTACTTTTTTCTTCCACTTAAAGATATTTTATGTACACACAAAAAATGTGTTTTTTTTTTAAATTTTTTACTCAAATGGAAGCACGTCATAAGCATTATATTTCACTTTACTTTTTAATTTAATATGTATCTTGGAGAGATCTGAGTGTCGGTCAGAAAGAATCACTTCATTCTTGTTTGTTTCGGCTGCATAGGTTCCACTGTATGGGCATACTATGATGTACTTAACCATTTACTATAGATGCATATTTTGGTTGAATCCAGTGTTTTGCTAATTTTTGCTAATTTTTACCTAGTGGTTTCTATTTATAAAAATGTTTCTTGATTTTTCTGAAGACAGGCAAATTTCTAACACTCACCCCCTACCCTGAGAGTAAGCTTGCTGAGTTAATTTTGTTCCTCAGATGCTTCAAAGAGCAAAAGTGCTTGATTGTTCAAGGATTAAGAATAAATTAAATAATTTTGGGGGTAAACTGCCTCAAAAACAAATCCTACAGTAGACATTCATTTATTAAACCAGTGTCTCTTGAGATCCTACTATGTGCTGGGCACCGGGCCAGGCAGTGGGTAGGGGTTCAAAGGAAAAAGGGCAGACGGTGTTGCACTCACATTCTGGGAGTGGGGTGGGGGGTGGGGACTGTGACAGGACCATGCCTTTATAGGAGGTGACAGTGTGTGTTCTGGGCATTGGTGAGGTGACTGGTGCGAGAACCCAGCCCTACAGTGTAGGAGGGGCACCCTTTACCTCTGTCTGGACTAGAGGTTCCTGTGGTGGTTCCAGGGGACATCACTTGCTGCTCCCTTCCTGAATTGAGGGGATCTGATTCCTGAGAATGAGGACTCAAATCCTAGCAGGTCTGCCCCTCTTGGGGCTCCAAGAACATTCCTGAAGCAGTCCACAGGCTTAGGATGCTAACCTCCACCAGCAGACATGAGGCAACAAGCTAAAGTTCCCACGAGGTGCAGGTGATGCCTCGTTGAGCAGAAAGCTAGGATTCCACATGGAACTTGAAGTGCAAAACTCGAGCTCCTATTATGAGTTGAGCTGGTAACCTCAAGGTCAGCAGTTCGAAACTACCAGCTATTTCACAGTAGAAAGATGAGGCTTTCTGCTCCTATAAAGATTTATAGCCTTAAAACCCTGTCGGTTCCAGTGGCTGAGTGAGAACCAATTCCATGGCACACCACCACCACCACCACCACTACATGTTTAGCCTGGAACTAAGTTCTGCAGGGATTCAGAAGCAAGCCAGGACGTGGTGTTGGCCTCAAAAATCTGAAAATCTGGTTGGGAAGATGATGATGTACCCAGACACATACAAAGTTTATGTTGAAGGACTAAATGATATGTAGCTTGTGAATACCTTAAGACTTCAAAGAAAAGGAAAGTCCTGAGATAAGATGACCCTGGGGGCAGGGGAGGAGCACAATAGGAGAAAGAAAACTGCTGTTCATTGAGAACTGTTAGGTTGTTGGTGAGGTGCCCTCAAGTAGGTTACAACTCATAGTGACCCTATGCCAAACAGAACGAAACACTACCAAGTCCCGAAACATCCTCACAACAGTTGCCATGCTTGAGCCCACCGCTGCTGCTACAGTAGTGTAGGGTCTCTGAATGGGAACCCACTCAAGAGCTTCTGAATCCCTGCAGAACTTAGTTGGTTTCTCCTGCCAGTCACTTCGTCACTACTTAGTACACACCCTTATAGAATTCCTTTTCATAGTAAATAAAGCACAAGTAAACACCTTTCTGGTATTCTCTGGTCTTAGCCAAGACTCCTTTGATGACAGCAGTATTATCTCTCATTCACATCATCTTCTGAATCCAGCCTGAATTTCTGACAGCTTTCTGCCCATGTATGGATACAACCATCTTTGAATTACCTTGCATGTGGTATTTGTGATATTGTTAGATAATTTCCACATTCCGTTAGGTCACCTTTCTTTGGAATGGGCACAAATATGATGCTGGAGATTGCATGATAGACTTTTGCAAGACCAGTGACTTCTTCACTGCAAATACCTTTTTCAACAACATAAAAAGTGATTATACACCTGGGCTTCACCAGATAGAACATACAGCAATCAAATTGACTGCATCTATGGGAAGCAACAGCTATGGTGGTTGTGGTGGTTATGTGCCATGGAGTTGATTCTGACTCATAGCGACCCTGCACAGGATTTCTGAGGCTGTGAATCTTTACGGGAGCAGAAAGCCTCATCTTTCTCCCACGGAATCCCTGGTAATTTCGAACTGCTGACCTTGAGGTTAGCAGCCCGAGTTGTAACCACTGCGGTACCAGAGGCCCTTAGAGACAATGGAGAAGCTCAATATCATCAGCCAAAACAAGGCCAGGAGCTGACTGTGGAACAGACCATTAATTGTTCAAGCTGAGGCTGAAGAAAATGAAAACAAGTCCACCAGAGACCTTGAGTATATTCCACCTAAATTTAAAAACCATCTTAAGAACAGATTTGATTAATTTACTAATGACTAGAAGCATTGTAGACTATCAAGAACACCGTACATGAAAAAAGCAAAAGGTCATTAAAAAGACAGGGAAGAAAGAATTTTCCGATCAATTTGCTAGATAGTTGTCTTTCGAATTTCTTGGCATAGACTTCATTCAGTTTGTTGAAACATTTCAATTTTGTATACCAAAATTGTATTCCATCAATTCCTAGAGTCTTGTTTTTCTCCAGTACCTTCAGTGCAGCTTGGACTTTTCCTTTAGTTCCATCAGTTCTTGGTAATATGGTACCTCTTGAATTGATTGAATATCAACCAGTGCCTCTTTATTCTTCCATCTTCTTTTGATGTTCCTAATGTCATTCATTTTAAAAGTGTTGAAGAGCAAAGATGTCAGCTTGAGGACTAAGGTATGCCTGACCCAAGCCATGGTATTTTCAATAACCTCATATTCATGTGAAAGTTGTACAGTGAATAAGGAAGATCATAGAAGAATTGATACATTTGAGTTAAGATGTTGGAGGAGAATATTGAAAGTGCCATGGGCTGCCAAAAGAACAAACATCTGTGTTGGAAGAAGTATAGCCAGAGTGCTCCTTGGAGGTCAGGATGGCCAGACTTCGTCTCTCATACTTTGGACATATTGTCAGGAGGGACCAGTCACAGGAGAGGGAATATCATGTTTGGTAAGGTGGATGGTCAGAGAAAAAGAGGAAGACCCCCAACGAGATGGATTGGCAAAGTGGCTGCATCAGTGGGCTCAAGCGTGGCAACAATTATGAAGGTAGCCCAGGTCCGGTCAGTGTTACGTTCTGTTGTGCATAGGATCACTATGAGTTGGTACTGACTCAGTGACACCTAACAACAACAATGCCATTCAATATTTTGCCTATGGAATCTTTCAATATTGCAGACCAAGTCTTAAATTTTTTCTTCAGTTCTTTCAGCTTTAGAAATGCTGAGTGTCTTTTTCCCTTTTGATTTTCTAATTGAGTCTTTTGCACAGTTCATTATATTGCTTGATTTTGTCTTCTCAACTTGCCCTTTGAAATTTTCTCTTCAGCTCTTTTACTTCATCATTTATTCCCGTCGCTTTAGCGTCTCTATATTTGAGAGCAAGTTTCAGAGTCTATTTTGACATCCATTTTGGTCTTTTCTTTCTTTTCTGTCTTTTTTCAGAAAAGAAATCATTTTTAGATTCATTTGTAACCTATTTTCCCTATATGATTTAATTTTCAGCTCCAGTGTTTTACATTAAAAAGAACTCAACTTTTTATTGTGAATTGAGTGAAGGATTACAGAGCAGATGATTAGTTTTACATTCAACAATCAAATACTTAGTTTCATTTCAGTGATTGCAGTCCCTCAAGGTAACACCAGTTCACCAGTTATCCCATTTCCTCTTTTTTTTTTTTAAATCCCATTTCCTTGTGATTCCTGTTTCCATTCTACATTCCTTGCCCCTCCCCCCCCCCACACCATTCTGAATTTTGTCCCCAGGTGTAAATGGTGCCCTTTTGATCCATTCCATGATGTGCGTATCTCACCAGTGCTGTTGTCCCCACTATATACCCATCTGTTGGCTTGGCTGGAAACTAAGTCATAAGGGTGAGTTATGCCCCAGACCTGAAAGTTGACCAAGGGCTGTTGTTTCATGTTCCTTCAGTCTCTTTGTAACTAGCATGCCTGGTCTTTTTATTTATTTATTTATTTTATTTTAGGGGATGGTGTACACCAAAACACTCAGGAATATATAATCATTTAAACAACCAAAGGGCACATTCTGCAAGTCTGCCTCCTGGCTGCCAACAGTCTTTCTCTTTCCATGAGTCTGGAATCCTCAGCTGCTCTGTCTCCATGACCTTATCTCTGCCTCCACATCTGGTGTTGCTGCTTCTCTGGATAGGGTCCCACATTCTGCTCGTGCTCTTCTCCCTTGATGGTCATAGGGTCTTCTGTTCCTAGACTGTAAGATTAACTACTCCCCCCCTTTATGTTACAAAACTTCTACCTTTACAATTGTGACAATCGCAATTAGTCATGATATCAACTACTCACTATTGAATCATAAGAATCTTATTCCTATCTCCTTTCACCAAACCTGTCTGGATAAGATGAAAACCATTCAGTGGGGATTCTACCCCGCACACTCTGAAACTAAACTCGCTCTTGAAATCTTGTAAGCCAGTCACTTCATACCTTTATCCCCCTCCCCCACACTTTAGGTAGCCAATGTCTAAGTTGCCCGTCCCTATCACCCCTGCATACAGAGGGGATAGGATGGAGTCGTCTTCCCTTTCAATTGGTATTTTGAGATACTACATCCATAAGTATAGGTCAAGTTCATCAAATTGTAGCAATTTACACTTGTTTCCTTTATCAAAAAATTTTAAGCCATCAAAGCTAGGTCATTGGGTACTAGCTGCAAGTTTGGGCATTCTTGTGCATCTCCCCTCACTTCATATCAGCTGGATGCCCCACTCTCAGCTCTAGCCTTCCATGGCTATGTCCTTGTCCATGGGCTCAGGAGACCCCAGGTCTCACCATGCTTCGGACAGCCAGCCCTACCTCTTCTTTCTTTCATCTCAGGGTCAACGGGTGTCTATGGAACATGGTCGTGCTCAGCCCATATATTCATTGTTGCCTTTCCCCCACTTCTACACACCAGTAGACCATCATGGTCACCAGCAAATTTATATGCCTGCTCATGTGTTCCCATTTGTTTCAGTCTTGGAAGGGGGTTTGTCCTGAAGGGACTTGATTGCTTGCCTTGATGACTGTCCAGTGAACAACTTGCTTGTCCTTGTAGTACTCACTCAGACTGCCATTTTTGTTTTTGATTTTTTCCTGCTGGTCTTTCTTTCAAAAAGTATCTTCTGTTCCTACTTCAGGCTGGTCTGCTTGTCCTTTCAAGTAGGAATGCCCTACCTTGGAAGGTTCTGGATGGGACTCATCTTTCCTGTCTTTTTAATGATCTTTTGCATTTTTCATATATGATGTTCTTGATTTCATCACACAACTCTTATGTTTTTACTTCATTGGTGTCCCATGCATCAAATATTTTCTTGAGATAGTCTCTAAATTCAGATGGGATATACTCAAGGTTATATTTTTTCTCTCATGGACTTGTTTTCACTTTCTTCAGCTTCAGCTTGAACTTACATATGAACAATTGATGGGCTCTTCTACAGTTGGTTCTTAGCCTTGTTTTGGCTGATGATATTGAGCTTTTCTCCATTGTTTGTTCCCACAGATGTAGTCAGTTTGATTCCTATGCATTCCATCTGGTGAGATTCCCTATGTATAGTCTCCTTTTACGTTGTGAAAAATAGGTGAATAAGTCATTGGTTTGGTAAAATTCTATTGTGTAATCTCTGGCATCTTTTCTGTCTCTAAGGCCATATTTTCCAACGATGGAGCCTTCCTCTTTGTTTCCAACTTTTACATTCCATCACCAATAATTATCAATGAATCTTGACTGCATGTTTGATCAATTTAAGCTTGAAGAAGTTGGTTGTTTTTGTTGGTAGGTGCTGTTGAGTTGGTTCTGACTTATAGCGACCCTATGTACAACAGAATGAAACACAACCCGGTCCTGTGCCATCCTCACAATCGTTGTTGTGCTTGAGCCCATTGCTGCTGCCACTGTGCCAATCCTCTTTTGCGCTGACCCTTCACTTTACCAAGCATGATGTCTTTCTCTAGCGCCTGGTCCCTCTGAAGCATGAGAGATGAAGTTTTGCCATTCTGGCTTTAAGGAGCATTATGGCTATTCTTCAATTTCATCATCATTGGCTTTAGGGGTTGGTGCATAAATTTGAATAATAGTGGTATTAACTGGTCTTCCTTATAGGTGTATAAATATAATCCTATCACAGACAACATTGTAAACTTCAAGATATATCTTGAAATGTTCTTTTTGACCATGAATGTGATGACATTCCTCTTCAGTTTGTCATTCCTTGTATAGTAAACCCTATGATTGCTGGATTCAGTAAGGCCAATAACAGTCCATTTCAGCTCACTGATATCTAGGATATTGATATTTATGCATTTCATCTCATTTGTGACAACTTCCAGTTTTCCTAGATACTCAAACTTTGAACAGTCCAGGTTCTGATTATTAATGGATGTTTGCAGTTGTTTCTTTTCATTTTGAGTTGAGCAGATGAAGGATCTCAAAAGCTTTGCTCCATCCACATTATTTATGTCAACTCTACTTTGAAGAAGCAGCTCTTCCACAGTCAATTTGATTGCCTTCTAACCTGAGGGGCTCATCTTCTGGCACTGTATCTGACAGTGTTTCACTGCTATTCATATGATTTTTAGTGGCTAATGAAGCTTTGGAAACCCTACACAGTGTTGCTATGAGTCAGAAATGACTTGATGGCACATAAAAACAACAATAGCAACTCTTCAGAAGTAGTCTATCTCTCCTTCTTCCTAGACTGTCTTAGTCTGAAGCTCTGCTGAAACCTGTCTGTTCACCATGGGTGACCCGGCTGGTATTTACAATACTGGTGGCATAGCTTCCAGCACCACAGAACCACAGATGTTAACACAGTGTTAACTGTGTTATATATGTGTGTCACTGTAGGATAAACATTGAATCACAAAGGTCAGTTTGAACTGTAAGGTCGTCGGTTCAAACTCACCAACAACACATATGTATACATTGTTGTTAAGTGCTGTTGAGTCAGTACTGATTCAGTGAACCTGCATAGGGTTTCTGAGGCATTAAATTTTATAGGAGCAAAAAGTCTCATCTTTCTCCCATGGAGTGGCTGGTGGACTCGAACCACTGGCCTTGTGGTGTATATTCCAGTGATTATTGTATGGAGCCACTGTGTCCCAAACACACACACACACACATATGGCAGAGTCCTGGTGTGGTGCACTGGGCTGTGAACCATAAGGTTGGCAGTTCAAACCCACCAGCTGCTTCTTAGGAACACTTTATAGTGTCACTATGAGTTGGAATCAACTTGACAACACTTAACAACGACATAGATATAGGTTAGGAACTGTCAGGTGTTTTACATCCATTAATTCTCACAGCACTTTGAGAATTTGACATTACTACATTCTCATTTAACAGATGAAAAATTGAGGCTTGGGCTATTTAGGTTAACTTCCTTAAGGAGGTCTGACTTCCAGAAGTAGCAGCGCTCCGGTTCTAGAGCCCGTATTTTCTGCATTGCACCGCTGAGAACATTGCGGTTCACAGAGAGAGAGTAAGTGGAAGGACTATATTGAGTCACTGTACAGAAAAGAATTGGTCGATGTTCAACCATTTCAAGAGGTAGCCAATGGTATTGAAGGAAGTTCAAGGTTCATTGAAGGCATTGGCAAAGAACAAGGCTATGGGAATTGATGGAATACAAATTGAAGTCTTTCAACACACTGATGCAGCACTGGAGGCAAACACTCACCTGTGCCAAGAAATTTGGAAGACAGCTACCTGACCAACTGATTAGAAGAGATCCATATTTGTGCCTATTCTAAAGAGAGATGACCCAGCAGAAAGTGGAAATCATTGGACAAGATCATTAATATCACATGCAAGTAAAACTTTGCTAAAGATAATTCAGAAACAGTGAAACAGTACACTGACAGGGAACTTCCAGAGGTTCAAGCTGGATTTAGACGAAGATATGGAATGAGGGATATTATTGCTGACGTCAGATGGATCTTGGCTGAAGGCAGAAATTACCAGAAAGATGTTTGCCTGTGCTTTCGACTGTATGGATCATGACAAACTATGGACAACATTGTGGAGAATGGGTATTCCAAAACACTTAATTGTGCTCATAAGGAATTTGTACACAGATGTAGTCATTAGAACAGAACAAGGGGATGTGGTCTGGTTTAAAATTAGGAAAGGTATGCTTCTTGGTTGTATTCTTTCACCATACTTATTCAATCTGTATGCTGAGCAGACAATCCAAGAAACTGGATTACATGAAGAAGAATGTGGCATCAGAATTACAGGAAGACTCATTAACAACCTGCATTATGCAGATGATATAGCCTTGCTTGCTGAAAATGAAGAGGACTTAAAATATTTATTGATGAAGATCAAAGACCACAGCCTTCAGTATGGGTTACACCTCAATGTAAAGAAAATAAAAATCTTCACCACTGGACCAATAAATAACATCATGATAAATGGAGAAAAGAGTGAAGTTGTCATTTGCTTGAGTTCACTTTTAACCCTCATGGAAGCAGCAGCCAAGAAAGCAAACAGCATATTGCATTAGGCAAATCTGCTACACCAGATCTCTTTAAAGTGTTCAAGAAGGAAGATTAAGGATTAAGGTGCGCCTGACCCAAGCCATGGTATTTTCAATAGCTTCCTATACATGTGGAAGTTGGACAGTGAATAAAGAAGACCGTAGAAGAATTGATGAATTTGAGTTATGGTGTTAGAGAAGAATATTGAAAGTACTGTGGACTATTAGAAGAACAAACAGATCTGTGTTAGAAGTACGATCAGAATTCTTCTTGGAGGCCAGGATGATGAGACTTCGTCTCTCATACTTCTGACATATTATCAGGAGGGACCAGTTCATGGTTCACCTCTGAGTTTCCCCCTTGTTTAGCTCCATTCTAGCATGCTTTAGTTCTTGTTGCTGTTAGTAGCTGTTGAGTTGCCTCCAACTCATGGTGACCTCATATATAGGAGAATGAAATGTTCAGTTCTGAGTCATTTCATGATTGTTGGGATGGTTTGAGTTTGCCTGGTTAGTCTATCAGTCCTCTTCTTGAGGGTTCATCTTATTTTCATTGACCCTCTATGTTACCAAAACTGATGTCCCTTTACAGAAGTTGGCCTTTTCTGATGACATGTTCAAACTAAGTGAATCAAACGTAATGTTATAATTTCAATTTTAGCTTTAAAAAGAATTTAGAAAACATAATATATTTGATACCAAGGATTGTTGTAGTTAAGTTCTTCAAGTTGATTCCAACTCATATGGACCTTGTATAGGGTTTCCAAGGATTGGTTGGTAGGTTTGAACCACCAGCATTGTAGTTAGCAGTCCAGTGCTTATCCTACAGTGCCTCAATAAGGTTTAAAACCATGTATTTTAGCCAAACTGGGGATTTTTATTCATAGAGTAAAATCTCTTTCATACAGCATTTTAGAAATTGCTCTTGATGCATTTCAAATACCGTTGTAAAAATGCAACTACCAGCACAAAGGAATATAGACCCATTACATTTAAGTGTTGGAATCTTGGTGTGCATTGTGGGTTAATGCGCTGAATGCAAGGTCGGTTTGAACCACAAGGCCAATGGTTTAGGCTCACCAGCTGCTCCTTGGAAATTCTATACAGGGTCGTATGAGTCGGAACCAACTTGACGGCACTTAGTAACAACAATAAATTTAAGTGTTAGAACATCCCAGAAGTATGTGTTTATCCACAGTTTATAATTCTTTAGATGGATAGTTCTGAATTTCAACTTCCAAGAGAGCCTCGTGATTTACTAACAACTCCTTTTGTGGCTTGTGGTCAAGATGAGAATTCCCTGTTCCTTCTATTCACTCTGTGAGGTATTGGCCACATATGTGTTGTTGGGCTGGAGTGACGTGGAGCACCTAAGGAACAGGCAGAGTGTTTTGAGGGCTTAGAAACCTTGTGTAATGGTTAAACTCTGATACGTGATGAAAAGATTCAAGGATCCCCTTCCAAGGCCCAAGTTTGCATAAATGTCCTTCAGTAGATTTATATCTGTCTTTGTAATCTCGAGGTTTCTTTGTCCTAAAAACCTGCCTATTATTTTTCTGGCTCTCTTTAGCTCTTGGGATTCTGTGCCTTGTTGTTACTGTTGTTGTTGTTGTTGTTAAGTGCCATCGAGTCGGGTCCGACCCATAGCGACCCTGTACAGGGTTTCCGAGGGTGTAAATCTTTACGGGAGTAGAAAGCCTCATCTTTCTCCCGCGGAGCGGCTGGTAGTTTCGAACCGCTGACTTTAAGGTTCGCAGCCCGATTCGTAACCACTACGCTACCAGAGCTCCTTTGTTGTTACTGTTAAGTGCTGTTAACTCAGTTCTGACTCCGAGTGACCCTGTTTAGGGTTTCTGAGGAGTGGCTGGTGGGTTTGAACCACCGTCCTTGAGAGAAGGTGAACGAGGACAGTAACAGTAGACAGCCCTCTATAAGAAAGATAAGGAAACCAAATGAAACAGATGTAGATGATAATCTTAGAACTCTGAGCTTGAGGTGAAGGGGATAGAGAGGTGGACTGAATGCTCTCTAGGAGAAGAAGCTGACAGATGTGAGCTGCTTCTGAGACCAGAGAGCATATTGGTATTGCAGAAACAGACTGGTGATGCACAGAGATAAAGGTGCAATTGTTGTCTTGTTCCCCACACTCCCTGGTGACCATAGGCATGGTTACCCCCAACCCGAGTTCACCCCAGCAAAGCTCTGATTCTCCCAGAGGTCAGAGCCACTTGGTGGTGAGTGGTGCCATTGTCAGCTCCATCACAGTGAGTGGGGGTGTTATTGGCACCAATCCCAGTGCCTGGATTCAGGTAAGCCCTGCTTCAGACCTGTTGAGCTTGCCCTGGCCAGCCCTGGACTAATATTACTCAGGAGAAACAGCTGAACAGATGCTTGGGAGAACAAACAAAAAAGATAGGGGATCCATGACGGCCAAGTGTGGCATGGCCATCTTAAACTTTTGCAGGTGGTTTTGATGGTGGTGGTGCAGAACTATACCATTCATTGGCAGAAGGAAAGGTGCAAAAGTTTTTCTTGTGCCTCTATGAATTCCCCTGGTGACCAGAGGCATGGCCAACCCCTACCCACATACACTCCCAGGAAGGTGTTGCTTTCTGGGCTGTCCAAGCCTCATCAAAGAGAATAGGGAACTAGCACCTGAATCAGGTGTGGCCTGCTTCAGACCTCAGAGCTTGTTCTGGTCAGCCCTGGATTAGAGGGACTTCTTGCCCTTGACTGTCCTCTGGGATGTAAATGTCCTGATCCCCAGCTGCTTTGGGATTTGCATGATCTAATTCCAGATTGGGTGCCTAGAACAGACAGTACCTAGTCCTACAAGAGCGCAGTTTAGGGCTGGGAGTGTTATCATCTCATCTCCTGCCCACCCACCATGTGTGGTCCTTGACTGGTAGGAGACCCCAGAATTTTTCCTCTTTGGGTCTGGTGCCTACCTTGCTTGTTTCCTTTGTTTTAATTTGTTTATTCTTTCTTCCCTTTCTTCCTCTCTTTACCTTCCCTTGATTTTTTATCCTTGCTATCTCTGCTTTCATTTTTTCTTTTTTTCTGCTTCTCTTTCTCAACCACTGCTGCTGGTTTTGTTTGTTTGTTTGGTTTTTAACCTTTTAGTTTTTCTTTACTGCTCTCTGGTCCCTTTCCTTTTACTCAGCTCTTTCACTAATTGTGTTTAATTCGTTTTTCTCTCTCATTTTTCTCGTCAGTGTTTTAAAGATTCCCCACACCCCTTTTTGTATTTGGTTTTTGAATTCTTTTCTTGGTACCTTTTTTTTTTTTTAAATTTATTTACTATTTTCTTTTTTTTGCTATTGTTTGCTTGCTTATTTGGTTTCCTTCTCTCTTATGTGTGTTTTCATTTCTTGCCCAACCCAGCAGTGGACAGCAACCATGCTCATACAGTCCAGTCACAACTGTATTCTCTTCAGATCCACCCATCGGGCAAGAGCCAATCCCAGCTACTATTCACCAATCAATGACAATAACCAACATCAGCCAGACCCTAACTGAGATGCACAAATTGTGAACAGAATGGAGCACAAGCTTTCATTCCGTTACCATACCCACCAGGAGGCAATTGAAGAGTGCCTAAGAATACACCAATATAGAACCATCAATTTATTACAAATATAACACTACAGTGTCTTAGAAGCAACAGCCAATTTCTGTTCACATGAAGAAACAAGACAAAGTGGCCCAAATGAGTGACCAAGAAGCACTTCTAGAAATATTATTTAGGGAAAAAAAGAACTACCTGGAAAGTAATTTAAGAGATTGCTATTTAGGTACTTTCAAGTGATTGACAGAAAAGTTGAGGAAAACAAGGAAGAATTCAGGAAAACACTACAGGAACAAACAAAACCGATAAAGGATTGGAGACAATACAAAACTTGCAAATAGAAATCCAGAAGATTAATATTAAGATTACAGAAATAGATAATACATTGAAAAGACAAAGGGATAAATTTGAATCAATGAAAGCCTGAATTAGTGAGCTTGAAGAGAATTCTATCAATACTAGTATGCTAGAAGAAAAAAGAATGAAAAACGCTGAGAAAGTCTAAGATTCATATGGGACACCATGAACATGAATAACTTATGGGTGATTAGAATTCCAGAACAGGAAGTGGCGAGACAAAGAAATGCACAGAAAAGATAGTTGAAGAGTTATTGGAAGAAAACTGCCCTATCATCATGAAAGATGAGAAGATGAGCATTCAAGAATCTGAATAAACCCCAAACAGGATAGACCCCAAGAGAAAATCACCAAGACGTATCATAATCAAGCTCTTCAAAATCAATGACAAAGAAAGAATCGTGAGAGCAGCTTGAGAAAAACAAAAAGTTGCCCACAAAGGAGAACTAAAAGGATTAGGCTCTGACTTCTCAGCAGAAACCATACAGGCAAGAAGGCAATGGGGAGACATACACAAAACTCTGAAAAAAAGAAATTCCAACCATGAATCATATATCCAGAACAACTGTTCCTCAACTTTGATGGCAAAAGAACATTTCCAGATAAACAGAAATTAAAGGAATTTGTAATAACCAGACCAACTTTTCAGAAAATACTGAAGGGAAACCTTTGGACTGAGAACCAACAATAGAAGACAATAACCTGAGATTGACATGCACGGTAATAGCACCCAGAATTCAATCTAGATATGTTGTTGTTGTTAAGTGCCATCAAGTTGGTTCCGACCCATACTGACCATGTTACTTGGAGCAGTTGGTGAGCTTGAACTGCTGACCTTGTGGTGCAAATTGACCTTGCAGTACAGTGCATTAACCTACAGCGCCACATCAAGACTCCTACTCAGGTTTGTTGTTGTTGCTGTTAGGTGCCATCAAGTCGGTGCCAACTCATAATGACCTTATGCACAGCAGAACGAAACACTGCCTGAGATCCTGGGCCAACCTCACTACTGTTGCCATGCTTGAGTCCATTGATGCTGCCACTTGGCCAAGCCATCTCGTTGGGAGTCTTCCTCTTTTTCTCTGACCCTTCACAGGGTAGCAACGTTGAATTTCAGCTGATGAGGTTATACTTGTCTCAGGTGTCTTATCTCCATGACTAGAAGAATTCTGAAAGCTTCCAGAGGGCATGGATGGACCACTGGTGGTCCAGCCTATTGTAACTCATGGCCAACCTATGTGTGCAGTGTGGATTGCGCTCTCTCGGGTTTTCAGGGCTGTGACTGTCTGGAAGCAGATCGATAGCCTTTCTTCTGGGACACCTCTGGTTGAGTACTTAACCATTTGTACCACCGAGGAACTTAGGGCAATGAAAATGCTTCCTATTTCTGGGTTAGGTTTGATGGCTTGTGGCCATTTTACAAATGATCTCTTGACCCAGATTCCAGTTCGTTTCCAAGAACTCAGAAATCTCACTTGAAAGCTGAATAGTCTGGATGAGAAAGCAGAGGACAGTAAACTGTTTATTATTTTCCTCCTTGGCAGATATTTAAAAACAGATGTTTGCTTGCCTTTATTTACCTAGAGTCCTGAGATCTTTCCTAGATTGCTCTGTAAGTAGAGAGGGATGGAGAAAAAGGTTTCAGAAGTGAATTATTTGATGAAATAGTATTTCTATTTACATTTGGTGCTGTCGAGTTGGTTCCTATTTTTAGTAACCCTATATCCAACAGAACAGAACACTGCCCAGCCCAGTCCCTCACCAGCCTCACGATCATTGATATGTTTGAGCCACTGTGTCAATCCTAAAAAAGCGGTTTCCTCTTTTTCACTGACCCTCTACTTTACCAAGCTTGATGTCCTTCTCCAGGGACTGGTCCCTCCTGATAATATGTCCAAAGTAAGTGAGACCACGTCTCAGCTATCTTGGCTTCTAAAGGGAGCATTCTGGCTGTACTCCTTCCAACACAGATTTGTTTGTTTTTCTGGCCATCCATAATATATTGAGTATTTTTCCCTAACACCATAACTCAAAAGCATCAGTTCATCTTTGGTACTCCTTAATCAATGTCTGGCTTTGGCATGCGTAGGTGGCAATTGACAATACCATGCCTTGGTCAGGTGCACCTTAGTCATCAAATTGACAATTTTGCTTTTTAACACTTTAAGGATTTTTTTTTTTTTGCAACACATTTACTCAGAAGTAGCTGTTTACATTTAGGCAGTGAAATCATGCTATGTCATCTGTCCCTTGCTTTGCCAGGAATTCTTTGTGACTGATTCTGAAGTACCAGATTCAGCCGCTGAGTCCCTTATTTGCAGAAGTCATTAAAGCCATTGTTTAACTAAAGGCTTTTCTTTTCCTTCTTTATAATATTCAAGACCCTGCCTTTGTGCAGACCTGACTCAGCATCGTTCTATTTTGGGAATTTGTTACCTCTTCTAGGATCTCGGACTGCGGTGCCCTACTTTTGGACTTTTTGCTCAGGAACTTCTGAGATTTTGGCTCCAGGTCTGAAGTTGTCTTGCTACAAAAAAGGCATGTCTTTGTACCAGAACTCTGCCCCCAGCCACTAGATGCCTGGGTGACCAAGTTTGCCTTTCTAGCTGCCTGATTGGCACATGAATATTTGCACTGTTATAAATTGGTACATTGCCTGGAAGAGCTGTTGTTTGCCTGGGTGAAAAAATCTCTGGGTAGAACACGCACACACACATCAACACACACACTCTGTCTCTCATTCTCACTCCTTACCTTTCCCTGGGATCCTGGATGTAATGCACTTAACACAGCGACTACCATGGAGTCCAGAACTCGGTCAGTATTATCAACGTCTACCAACATTACCTCTTTCAGGTTCAGAAGGACACTATATAGCCCTCAGCTCCCATGTGGTCCTGCCTGAGTCAGAAAGTTCTCTTTAGCCTGGTGACCCTTCCTGTTGTTGTTATTTTTATGCTCCATCTTTCATACACTCGCAGCATATTAAGAGTCTGTTCATTCTTGGGATGTGTGCAAAATTCCAATTCCTGTCAGGAGAATTTATGTGTGGTTTTAGAGGGGATAATCGACCAGTTAGTATGTGCGCACTGATTTTATACACATCCGCGCCGCCGTTTACAGCACACATTATAACATCTTCAGTCTCTGCCAAGAATGTGTATTTCTTAGCCCCGTGCATTTGCATATTATAGCTTCATAATTTCAAATAGCTGTAAAGATCTCTACAGGAAAATGTAGTCACTGTACTGTGATGTTCTAAATCTCCATATCGTAGTGGAACCTGGCTAATTTTTGCCCTTGCTAATGTACCAGCCCCATAATTTTTACACACACACACACAATCTTTGACTTTACCTTCTAAGCAAAGATTTAATAGCTGGGGAGCTTGGTTACACTATCTATTCCCCAGACTTCATTACCTTTCCAAACTATATCATACACATGGCACAATGTACTATGGTCTTATTACAGATGATTAAAAAGAAAAGATTGGTCACAATGAATGAATCTGCTGCATTTGATCTCTCTCTGGTTCCGATCCCTCCCCACCCACCCTACACCCCCACCTTCCAGCTTTAGGCATTTGTGAGCCTCCGGCTTCACTGAGCACTGTGACAGGCAGCAAGCTCTTCAGAAATTACTCTTTCAAGCTAATATCACCAGAAAATCCAGCCACCCACATCCCACCCTCTAATCAATCATTAGGGAATTTGCCATTGGTGGTGCTTGATTTGACCAAACAAAATAGAGCAGCAGGAAGAAAAGAAACTTCTTAGACATTTTTTAAGGTCTTGCAGATACACAACATATCAGCATTCTAAAGACAGTCACGTGGAGGTTTTCTTTTGAAGTTAAAAAAAAAAAAAAGATGCCAAGTTAAGGTCTATTCTTCTCTATTTCATTGTTTCATTGTGGGATGAATTTAGAAGCTGAGCCATACAAGTTTTAAATGTGGTAGAGGTACTGCAGACAGCCATGGTAACCCTGCTGGCCTGGGGACCACGCCTAGGGGATGACCAGGGCTAACAAGAGGCTCCAGGGTCTTCCTCCTTGTTGCCTTGTTTGCTGTTTTGATGGCCAGTCAGAAAGCAAATGCTCCAAAGAGTGCCCTGGTTCCTGAGAACGGTTGTTCTTTAGGGTGTCTAGTGGCTGTCTGAGTGAGTAGACCCCAGACTTCCTGAAGGCAAAGGAACAACAGTTTCCAGCTGCAAAAGTGACAGCCATTCATGACTCAGGGGTGTGAGGTTGCTGACTTAAGGTCGGTTTATGATCACATGGTTGCCTGTTTAATTCTGCTCTTTGTGATTTGTTTTTATTTAGGGGCATTTGTTTTAATCCTCTGTGTGTGTTTGATCATCTGAAGGGGTCCTGATTCAGTGCTTAATCTGAGAAGAATCATTGTAAACATTCTCTCTAGAGATATTTTTAATAGTTTTACTTAATAGTTAATTTATGTGCCATAGAATTAGGTGTAAACACAATGATTAAAATTTTAAAACAAGATATTTACTTAAAATCAGGGAGAGAGCTGTTAAAAGTGACTGACTAGAAGGTAGGAAGGGAAGGGGACTCTTTGTTCTGAGTCCATGCAGAAATGTGTGTTCTCTGCTTTTCCCTTCCTTGTACTGGGAGCCCTGTGGGCAGGTGTGGTAGCTGAAGCCAACCTTACCCTCAGGGTGGAATGCTCTGGGCAGGGCCCCTTGGATTCCACCCTCCGGGTGGGGCTCTTCAGCACTTGGAAAACAAGCTTCTTCCTTCCTGGCTGTTAATAGTTTACACATGCCAAAGTGTTGTCATATCATAATCATGTTCAGTAGCACATTTGATCAAATCCCTTCCGGGTCCCACTAATAGACTGTGATGAATCGAATTTCTGAAATCATCTAGGTTTAACCCAGCTCCCCATACAGACACATGAAGAAATATTGTCCCAGGGCTACTCACTGGTCAGCCTGGGCCAGATTCCTGGTCTTCTGACTTTGCTGACAAGTAGACTGGAGTAACGTGGGCAGAGGAGGAAGTGGGTCTACAGGAAGGTAGACTTTCTGTGTGCTGACTCTATAGGCAAGTTTCAGAATGATTGTCCACTATTGTAAAGCACTCTCAGTAGGGACATTGCACAAACACATGTCACAGAGTAGACATGTACTCCATAGGGTTTTCAGTGGCTGATTTTTCAGCAGTAGATTATCAAGCCTTTCTTCAGAGGTGCCTCTGGGTGGACTCGAACCTCCAACCTTCTGTTGGTTAGTAACCAAGTATTGACCATTTACACCACTTGGTGACTCCCTGGAAGGAGTAGAGTTAAAGTAGAGATGCTCCTAACTTGGTCTTTTATTCCAAAAGCAGCTATTTGATGATAACTGATAACTCCCAGCAAGAATTAGGCAATAGAGAAACACAATCATGGCTTGCACTTGGACTTCTGTGCAGAAAGGACTATTTAAAATCCTGGTCTCATTCTGTTGTTGCTGTTGTTGTTCTGTGTGTGTTCTAAGAGAAAGTTCTGGGGGAGGGGAAAACATTTTGGGATTAAAAAAAAAAAGGAGGCATTTCATCTTCAAGAATTCAAACTGTAAGAAAAAACGTTAATGAAGAAACCAATTGTATGAAGATGCAAGTACTAAATACCCAGTGTGTGGTGAGATTGGGGCAAGTCCTTCCCTCTGATGGGAAGGGACCATCATGGAGCATTTACCCTGCTGGAATACTTACATAGAAAGCCTTCCTTTCAGTCTTTGCCAACTGGTGTGGAGCAGAGAGCCAACTCTTGGGGCAGCAAACCAAGCTCTCCTTAGGTTTGCCGAGAGCCAGAGAGGGAAGAAGTAGGGAGAGCAGACACAGGCATGACAGTAAAACCATGGCAGTTAGAGTTAGCACTGTTAAAAGGCTGAAAGGATTTTAAGGAGCAGTGGCAGAATTTTAACCTTAGATGAGGTTTTTAACCTTGATTCCTGGCCATTGTAATAACAGCCATCACTTGTCTGTTAGTAGAGGCTTGTGTGTAGCTATGATGTTGGGTGGCTTTCAGTGGAGCTTTTAGAACGATAGACTAGGAAGAAAAGCCTGCCAGTCTATTTCTGGAAAATCAGCTAGGAAAAACCCTATGGAGCATACAGGTCAGATCCCATGAGCAAGGCAGACTGTGTAGCTAACTTACAAAGGCAAACAAGGGGTTTTAAATGTCAAGGAGATCACTGGGCTCTTGGAGCATCTCATAAAAGCTAGATAAGTTAAGAATTGAACTCCCTGGACTAGCAACATCAGCGTCTCCTGGAACTTGCTAGAAATGCAAATTATTGAGCCCTTGCCCTAGATCAACTGACTCATAAAGTTAGAGGGTGGACAGTAATCTGTATTTTAAAAAGCCCTACTGGAGATTCTGATGTACACTAAAGTTTGAGAAGCACAGCTGCAGAAAGAAGGAAGAGTAAATTAAACAGTGATTGATAACAGCTGAGGATTAAGATACTAATTCTGTCTTATTTTTGTGAGGATGGTAATTAGTTAAGTCATGTCTGATTAATTTAATAAACAGTTTTGGTAGTGTAGTGGATTCCAAGCTGGGCTGCTAACCGCAAGGTCAGTAGTTCGAATATACCAGTTACTCCATGGGAGAAAGATGAGGCTTTCTGTTCCCGTAAAGATTTGAAGTCTTGGAAACCCTGTACAGAGTCGCTGTGAGTCGCAACCAATTCGATGGCACACCATCACCACCACCACTGTAGATTTTGGTGATCCACTCTACTCCCTTCCTTTATAGATGAGGAAATGGAAACTTGGAAGTTTTAAGCCACACAACCGGTTATTATCAGAAAGCAGGCTGGAGCCCAGGTCTGCTGTGCATCAGCTCAGTGGCTTTTTCATGTCCTTGTCGTTTGTCCTCATACGTGTCAATGTTATAGCATGAAGACCAATGTGAGCACCCCTAGCTAGAGCCAGAGAAAGGGTGCTTTGTCCATCTGCAGAGAACTCTGAGCAGAGGAGAGAGAGATTGAGGAGCTGTCCTGTCTGTTCTCTTGGGTGGTCACTCTTGCTTGTGTCTCAGTGCCTTGGTTTACCCAACATGGAAAGCACAACCTCTGGAGGGTTTCTAATGCAGTCTCTTTAGGAGATGGGATTGTAACCAAACCTTTAAGTTGGTGGAATATAGCTCTCATCCTACCAGTGGAGAAGTGAAGCCTCACAAACAGAACTTTGAACTAGTCTGAACATGTTTCATCACAGAAGAGGAGCTTGATGCAAGACATTGGATTCTTGCCAAGACACAAGTTCAAAACAGCATGATTGGCTGCCGTATTTCAGCAGGGCACCATTGTTTCTGACTCTGCCAGTCAAGAGATGTGGTTGGTATGCAATATGCGAGCTGTTTTCTAAGTGGGAGATTAAGTTTCTAAGAAGGCGTTAACAATTTTGGGTCCATTATAGACTTACTTTGTTGTTGGACATGGCTGAACCAGGAAGAACTGGTTTGAAACCTTGCTCAGAAAAGAGTAAGCCCTGGGGTTGGAGTTGACTTTGAATATGACAGTTTGGGGTTTTAAGTATGTGAGTGATATATGTGATTACATTTAAAAAAAAAATGTTTTGTTGTGAATTATGTGATAGTTTGCATGGGAAAACATTAGTTTTACATTCATCCTATCGTATTTCATTGCCATGGTTACAATCCCCTCCATGCATCATCAATCAACCAAGGATATACACCCTGAAAGCCTGCCCCCCAGTTGTCATCACACATCTAGAGCCCCCAGCCGCTCCATCTCTCCATGTCATCGTCTCTGCTTCCATCTCTGGCATCACTGTTTCTCTGGGTAGGGTCCTGCTTTCCGCTCTTCTCCGTTGATGGTCCCAGGGGTTTCCGCTCCTGGCCTGCAAAGTCAGTCACTCCCCTCCTTTTGCTACAAAATGTCCACCTTTATATTTCCAACCCTCACAGTTGGTCCTGATACTAATTATTCACTATTGTACTACATGAGTGCTATCCCCATCTCCTTTCATCAGTCCCACCCAGACAGATTGGATACTACTCAGTGGAGATTCTACCTTCCTCCACGCCCTCTTGATCTAGGCTCCCTCTTGAAAGCTTGTAAGCCAGTCACTTCTTGCGTTTGTAGTCTCCCTATTTTGGGTAGCCAATATCCAAGTTGCCCATCCCTGTCTACCCTTTATATTGGGGGGGTGGGAATGAGCCTTGTTGTAAAGATTTGTTCCCTATTTTGAGCTATTGCATCCATAGGTGTAGGTAAGGTTCATCAAATTGTATCAGACTACTCTTTTTTTCTTCTTCTTTCTTCTTCTAGTTGAGCTTTGATCATCCAGCCATTGAAGCCAGGTCAAGTGGGTATTATCTGCAAGTGTGGGTGTTCTTATGCATGTGCCCTCTCTTCTTATCAGCTGGATGCTTCATTCTCCACTCTAGTCCTCTGTGGCTATGTCACTGATTCTGGACCCAAGAGTCCCCAGGTCTTGCCACACTGCTGGGCAACCAGGTCTCCACCCGGGTTCACAGGAGTCTATTGAATATTGTAGGGCTTAGCTCGCAGCTTCATTACTGTTTTTCCCTCATTTCCCCTTATCAGTGATGAACGTGGTCACCAATCAGATCTCATGTCTGCTTGTGTATTCCCATTGAGTCTCAGTCTTTGAAGGGGGTTTGTCCTGAGGGAACCCGACCACTTGCCTTGATGTCTCCTGGGTGAGCGACTTGCTTGTTCTTGTAGTAATCAGTCAGACTGCATTATTGTTTTGTATTTTTCCTGTCAGTCTTTCTTTCAAGAAGTGTCTTCTGTTCTTCTAGCCACTCCAGGCTGGTCTGCTTGTCCTTTCCAGTGGAAATTTCCCACCTCAGAAGATTCTGGATGGGGTTCAGGATTCCACTTATGGTCTTATGTAATGCAGAAGCTCTGCAGAAAGTCTCTTTCACTGGGCACATTTTAGCCCCATTTTAGGTATTCCAATCAGTTATTGGCAGAAGACGGATTTACACGCTTTCTATGGTGATATTCCTTTCTCTTTCCCTCAAGTGTCTATTTTATAATGATATGCCAGGGAAACCAAGATTCAAAAGACAGCCAAGTATCTTTAACATTATTACCCCCCTTTTGTGCATTCCAACCATGTCTCAATCCCTCTATCCCAGAGCCCTGTTTTTCCAAGGTTGTGCATATATCATTATTTACCTCTGTCCCATTTAGCCCATGCAAACCTGCCTAATTGTTTTCCCATCTGCCTTATTCTTCCATTCCCCTCCCTCTTCTTATGTATTGCCCCCTTCCCTAGCACCCAAACTATCCTGTGTGTATTCCCTACCCTGTGCTTAACTTTTCCCTCCCTCTCCTCACCCCACCTCCCACGTCCCAGTAACCAACAAAGAATCCCTCCCCCCTTTAGTATGGGCTCTTTTTCTTAGTCTTTTACAGTAGTGGTACTATGCATTATTTCTCCTTTTGTGACTGACTAATTTCATTCAACATAATGTCCTCAGGGTTTATCTATGTTATGTGATAGTTTACAGCTTCCTTGTTGTTCTTCAAGGTAGCATAATATTCCATTGTGTGTATGTTTATCTATTCTTCAGTTGATAGGCACTTAGGCTGTCTCCATCTTTTTGCTATTGTAATTATGCTGCTATGAACATTGGTGTGCATATATCTACTTGTGTTATGGCTCATATTTCTTGTGAGTAAATACAAGTAGAGGAATGGCTGGATCATAAGGTATCTCTATTTCCAAACTCCTGAGGAAGCGCCATATTGCTTTCCAGAGCGGCTGGACCATTTTGCAATCTCACCAGCAATGCAGGAGTGTCCCAGTCTCTCCACATCCTTGCCATCATTTGTTGTCCTGTACTTTTTTGTTCTTTGCTGTTATTGCTGGTGTGAGATGCGATCTCATTGTTGTTTTGTATGATTACAATTTTTAAACACTCACCAGTAGCCATTAGAAATTGGGCTGTTACCTCTCAGGGCTATGGCTAGGTGCAGTCTGGAGGAAGGGCTTTTCCTTTGTATTTGATTTCCTCCCTCTGATACAGTTTGGGCTGCTTTGACCATGACTTACTTTTATTGTGTGTATGTGTGCTACAAACTCCCCCCCCCCCAATCTCATTTAAAAATGAGACCAAGGAAAAAAAAAGTTACATGGATAAGAATATGTATTTTCTTGGGTAGGTGATCAAAATAATTTGGTTAGCAAAAAAGGATACTACGTTTTCGTATGATGCCATTTTGATAAAATTGTACTCATGCATAAAAAGTCTGGGGCAGTGAATATTAAAATATTGTTAACATTAAAATGTTCTTGTTTAAACTTGTCCGCCTTTTCCAATTTTTCTTGTGCAAACACGTATTGTCTTTGTAGCTAGGAAAAACATTACTGGTTTTAATTAAAACAGGCAAATCACACAGGTATCTTTGGACATCCCGGGAGGCTCTTCTTTTCAATAAGGGATTCCAGTCTAGCCTATACCCCTTCCTGTGTAGAACCATTGTTTTATCTAACATCATTGAAAGGGGCTTTAAATATTCCTAAAAATAGGATGTGCCCATTTTTTTGTTGGAAGTCCTCTGACAGGGCATCTCCTGAGGTAGCAAAGGGATTCCAGAGAAACCTGTAAATAGGTCATTCAGAGACCTATGATTCATCCATTCTTTCAAAAACATATATTGTCTTCTGTGTGCCAGGTTCTGTCCTGAGCTCTGGAAATCCAGTAGTAGTAGTACATAACTCACTTTTCCTCTAAGCCTTTTCAGTATTGATTTTCATTCTTTCTTTCTTTTTTTTTTTAAATCAGGAGAGAGCCTCAGGTCCTATGAGGGGCTTCAGCTAGCCTCTTCAGTAAGGTATTGGGGCCTAGGGCACCTGGATGGAGGTGAGGCTGTAAGCCCAATCTGCCTCCATTGAAGCCCTGGGAATACCTGAGGAAATCCTAACCACCTCTACCTGGAGTCAGGCCCTGTGCTAAGTGATCACACATATTACACATCTTGACACCAATGCCTTAAAGGCAAGAACACCCAGAAAGTAAAGGGCTGGTACAGACCACACAATAGAAATGAGCAGTCAGGGGGTTGAATGCGCATCTTTCTGTCTCTGAGGCTTGTGGGTAGTAGGACCGACACACACACACAAACCCATGCATACACACATACTCAGAAATAGTTATAGGACACCGAACATCACTGTACGAATAAGTGACAAAATGTGGTTTTGCTGAACACAAGGTTAACCTGGTACTCTAGTGCCCGAGCTTCCACATTCAGGCTGCTGGATGTGTATTTAAAAAGTATGATGTTTCAGACAGGGCTGGGTTGAAGTGTAACTTGGGCCAAATAAAGACTAGGGTGGTTGGGGGAGGGAGGCCAGATGATTCCTGTAAACAAGACCCCATTTGAACTTTATTTTTTAAGCACGTAGTTTTTAAGCACAGACAGTCCCTGACTTCATGGACTACTCCATGAAGAATAGTAGTTATATGACAAATAGTACTTACGACCGTCTATTATTTTGTGTTAGGAATACATATTATATACAGTGTTACAAAATGTCATTTGCTGATCATTCTCTTACCAACTGCAAAGACAAATATTGGGTATATAAAGATAATTAAAAAAACAAAAAGCAATGAAAACTAAAAGAAAAAAGAAGTATTTCAGTTACAGCAGAGTTGTTGAACTAGAATACTGTCATAAGTTGGGGACAGCTTGTACGAGTGTCTGTGTCTTGAAGAATTCTTTTATCTGTAGGGATTGTTTTAGATCATTTATACACCAATAACTTCCATGTATGATGATCCAAATTGTATTTGAGTACAAGATGTATTTGAGTACAAGATGTCTCTCTCTTCCATTGCCAGCTTCTATGATATTTGTGGCTATTCATTTAAATGGAATGGTCGTTGTTAAGTGTCATGGAATCGGTTCCAAATTATAGCGACGCTGTATGGGGTTTCCCAAGAGCGCCTGGTGGGTTTGAACCACAGACCTCATTGTTAGCAGTCCAGTGCTTATCCTACAGCCTCACACCAGGACTCCTAAGTGGATTGTTGTTGTGAAGTGCCATCGAGTCTATTCTGACCCATAGCAACCCTTTACAGGGTTTCTGAGGAGCAGCTGGTGAGCTTGAACCACTGACTTTGCAGTTCAAACAGCTTTGCAGGCTGGTGCATTAACCCACAGTGCCACACCAGGAGTTTCCTAAAGCCAACATTTTCTTTTATAAATTTTCTAGTATAGAAAATCCTACTTTTTGAGGGGGGCTTCAAAAAGTTTGTGGAAATATGGAATTAAAAGATAAAGAATAAAACAAAATGTATGATTAGTTGAAAATAGAACTGATAGTCTTGTCTGTAAACCTTCACTCAATTTACAATAAAAAGTTTAAAAATTAAAATAAAATACAGCTGCAAAAAAAGAAAAGAAAGAAAATGGAATTGTTCCATGAAGTTTATTTATAAATATATGTTGTTAGGTGCTATGGTGTCAGTTCTGACTCATAGGGACCCCATATAGGGCTCCTGAGTCTTTTAAATCTTCGTGGGAGTAGAAAGCCTCATCTTTCTCCCACAGGGAGGCTGTTGGACTTGAACCACGGACCTTGTGGTTCCCAGTCCAGAGGTACTGTGAGGGTGTGGTTGGAAAGACTGTGTGAAGAGTCTGAGATACACTATATACCCTCAAAGAGCATTTGCCTCATTGGGGAGCAAACATGACTCTCCACTGGAACAAGTTGAGAAAAATATAAAGCAGCCAGCCTCAGGCTTAGGTTTGGTGGTGGTGTGGGCATTCAGGAGGAGGACAGCAGGGAGGGTTGGGAGAATTAGGACTGTTTTGTGGCAGAGGTGGGTGTTGAAGTTTGGCTAGGATTTAGATCAGAAGGAGGGAAATACAGGCAGTCACTAGATTATACTTTCAAACAAGCTGTAGTTACAAACCAACCCCCATAAAGCCTACTATATTGAAAATTCATGGTACATGCAATGATTCCTAATAACAAACGCACACTTTTGTGATGCACATCAAAACATTTTATAATTACTGTGTTGTTATGTTAAAGATATTTTAGTGTATTTGGATGTGTTTCTTTAACGTGTTAAGCTAAATTTCAGGGACGACAGTTCGAAACTACCAGCTGTTTTGTGGGAGAAAGATGAGGCTTTCTGCTTCCGTAAAGATTACAGCCTCAGAAACCCTGTACAGGGTCACTATGAGTTGGAACCGACTCCACAGCACTTATAACCACCACCACCATACATCGAAAGGCACATTACGTATTATCTACTAAGACAAATATTTGACTGATGTTAGATACAAACTGTACCTAATTGTTCTGACATATGTACATATTTAACTTCAAGTTAGATTTAGGAATGGAACTCATTCATAATCCAGGGACTGCCTGTGGTCTTTAAAAAGAAACCTCCATAGCTGATTAGACCAGTAGTCATGCTTTCTTTCTCCCTTTTTCAGAATGGGCCTACCTAGCTGGTCTGCTACAGCTGACAAAATTAACCTTTGCTTGTTTGGATGTAGGTTATAAGGTACCCAGGCCCTTTCATATTTTCTCTTCTTGGCCACCCCTCCCTTTCTGGCCCCTCTCACTGTTTGTTTCTCTGACTACAAGGAAGATAGAGACAAAGAGAAGTGTGAAGGTCAAACCCATGTGTTTCACAGCCTACTGAAGTTCAGGAAAGACATGTATTGAAGGAGGCAGCTGAAAGGTGATACTGACATGAGGTCTGGGAGTAGTCTGTGGGCTTCATATGACCAGGATTTTCAGTGGTCCCTATCTCAGCTGCCTATTAGAAATAAAGTCCCAGTTATTTGAGGCATTATTAAAGTTGAGGCTGGCATGGTGGTGCTTCATGCAATGAATCCTTTTTGGTCTTCTCCCAAATCCACCAAAGACCTGGCAATCTGCTTCTAGGAATACTGTGTGGCACACCTTGCATCTCTGTCAAAAAGCTTCATTGAGTCCAGATTCTGACTCTCCAGTCCACCCCTGACCAGACTTTATTGCCTCTCTAGCCTCATTGTCTAGTCTTTGTAAACTTGACCCCAGCAATTTTGCTCTTCCTGAACATAACAGGACATTTTATATCCCCCTTGGTTTTGCTTTTGGTCCCTGAGTAGTACAAAGGTTTGTGCCCTGCTGTTAAAAGGTCTAGTAGCGTAGTGGTTACGAGTTGGGCTGCCAACCTCAAGGTCAGCAGTTCGAAATTAGCAGTGGTTCCATGGGAGAAAGATGAGGCTTTCTGCTCCCGTAAAGATTTACAGCCTCGGAAACCCAGTACAGAGTTGCCATGAGTCAGAATCAACTCCATGGAATTTAACAACAATTAAAGGTTGGTGGCTTAAACCCACCCAGGACACCACAGAAGAAAGACCAGGCAATCTACTTTGGTAAAGATTGTTAAGTGCCGTTGAGTCGGTTCCAACCCATAGCAACCCTGCATAGGGTTTCCAAGGAGCAGCTTGTAAACATGAACCACCAACTTTGTGGTTCAAATCGACTTTGTAGTCCATCACATTAACCCACAGTGCCACACTAGGACTCCTTGGTTAAGATTACAGTCAAGATAACCCTATGGAGCAGTCTTACTCTGTAACTCATGGTGTTGCTGTGAGCTGGAATCCCTCCAAGTGTCAATGCGTTTGGGTTGGATCACCTCTGTGGCTCAACTTTCAGCCAAACGATTTGTTGTTGTTGTTAGGTACCATCAAATCAGTACTGACTCATAGCGACCCTATGTACAACAGAACAAAACACTGCCCGGTCCTGGGCCAACCTTGCAATTGTTGCCATGCTTGGTCCCATTGATGCTGCCACTTGGCCAATCCATCTTGCTGGGGGTCTTCCTCTTTTTCTCTGACCCTCCACCTTACCAAACATGATCCTTCTCCAGCGACTGGTCCCTTCTGACAATATGTCTGAAGTATGAGAGATGAAGTCTGGCCATCCTGACCTCCAAGGAGCACTCTGGCTGCACTTCTTCCAACACAGATCTGTTGGTTCTTTCGGCAGTCCATGGAACTTTCAATATTCTCCTCCAACATCGTAACTCAAAAGCATCAATTCTTCTATGATCTTCCTTATTCACTGTCCAGCTTTCACATGCATATGGGGTTATTGAAAATACCATGGCTTGGATCAGGCACACCTTAGTCCTCAAGCTGACATCTTTGCTCTTTAACACTTTAAAAAGGTCTTGTGCAGCTGATTTGCCTAATGCAATACATCATTTGATTTCTTGATTGCTGCTTTCGTGAGTGTTGATAGTTGATCCAAGAAGAATGAAATCCTTGACAACTTCAATCTTTTCTCCATTGATAAGAATGTTGTTTATTGGTACGGTAGTGAGGATTTTTGTTTTCTTTACATTGAGATGTAATCCATATCGAAGGCTGTGCTCTTTGATCTTCATCAGAAAATGTTTTAAGTCCTCTTCCCTTTCAGCAAGCAAGGTTGTATCATCTGCATATTGCAGATTGTTAATGAGTCTCCCTCCAATCCTGATGCCACGTTTTTCTTCATAGAACCCAGCTTCTCAGATTTATTTGCTCAGCATACAGGTTGAATAAGTATGGAGAAAGAATACAACCCTGCTGCACACCTTCCTTAATTTTAAACAATTCAGTGTTTCCAGGTTCTCTTCGAACAACTGCCTCTTGGTCCAAGTACAGATTCCTCATGAGCACAATTAAGTGTTCAGGAATACTCATACTTCACAATGTTGTCCATAGCTTGTCATGATCTACACAATCGAAAGCCTTTGTGTAGTCAATAAAGCACAGGTAATCATCTTTCTGGTATTCTCTGTTTTCAGCCAAGATCCATCAGACATCAGCAATAATGTCCTCTTCTGAATCTGGTTTGAACCTCTGGAAGTTCCCTGTCAATGTATGCTTGCAGCTATTTCTGTATTACCTTTAGTAAAACTTTACTCGCATGGGATATCAAAGATAGCCCAACGACAGGCAGGCCTATGCTGTGAATAATAACACCAAGAAGGGATATACCCCATAGAACCATTAGCCGTACTCGATCAAAGGACAGCATTTGCCCAGGGTTAAATAAAGCTCAAAATGCAGGAAGGGATAGGAAAGAAGGATGGCGGGAAATGATAAGCACAAGGAAGAAGACATGAAAAGAGCACTTTTACATGTGGGGATTGCAGTCAATGTCAGAAAACAAAATGTGTATGAATTATTGAATGGAAAACCAATTTGCACTTGAAATTTTCACCTAAATCACAATGGAAAAAGAAAAAAGAAAACCTGTGGAGTCCAGATCTATTTTAACATACATGGGTTCTCTAAGACTCAGAATTGATTTGCAGCAAGTGATCATTGTTTCCTCAGCAATTGGGACAGAGAAAGGCTAGAGGCAATGGAAAACTAGGCATCTAAAAGGGTTGGGAAGCATTGGCAAGGAGAAGCTCCAAAGAATTATGGGAGATTTGAGGAAGAGAGGGCATCTTGAGAAATGTTTCTATGGTTCATCAAGTGGTGTCTGATAGTATTCTTTGAGTCAAGTACTGGAATTCCCTTTAAGTTATTTTAGGGTGCTGGACTCTGGATCTTTCAGTGGGTGGTGGAACCCCTGAGTTTATTCAGGTTACCACTTGCATACTCCCAGCACATTTGTATATAGGCTGCCTCCCATCACCCTACACTCAAGATGACTTTTGTATATGACCTGGCTAAAACAGTTCTGATGCATAGTTTGAAAAATATGGTCACTAGGGATAAACCCATCCTCTGCAGCTGAGATTGAAGTTCTCTCCTTGTCAGGTGTCCAGGCCTCTCTGTTGGTATCCATTGTACTGGGTGAAGTTAATAATTGTTGGATGGAAGAAAGAAATCAGGTCAAAACTAACCTGGATGCTGAGTTGTGCGTGTTCTTTCCTTGTGGACTCTCAGTGTTTGGCCTTTGCTTTTTCCTCCATCTGTTTTTTCCACCTTTCCACATCTAACCAATTGCCAATGGCCTTAGGGTCGATTCCAGTTCATGGTGACCCATGTGTGTCAGAGTAGAATTGTGCTTTATAGGATTCTCAGTGGCTGATTGTTCAGACATAGATTACCAGGACTTCTTCTTAGGCACCTGAGAGTGGACTTGTTGAACCTCCTTTTGGTTAGCAGCCAAGTGCATTAACCATTTTTTTGGCGCTGGGTCTCCTTCAGCATCTAGCTAGTAGGTGCATGCTGTTGGGGAAAGTGGGGAGAGCAGGGTCTCCTGATGTGGCCCAGCAGCACTGATTGCTTGTTGGAGTCAGTGGAATGGATTAGGCTCCACAGTTAGAGTTCAGCTAGAGAGAGCAGCCTCTGCTCAGCAAACCCACTGCTGGGCGAGGAGTCAGAAACACATGGGGCTTGGGTTCCTAACTTCCCTGCCATCTAGTTCAAGTTTCATAGGGTTCTGTGACTAAACCATAAGGGGTTAATGTGTGTGTTTGTGTGTGTCTATGGGGCATATGTTAGTCTCCCCATCATGGAGTCAGGGCCACTGGAGAGGCCACTCTGAGGAGCTTCGTAGACACATGGCCTTGTGTGTCTGTGCACAGGCTGCCTGTAGCATCACCCTGTGGGCTGGCGGGAGCGGTCAGCAAGCAGCTCTGTGCATGCTTGCTACCACAAATCACAGCTCTGCAAATACCCAGGGCTTCCTGTGCCTTTCTGAGTTGCCAACTGGGAGTGGTTAAAGGGACTGTATGCCTTTTTTGTTGCTTCTATCTCTGCTCTACTACCTTCCTCACCAAATAGTAAGGCCTTTCTGGCCAGGCCAAAAGGGCACTTGTCACTCACTTTATGGACTCCACATGCATTTAAGGTGGTAATGTGTGTGCCATCCACACTGTTTGACTATACCCCAAAGCAGGATCTATCTTTGCTAGATGATGCAAAATCAATCAGCCAGGACAGAAACTGAAATCCCTTTAGCATGGTGCTCTAATCCAGTGACCCAGACAGCCTCAGTCGAGGCCGCCAATGACTTCCTAACGCTATACACAGGGTGACTTATTGTAGGACATTGTGGATACTATAAGGACCCACACACTTCACAAAGGCCCGCAAAAATACCTGAGACCTGAAAGAATACCAACTCCAAATCCAAAGGAGATCCACAAAACAAAAGTGATAAGCATGAAGTAATGTCTATAAAATGTAATATCAGATCTGCAGCAGCTCAGCTCAACTCCGAGGTCTTTGTTGGTGCCCCACTCATTGAAGGGCCTGGGTGCGTTTCGATGACGAAGACTATGAGGTGAGGTTGTACCTAGTATTATGACTTTTATCATCTCACTGTGCCTTGCCTCTCTCACTTTTTTTTTTTTTTTTGAGTTAAGAGTGAACTTTTTGAGATGAATGGAAAGATATCTCATCAGATATACCAAATCAATAAACATGAGACAATTAGCTACATCAGAAATTAAAAATAAATGATGAGAAACAACTATTTGATGATAAACTGAGCCATTTAGCCAAAACCTAAAAATCTCCATCGTAATCTTAACTTTATATGCAAGCAAAAATAAATATTCAAAATACAAAGAAAATAGTGATAGACCTAAAAGGAGAAATAGACAAGTCTACAACTATATTTCAACATTCCTTTAGTAGTAGCCTACAGAACTTGTAGAAAGATACTGAGTAGCCTGTAAATATCCTTAATAATATTATCAGCCAATTTGTCCTAATTACTACTAATAGAATCACCCAATATGGTTATGTGCCATAGAGTCAGTTGTGATTCACAACAACGCTATGCACAACAGAATGAAACACTGCCCAGTTCTGCACCATCCTCACACTTGTTATGATTGAGTCCATTAGTACTGCTACTATGCCAATCCATCTCGTTGGAGGTCTTCCCACTTTGCGCTGACCCTCCAACTTTTCCAAGCATGTTTGTCCTTCTCCAGGGACTGGTCCCTCCTAAAAACATGTCTGAAATATTACAAACAAAATCTGGCCATCCTGGCTTGTAAGAAGCACTCTAGTTGTACTTCTTGCAACACAACCCCATAACACAAATGCATCAGTTCTTCTACAATCTTACTTATTCTTTGTCCAACTTTCACATACATATGAAATGACTGAAAATACCATGGATTGAGTCACAAGCATCATGGTCCTCAAACTACTATCTTTGCTCTTTTAACACTTTACAGAGACTATTGCGATATGTCATTTAATTTACTGACTGTTGCTTACATGAGTGTTGATTGTGGATCCAAGCAAAATGAAGTATTTGGCAACTTCAATCTTTCCTCCATTTATCATGATGGTATTTATCAGTATAGTGGTGAGGATTTTTTTTTTTTTGCCTCTCTCACTTTTACATCTTGCGAGATACAGGGTATACCTGGAGAAGGATGAAAAGAAGAAAAAAACATTAGCTGTTGGGCAGTTGCTGTGTTTCATCACCTCAGGTATTACAGGATTTTTATTTCCAAGTTCTTATTCCAAGGGCTTCTTGGATAGTGTCTTCTAATCTAATGTGTATATAGGCAAGACATTTAAGTGTTAGTTGGTGTTAGGAATACTTACGCACGTCTGCACAACACTAACATTGATGCATACCAAAGTCATTCGTGTGACGTTTCAATTATATTCTCTTAGAGATTTACAGAATTGGTTATGTTGTCTGTGCTGTTATCCTTCCTTTGTGCTTGGATAATAGAGAGTTGACTGAAAGAAAGTAAAGAATACTTTGGTTTCACTTATGTAGGAAAGTGGGTCGTCACTTTGGTGGTGGGCTTTGAAGGCTTTAGGATAGTAGCTGTCAACGGTTTCACATTCTTTGTTTTTAAGAGTTAGGTTTATAAACTCTCTTATTATCACAAGTGGAGAGGAAAGTCACCAACCACAGCACAGTGTAGCTTAATAAGAGCTGCTTGCATTGATTGATAACATTTTTAGTTATTTTCAGCCAGTGGTTTTACCAAGTTCATTATGAGAAGAAATAGTTCCCTGCTCTTCCACTTCCATGTTCCCCCTTTCTGGAGGAAACTATTTTCAATGATTTCTCCTGAACTTTTGTACCTATGTGTCCATATTTCTAAATGTTATTAACGGCAGTCAAGTTGGCTCCAGCTTATGGTGTTCCCCTCCATGAACAACAGAATGAATGGCTGCCCTGCTCTGCACCGTCTACAAAGTCTGTTATTTTTTATTTCTAATCAATGTCACTGTATTGAACATGCAAAAATTGTTGAAAGGATGTACAGTCTGCTGTGTACATTCTTAACAACAACAAAATAAAACAAATTAACTAAAAAATGTCAAATTATTGGCTGAAATACTTGATGTGAAGATGTGTGAAGCTGAAACAACAAAGAGCTATTTAACTGAAAAATATTACAAAATATATGGCCAAGCAAAATGCAAGACACATTTTTATGAGAATCCCCGGTCCTCTAATTATTTTTGTTTTGTTTAAAAACATTTTTCTTAACGTTTTTATTGTGAAATGAGTGATAGTTTAAATGGGAGAATATCAGTTTTACACTCATTGTTTCATTGCAATGATTACAATCCCCTCTGTGAATCATCGTTCAACAGTATTTGCTTCTATTCCCTCTGTTTTGTTTGTTTCTTTGTTTTTTGGGGGGTGTACACAAAAATATGCAGGAATATATAATCACTTAAACAACCAAAGGGTACATTCTGCAAGCCTGCCTCCTGGCTGCCGACACCCAGCCTTTCTCTTTCTAT
Organism: Chrysochloris asiatica; assembly: GCF_000296735.1. Classification (NCBI taxonomy): domain Eukaryota; kingdom Metazoa; phylum Chordata; class Mammalia; order Afrosoricida; family Chrysochloridae; genus Chrysochloris; species Chrysochloris asiatica. The sequence continues at coordinate 33,950,752 of NW_006408533.1, read as the reverse complement.
GAGTCTAGAATCCTCAGCATGTCCTCAGTCTCTCCATGTCATCATCTCTGCCTCCATTTCTGGTGTCCCTGCTTCTGGTAGATTCCCACATTCTGCTGTGCTCTTCTCCCCTGGTGGTGCTATGATTCTTTGTTTCTGGACTGTAAAATTAACTACTCCCCCCTTTTTGTTACAAAATTTCTATCTTTACAGTTGGGACAGTCATAATTAGTCATGGTAACAATTACTCACTATTTGAATCCTAAGAATCTTATCACTATGTTCTTTCACCAGACCCATCTAGACAAGATGAAAACTATTCAGTGGGGACTCTACCTTCTCCTGCACACTCTGAAACTAAATTCATTCTTGAAAACTTGTAAGCCAGTCAGTTCATGCCTTTATCGCTCCCTCACCCCCATTTTAGGTAGCCAATGTCTAAGTTGCCTGTCCCTATCAACCCTGTATACAGAGGGGATAGGATTGATACTTGATGTGAAGACTCCTTCCTTTTCAATTGATATTTTGAGTTATTACATCCATAAGTATAGGTTAAGTTCATCAAATTGTAGCAAGCAATTTACACTGGTTTCCTTTATCATTTTTTTATTTTTATTTTTAAATCTTCCTCTAGCCGAGTTCTGATCATTAAGCCATTGAAACTAGGTCGAATGGGTACTATCTACAAGTTTGGGCGTTCTTGTGCATCTCCCCTCACTTCATAACTGGATCTCTCAGCTCTAGCCCTCTGTGGCTGTGTCCTTGTCCATGGGCTCAGGAGTCCCCAGGTCTTTGAATCCATTATAAACAACCATTGTGTATTTTTTTGTGCCTTCCAACCTATGGGGCTCACCTTCCAGCACTACTTCAGACAATATCATCTGTACTTCAGACAATATCATCTGTGATCTATAGGATTTCATTGGCTAGTTTTCTGAAGCAGATCACCAGACCTTTCTCTCCAGTTTGTCTTGTAACTAGTCTACCATGACTGACCCTGCTGGTATTTGAAATACTGGTGGTATAACTTTCAGCATCATAGCAACGTATAAGCCGTAATAGTACAACACACTGATGGACTTAACACACTGTGGATACCGTTGTACTAAAGCTTTTAACCAACCTGCTTCTTTAGTTTCCTGTTTTAGGCATTATCTATTGGCTCTCAGTAGACAGTGAGAATTTATCTCACTTTCACTGTACTCCTTTCTTTCACCCCACACAATACACATATTCAACTATGATATACTGTATTACTGTTCCCAGTTTATTTGCCACCTTTTTGCAACTGAACAATTAACCTGTGCCCATTGTCATGTGACTTGCCTCCCTATTGGAGTAAAACTTACTTTTAATTGACATTAAGCTTAGTCATGTTGATGATCTTGGCTAATGGAATGTGAGTGTGAATTACATACATGGCTTCTGAGTAGAAACTTTCAGAGCCATTGAACCTCTGGCCAAGTTCATCTTTTCTCTGTGCCTAGAAAATATGTATGTCTCCAGAAGGTGCTGATTATTCAGCCTGCATCCTAGAATGAAGAGGACATGATATATACATGCTAGTTCATCTTGTATATTTCCTGCCCTGTTGTAGAATCAGCCAGTTCTCCAAGAAGCCCTGGCTCCTTTTGTTGGAAAATGGTATTAGAAATCACAATCAGGGCACCAGATGTGCCCATTGCTGCCAGGGTGTTTTTGCTTCTCGGCCCTCTCAGCTGACAGAACAAGGAGATTTATGTGTGTGTGTGTGTGTGTGTATATATATATTGGAGACCTGGTGCGGTGCTGTAGGATAAGCACTAGACTGTGAGCCACAAGGTTAGTGGTTCAAACCCACCAGCTGCTCCTTGGAAACACTATACAGGGCCACTATGAGTCAGAACAGACTCCATGGCACTTAACAACAACATTTCATTACTGTTCATAAAGCTTTTGAATCCACACAGTCACTGTGCCAAAAATAATTGGTCAGTGTTCAACCATTTAAGGAGGTAGCATATGATGAAGAACCAATGGTATTATGCCT
>NW_006408533.1:33937120-33947419 GCF_000296735.1 Chrysochloris asiatica | reverse complement strand
TCAAGTGTGACAGCGGTAGTGAGGTTGGCCCAGGATCGGACATTGTTTCGTTCTGTTGTGCATGGGGTCGCTATGAGTCTGGTCCTACTCGCTGGCACCTGACAACAACAACAACAACATTCCCCCTTTTTGCTTTGTAGTTGACTTTGTTATACATTGATATATATGGGTCCTTATTTTCAGGCTTGTAGGTTTGTTTTACTTTAAAAACTTATATATCTGGATTGAATTCTGGATGGTGTTATCATGTATGGTAACTTCAGGTTGTTGTCTGTTATTGTTGGTTCTCAGTCCTAAGAACACCCTTTAGCATTTTTTGTAAACTTTGTCTGGTCATTACAAATTCCTTTAATTTCTGTTTAGCAGGGAATGTCCTAATTTCATCATCATATTTGAGGGACAGCTATGCTGGATATGATTCTTGGTTGGCAATCTTTTCCTTTAAGAATTTTGTATATGTCTTTCCATTGACTTCTTGCCTGCATGGTTTCCGTTGAAAAATCAGACTTCAGTTTTATTGATTCTCCTTTGTAGGTAACCTTTTGTTTTTCCTGAACTGCTCTCAGGATTCCTCCATTTGTTTGATTTTGGGAAGTTTGATTATGATATGTCTTGGTGATTTTCTTTTGAGCTATATCCTGTTTGGGGTTCATTCAGCTTCTTGTATGCTTATCTTCTTGTATGTCATGATGTTAGGGAAGTTTACTTCCAACAACTCTGACAATTTTATCTGTGCTTGTCTCCTCCTGTTATTGAATTCTGATTACCCGTAAGTTGTTCCTCTTCATGGAGTTCCACATAACTCTTAGGCTTTCTTGAGATTTTTTTCATTCTTTTTTCTGATTGTTCTTCTAGCATACTAGTATTGAGAGAGTTCTCTTCATGCTCGCTAATTTGGGCTTCCATTGTTTTGCATCTACTCCTTTGCCCTTTCATTTCTGAGAGCTTAGCATTAATCTTCTGGATTTCTAATTGCAGGTTTTGCATTGTTTCTGAATTTGCTTTTATTTTGTCTGTTTGCTTTTTGTAGTGTTTTCCTGAATTCTAAGAATTAATCTTTTTTGTTCTAATTACAGGTTTTGTAGTGTTTAAAAATTTGCATTTGTTTTGTCTGTTCATGTTATGTTTTCCTGAATTATTCTGAAGTTTTTTCTTTGTCCTCCTTGCTTTCCTTGATCTTTCTGTCAATCCTTTGAAAGTACCTAAATATCATTCTTTGGAATTCTTTTTCAGTTAGTTCCTTCACGTTTTCTTCCTCAGAAATGCTTTCTGGCTCTACATGTTGGTCATGTGTTTGAGCCATTCTTTCTTGTTTTTTCACATGAGCTAAATGGTCTGTTTTTTCTGCAACATTGTGGGGTTGTGATATTTATGATTGTATGTTTGTGTGTTCTTGGGCTCTCATTAACTGTCTTCTGTGGGTGCAGTTAAACAATAGAAATGTGTACTCTGTTCCCATTCACTGTCACCTCAGTTTAGGGTAGTTTGATTGGTGTTGGTGCCTGTCTATCATTTATCAGGTGGTATAGGAGCTGGTATTGGCTCTTGCCTAGTGTGTGTCACCATAGAAGTTACAGTTGTGGTTGGGCTGAATAGGCACGGTTGTTGTCTGCTTTTGGATGGGAAACAGAAAATCCCTTCTGCACCTCTACCACAAACAAGAAAATAAAATATAATAAGCAAACAAGGGACCAACAATGGAAAAGGGAAAATACTAAAGAGATAAAAGAAATAAAAACAGGAAGCAACCAGAAAAAAGAATATAATAGCTATATAAACAATAGTTGTTGTTATGGGCTGTGAAGTCAGTTCCGACTCATAGCGACCCTGTACAGGGTTTCTCAGGTTGTAAATCTTTATGGGAGCAGAAAGCCTCATCTTTCCCCACAGAACAGCTGGCAGTTTCGAACTGCTGACCATGAGATTAGCAGCCCGATTTGTAACCGCTGTGCTACCAGAGAGGGGCTATAGAAGAGAAATGGAGCTATAGAAGAGAAAAATCAGAGAGAAAATAAAGAAAGAAGAAAAAATAAACACTTAGAAAAGCCAGTGAGAGAGAAGATGAAAAGATAAAGTAGACAGTAGTAAAGAAAGATCAAAAAGTGTAAAAGTAGAAATGAGAATCAAATGAAAAGAAGGAAAAGAGATAGAAAGTATAAAATTCAAGGGGATGGAATGAGAAGAAGGAAGAGACAGAATAAACAAACAAAAACATTGAAACAACAAAAGAAAAAAAAACAAACTCAAAAACAAAAACAGAAAAACCAGTGCTGCTGTTGAACCCCAAGAGGAGTAAACTCTGGGGAGCTCCCATTAGCCTAGGAGCTCAAGAAGTGGGTGTGGAAGGAATGTGACAGCCGAGTTCCTGGCCATAGATGGAGTTCCTGTTGGCCTGAGTAATATTGAGTGATATCTATGTTCAGGGCACTCAATCTGAAAGTACTTTGTGGAGGTCCTTTATGGAGCTGGTTTCAGTGTCTATTAGGATCAAAGGGAAGCTGGGGACAAGGTGACTCATTAAATGCTGATCTGGTGGCTCTGTGGGTTTTGTAGATCCTAAACTGAGCACTGGTAGCATAGTGGTTACGAATCGGGCTGTGAACCGCAAGGTTAACAGTTCAAAACTACCAGCTGTTTCATGGGAGAAGGATGAGGCTTTCTGCTCCCATAAAGATTTACAGCCTCGGAAACCCTGTACAGGGTCGCTATGAGTCGGAACCGACTCCACAGCACACAGCCAGCCACCAGCCAGCCAGATTGAGCACACCTGAATCCTGGCACAAAAACCAGGAACCAAAGCAGCAAAGCTAGTCACCACCTCACACTGATGTGGCTTTCAACTACAAGGGTCGGAACTTCGGGAGAGCAGGGCCTGCCCTGAGGGTGGATGAAGGTGGGAGCTGGCCCCACCTCTGGTCATAGGGGAGCATGGGAAAAAGAAGGAAATACACCTTTCCTGATGCCTGTGTGACTTTGTTCTGCCAGGCCACCTTCTGTTGCTAAAGCTGCTCACAAAGGTTCAGGATGGTTGTTCCATGTCTCGCCAGCTGTTTACCAGTCTTCCTTTCTCACTATCCCGGCTCAGTTTCTTCTCCCAGCAAGCACTCAATCCATTTCTCTAACTCTTCTGAAGTTTAGGGTTCCAGAATTTGCAACTGTCTGTTTCACGTGTCTTTCATATCTTTGTTGTAGAGGGTCCATGCAGTGTGTCTGTCTAGTCCATCATCTTGCCAGAAGTCCAAAGTTACGTTTTTAAAAGTTTTTCTTGTAAATTCAGTGATAGTTTAGATGGAAGAACATTGGTTTTATACTCATCATTTCATTGCAATGATTACAATCTCATCTGTGCATTATCCTTCAACAGTATTTGTTCCTATTCCCTCTCTCTTTTTTGGGGGGAGAGGGGGTGTACACAAAAACTCTCAGGAATATATAATAATTTAAACCACCAAAGGGCACATTCTGCAAGCTTGCCTCCTGACTGCCATCACACAGTCCTTTTCTTTCCATAAGTCCAGAGTCCTTAGCTGTTCCCTCTCTCCATGTCCTCATCTCTGCCTTCATCTCTGGTGTTGCTGCTTCTCTGGATAGGGTCCCACATTGCGCTCTGCTCTTCTCCCTTGGTGGTTGTAGGGTCTTTTGTTCCTGGACTGTAAGATTAACTACTCCCTCCTTTATGTTACAAAACTTCTGCCTTTACAATTGTGACAGTTGCAATTAGTCATGATAACAATTACTCCGTATTGAGTCATAAGAATCTTATCCCCATGTCATTTCATCAGACCCATCTAGACAATGAAAACTTCAGTGGAGATTTTATCTTCCTCCACACACTCTGAAACTAAACTCCCTCTTGAAAACTTGTAAGCCAGGCACTTCATGCCTGTATAGCCCCTCTATTTTAGGTAGCCAACAACTAAGTTGCCCGCCCAAGCTTACTCTTTTTGTTATAAAATTCTATGGGTTTTGGCAAATGCATAATATCTTGTATTCACCATTACAGTTTTGTAGTATTGTGAATTACTTAATATGGCCCTTCTAGCTATAGCCTTTGTGACTCCTACACAGGAATTGGGTTGGATCATGCAAATAAGATGTATGAAACCTGTGATAGTTGGGTTATTTATCAACTTGGTTAGGCCATGTTCCCAGTATTGTCCTCAATTATTTTCTTATATAAATATTTTCCACTGTTTTGTTTGTTTGTTTGTTTTTTAAATTCTGACCTCTTGTGTCAATGAAGAAATTCTGGTGTGGTGTTGCAGGATAAGCACTGGATTGCTAACCAAAGATCAATGGTTCAAAACTACTAGCTGCTCCTCAGGAACTTTGTACAAGATCACTATGAGTTGGAACCTACTAGAAAGCACTTAACAACAACACATGTTAATGAGGCAGGATTATATTATGTTAATAAGAACTTGGTTGTTTTGTTGTGTTGATGAGGCAGGACAAGGGTGGAATGTACTGGCTATCACCTTGGCTTTGTTGTTTGGCTGGAGAGCTTGAACCACCTACCTCTAGGTTCAAACCCACCTTGCAGTCCAGCGCATTAACCCGAAGTGCCACACCAGGACTCCTTTGATTTGTTGTTGTTGTTATGCTGTAGAGTTGGTTCTGCCCCATAGCAACCCTGTATAGAGTTTCCAAGGAGTGACTGGTGAGCTTGAACTGCTGACCCTGTGCTTCAAACTGACTTTGCAGCCCAGAGTATTAACTCACAGCGCCACACCAGGACTCTAACTTTTATCTTACAAGAGATAAAAGGAGAGAGAAGGAGCAGAGAGAGGGGATCTGACATTTGACTACCACCAACAAGAGACAGGAGCAGAACGCATACTTTAGGACCTGGGGTCCCTGCCCTGGGAACCTCCTAGACCCAGGAGACAGAAAGAGAGAGAGCTGTGACAACCAGACCAGTGAGAGAAAGCAATGGCAGAGGGAAGGTGGCAGCAAAGGCAACAGAACCAGGAGGTAAAGTGATGGTGTGGTGGGATTCCCAGCCCACATAGCGAGAAAGCAGGCGACTTGCTGACAGAACACTTGTAGGCAGTTGTAGGCAGAACTAGACTTAGGGAGTGAGAGAGTTGAGCACTGTTGGGCCAAGGCTCACTGGTGCAGCTGAAAGAACTTTCTAATACCAAAGGCAGAGGTTGGACTGAGGGGCTGAGAGGCAAGAAAGTTGCTAGGCCGAGGAGATGCTCTCCTGACTGAAGAATTCTATCCTGAGGGGTTCCAGATGCTGAATTGTAACCTGCTACTTTCCTAATAAACCCCATAATCGTGAGCATTGTATGAGTTCTGTGTGGCCATTGAACGGATTTTTGAATCCAGACGAGAAGTGCTGTGGGAGGGACGGCTGGTAAAAAGGTTGAAGAGAAGAGCTATTTCTGATCTCTGCTTCAACAGCCTTGAGCTGTTTGTCTTGATTCCCCTTCCCCCTTGTGCACTTAGAGGAGGTCAGATGTCCCCGCTGTGCCATTTTTACAAGTATCAGACAGAACAGTTTCACCATCCTAAAAGTTCTTGTTTTATCTTTTCATCCCTCGGCCTCCTCCTGAACCCTTGGTAATCACTGATCTAGCTACCATCTTAAGAGTTTTGTTTCTTACAAAATGTTACATAATCAGAATCATATAGCGGCTTCTTTAACCTAATAATATATATTTAAGATTTTGCCATATCTTTTCATGACTTGGTAGCTCATTTTCTTTTATCCCACTATGTAGATGTGCCACAGTTTTATCTGTCCACCCATTGATGGACATCTTGGTTGTTTTCAATGTTTGGCCATTATGAATAATGCATGCAAGTTTTTTTTTTTTTTTTTTAATGATTTATTGTGAATTATGTGATAGTTTACATGGGAGAACATTAGTTTTACATTCATTCTATCGTATATCGTCTCATTGCCATGGTTACAATCCCCTCCATGCAATCCTTCCCCCATGCCCCCCAGGCCTTCAGCACACAGTCTCTCTCCCTCTCTGTTTCCAAAGTCTCCAGCTGCTCCATCGCTCCATGTCATCATCTCTGGCTCCATTTCAGGCATCACTGCTTCTCTGGGTAGGGTCCCGCTCTCTGCTCTTCTCCCTTGATGGTCCTAGGGACCTCCGCTCCTAGACTGAAAAGTCAATCACTCCCCTCCTTGCTATAAAACGTCTACCTTTACATTTCCAACCCTCACAGTCAGTCCTGATAACAATTATTCATTATTGTATCACAAGAGACCTGTCTGCATTTCATTGCATCAGCCCCGCCTAGTCAGATTGAACACTACTCACTGGAGATTCTGTCTTCCCCCAGGCCCTCTGGGTCTAGGTTCCCTCTTGAAAGCTTGTAAGCCAGTCACTTCTTGCCTTTGTAGCCCCCAACGTCCCATTTTGGGTAGCCAATGTCCAAGTTGCCCATCCCTGTCTACTCTGTGTGTGGAGGGGGTAGGAATGATTCTCGCTGTAAAGACTTGTTCCCTCCGCAAGGTTTTATGTGGACTTGAGTTTTCAGATCATGCAAGTAAATACTTAGGAGCACATTTGCTTGGATATATGGTAAGAGTTTGTTTGGGTTTACAGAAAACTGCTCAGTTGTGGCTGTACCGTTTACCTTCTCACCAGCCATGGTTAAGAGGTGCTGTTGCTCGGCATCCTGGCCAGCAGTTGGTATTTATCATTTCCCAGATTTTTAGCCATTCTAATACAGTCCTCATGTGGTACTGTGGGTTAATGCGCCAGACTGCAAAGCCGTTTGAACTGCAAGGTCGGTGGTTCAAGCTCACCAGCTGCTCCTTGGAAACCCTATACAGGGTCGCTATGGGTCAGAATCGACTCAACAGCACTTAGCAACAACAATACAGTGGCGCTGCAGGTTAATGCGCTAGACTGCAAAGTTGATTTGAACTGCAAGGTCAGCGATTCAAGCTCATTAACCACTCCTCCAAAACCCTATACAGGCTCACTATGAGTCAGAACCAACTCAAAGGTACTTAACAACAACTTAACAATACACGTGTATTTTATTGTTATTTTAATTTGCAGTCCTCCAATGGCAAATGAAAGCAGCCTTGGTGGAGCTGTGCGTTAGGTGTTGGGCTGCTAACCACAAGGCTGACAGTTAAAACCTTCCAGCAGCTCTGTGGGAGACAGATGAAGTTGTCTGCTCCTATAAAGGTTTACAGTATTAGAAACATTATATAGGGTCGATGTGAGTTAAAATGGACTCAGTGATGCTGGGTTACTTTGTTTTTATTGTCAAATGATTGGGGCATCTTTACACATACTTACTTTTTACTCTCTGTCCTGGTGTGGTGCTGTGGGTTAATATGCTGCACTGCAAAGTCAGTTTGAACTGCAGGGTCAGCAGTTCAAGCTCACCAGCTGTTCCTCAGAAACCCTATACAGGGTCGCTATGGGTCGGAACCGACTCTGTGACACTAAACAGCAACATGTCTTCTTTAGTAAAGTATCTCTTTTGACTTTTGCCCATTTAAAAATTAGGTTTTCTGTTTCCTTATTGCTGAGTTTTAAGAATTCTTTGTATGTTTTGGATGTAAGTTCTCTATAAATTGTACTTTGTAAATGATTCCTCCCAATCTGAGGCCTGTCTTTTCATTCGCTTAATAATGTCTTTCACAGATAGGTTTAAAATTCTTATAAAGGTCCAGTTAATTTTTTTCTTTCATGGATTATGTTATTGGTGTAGTATTTAAAAACCAACAGCAGGAAGATGAACTGTTTTCATCAAGAAGTTTTCGCATTTTGCATCTTACATTTACGTCTGTGGCCCATTTTTATTTTGTATGTAAGATGTAAAATTTGTGACTAGTTTTACTTTTTGCAATATGGACGTTCAATTGTTCCACCATCATTTGTTGAAAGACTGTTTTCTATCTCCATTGAATTTGCTCCCTTGTCAAAGATGGAGTTGACTGTATTTGTGTGACTCTATTTCTGGGCTCTTTATTCTAATCTATTGACCTTTGTGTCCTTTACTTCGCCAGTATCACATAGTCTTGGTCACTGTAATTTTATAGTAAATCTGGAAATTGAATAGCATTAGTCTTTCAAGTGGATTCTTCTTTGGGATTGTGTTGGTTAGTCTAGGCCTTTTGCTTTTTTAAAAAAAACTTTAGAATCAATTTCTCAGTATCTACAAATAGTTTTCTGGACAGCATTCTTCACAAAGATAGAAAAGCCAGCCCTCAACTTTATATAGAAACGAAAGAAGACTCAAATGACTAAGAGAGTGCTAAAAGAGAAAAAGTAGGAGAGCTCACACTTTCTGATTTTAGAAATGGACTTCTCATGTGGTGCTGTGGATCAGCACTGGACTTCAAACCACAAGGTCAGCAGTTCAAACCCACCAGCTGCTCCTCAGAAACCCTATATAAGTCAAAATTGACTTGTGACAGTACTTAACAAATTTGTTTTTGTTGTTAAGTGCCTTTGAGTCAGTTTCAACTCATAACGACCTGGTTTAGGGTTTCTGAGGAGCAGCTGGTGGGGTTGAACCAGTGACCTCAAAGTTAGCAATCCAATGCTTATCCCTACAACACCACACCCAGAGTCCAAAATATACTATACAGCGACAGTAATTAACCATCATACTGTGGTAGTTTGCATGTGGCTGTGATGCTGGAAGCTATGCCACCAGTATTTTTAATACCAGCAGGTTCACCCATAGTGGACAGGTTTCAGCTGAGCTTCCAGATTAAGACAGACTAGGAAGAAAAGAGGCAGCCTACTTCTGAATGTTTGACCACTGAAAACCTTATGGATAGCATTGTCACATACAGTGCCACAGGTGAAAGCATTATGAATAGCACCCGATTATTGACAGATATAGCACTGGAAGATGAGCCCCTGAGAACGAAGGCACTCAAAATACAACAGGGAAAGAACTGCCTCCTCAAAGTATAGTTAGTTGACCATGATGATGCAAATGGAGCAAGTTTTTGAGATCTTCATCTGCTGATGCGGCACAGCTCAAAATGAAGAGAAACAACTATGAACAGTCATTAATAATTATAGCATGGAATGTACAAATCTGGGAAAATTGGAAGTTGTCGGGAACAAAATGGAATGCATAAAAATCAATATCCTAGGCATTGTGAGCTGAAATGGATTGGTACTGGCCATTTTGAATCCAACAAATCTATGGTTTACTATAATGGGAACGACACATTCAAGAGGAATGGCATAGCATTCCTAATCACAAACATTTCAAGATTTGTCTTGAAGTATAATGCTGTCTGTAATAAGATAACATCCATATTCCTAGGGGGCAATTAATCAAATTTACATACAAACCACTAAAGCCAGTGATGATGAAATTGAAGAATTCAACCAATTTCTTCAGTCTGGAGTTGATCAAACAAGCAATCAAGATATATTGGTAATTACTGGTGATATGAATGCAAAGGTTGGAAACAAAGAAGAAGGATCATTTGTTGAAAAATAAAGTCTCGGTGATAGAAATGATGCTGGAGATAGCATGATAGAATTTTGCAAGGTCAATGACTGACATTGCAGATACCTTTCTTAAATAACATAAAAGGCAACTATATACAGAGACCTCACCAGATGGATACACAAGAATCATACTGACTATATCTATGGGCAAAGATGGTGAAAAAGCTCAATAATATCAGCCAAAATAAGTTCAGGCTGAAGCTGAAGAAAATTAAAACCAGTCATCCATGAATACCATAATATGACCTTGAACATACCCTGCCTGAATTAGGAGACCACCACAAGAACAGATTTGATACATTAGAGACAATGATCGAAGACCAAAGAGTTGTGGAATGACGTCAAGAACATCATACAGGAAGAAAACAAAAGGCCATTAAAAAGACAGGGAAGAAAGAAAAGACCAAAATGGGTGTTAGAAGAGACTGAAACTTGCTCTTGAGTGTAGAGAAGTTTAAGAGAATGGAAGAAATGAGGAAGTAAAAGAATTAAACAGAAAAGTTCAAAGGATAGTTCGAGAAGATAAAGTCAAGTATTAAAATGAAATATGCAAAGACCTGGAGTGAGAAAACCAAAAGGGAAGAATACATTCAGTGTTTTCAAGCTGATAGAATGGAAGAGAAAAATCCAAGTATCAGCTAGCAATATTGAAGGATTTTATAGGCAAAAGATTGACTGATGCAAAAAATAACTAAATGAAGATGACAGGAACATACACTGTATCAAAAATAAATGGTCAGTGTTCAGCCATTTCAAGAGGTAGCATATGGTGAAGAACCAATGGTCCTGAAAGAAGAAGTCCAAACAGCACTGAAGACATTGATGAAAAACA
>NW_006408533.1:33933359-33935225 GCF_000296735.1 Chrysochloris asiatica | reverse complement strand
TGGTGGTGGTTATGTGCTGTGGAGTTGGTTCTAACTCATAGTGACTCTGTATTGGGTTTCTGAGACTGTAAATCTTGATGGGAGCAGAAAACCTCATCTTTCGCTCATGGAGTAGCTGGTAGTTTTGAAATGCTTGGCATAAACCTACTTGGCATAGACCTTGCAGTTAGCACTCTGACTTGTAAACCACTACACTACTAGAACCCCTTAATCAACAGACCAATACAAAAGAAGTGAGTGAACAGAAATAAATTCACACATCCGTTACTTGGTCCATTCCAAAAGGGCTAAGACGAATCTCTTCAGTAAATGATGCTGGGAAAATTGGATGTACATATGAATAAAATCAGTCAGTATCCTTGCCTTACACTATACACAAAACCAAATTCAAAATGGATAAAGGAGCTAAATGTGCAAACTGGGTTTTGTTTTTTTTTAATCTATAAGCTTTTATTGTGAGGTTTACATGGAAAAATATCAGTTTTACATTCATCTATCATATTTCATTTCATTGCAATGATTATAATACTCTCCATGCATCATCAAATAACCAAAAGGTATACCCCATAGGCCTGCCCCCCAGCCATCAGCACACAGCTCCTCTCCCTCCCTGAGTCCAGTGTCCCCAGCCGCTCCATCTGTCCATATCATCATCTCTGTCTCCATCCCTGGCATCTCTGCCTCTCTGGGTAGGGTCCTGCTCTCCGCTCTTCTCACTTGATGGTCCCAGGGACCTCTGCTCCTGGGCTGCAAAATCAATCACACTCCTCCTTTTGTCCAAAAACATCTACCTCTACATTTATGACCCTCACAGTCAGACCTGATGGCGATTATTCACTATTGTACCACAAGAGTCTTATCCCCATTTCTTTCGCCAGCCTGGTCCCCACAGACTGGAAATCATTCAGTGGAGTTTCTACCTTCCCTTGCCCTGTCTGGAACTAGGCTCTCTCTTGAAAGCTTGTAAGCCAGTCACTCCTTGCCTTTATAGCTACCCCACCCCACCCATTTTGGGTGTGCAAACTGTTTTTGTTGTTGTTGCTAGATGCTGTTGACTTGGTTCTGACTTGGCTACGAAGTACATAGCAGAACGAAAGACTGTCTGGTCCTGCTGTATCCTCACAATTGTTGTTACATGTGAGCCAATTGCTGCTTCCACTGCATCAGACTATCTCATCGGAACACTTCCTCTTTATCTCTGACCCTCCACTTTACCAAGCATGATGTCCTTCTACAGGGAACGGTCCTTCCTGATAACATGTCCAAACTATGAGAGACAAAGTCTCACCATCCTGGTGTCTAAGGAACATTCTGGCTAAACTTCTTACAACAGGGATTTGTTTTACTTCTAGCAGCCCATTCAAAATTCTTCTGTAACATCGTAATTCAAATGCATCTATTCTTTTATCATCATCCTTAGTCATTGTCCAAATTTTAGATGCATATGACGTAATTGATAATATCATAGCTTGGGTCAGGTGCACGTTAGTCCTCACCATAGGTCTTTGCTCTTGAACACTTTAAAGAAGTTTTTTGCAGCAGATTTGCTTAATGTAATCTGTTGTTGGATTTCTTGACTTCTTGATTGCTGCTTCCATGAGCATTGATTGCAGATCCAAGCAAAATGAAGTCTTTGACAACTTTAATATTTTCTCCATTTGTCATGATGTTATTTATTGGTCCAGTTGTGAGGATATTCGTTTTCTTTACATTGAGGTGCAACCCATACTGAAGGTTGTAGTCTTTGATCTTCATCAGCAATTATTTTAAGTCCTCTTCACTTCCAGTATGCAACCCATACTGAAGGTTGTAGTCTTTGATCTTCATCAGCAATTATTTTAAGTCCTCTTCACTTCCAGTATGCAA
>NW_006408533.1:33931260-33933259 GCF_000296735.1 Chrysochloris asiatica | reverse complement strand
AATGGATTGGTACTGGCCATTTTGAATCCAACAAATCTATGGTTTACTATAATGGGAACGACACATTCAAGAGGAATGGCATAGCATTCCTAATCACAAACATTTCAAGATTTGTCTTGAAGTATAATGCTGTCTGTAATAAGATAACATCCATATTCCTAGGGGGCAATTAATCAAATTTACATACAAACCACTAAAGCCAGTGATGATGAAATTGAAGAATTCAACCAATTTCTTCAGTCTGGAGTTGATCAAACAAGCAATCAAGATATATTGGTAATTACTGGTGATATGAATGCAAAGGTTGGAAACAAAGAAGAAGGATCATTTGTTGAAAAATAAAGTCTCGGTGATAGAAATGATGCTGGAGATAGCATGATAGAATTTTGCAAGGTCAATGACTGACATTGCAGATACCTTTCTTAAATAACATAAAAGGCAACTATATACAGAGACCTCACCAGATGGATACACAAGAATCATACTGACTATATCTATGGGCAAAGATGGTGAAAAAGCTCAATAATATCAGCCAAAATAAGTTCAGGCTGAAGCTGAAGAAAATTAAAACCAGTCATCCATGAATACCATAATATGACCTTGAACATACCCTGCCTGAATTAGGAGACCACCACAAGAACAGATTTGATACATTAGAGACAATGATCGAAGACCAAAGAGTTGTGGAATGACGTCAAGAACATCATACAGGAAGAAAACAAAAGGCCATTAAAAAGACAGGGAAGAAAGAAAAGACCAAAATGGGTGTTAGAAGAGACTGAAACTTGCTCTTGAGTGTAGAGAAGTTTAAGAGAATGGAAGAAATGAGGAAGTAAAAGAATTAAACAGAAAAGTTCAAAGGATAGTTCGAGAAGATAAAGTCAAGTATTAAAATGAAATATGCAAAGACCTGGAGTGAGAAAACCAAAAGGGAAGAATACATTCAGTGTTTTCAAGCTGATAGAATGGAAGAGAAAAATCCAAGTATCAGCTAGCAATATTGAAGGATTTTATAGGCAAAAGATTGACTGATGCAAAAAATAACTAAATGAAGATGACAGGAACATACACTGTATCAAAAATAAATGGTCAGTGTTCAGCCATTTCAAGAGGTAGCATATGGTGAAGAACCAATGGTCCTGAAAGAAGAAGTCCAAACAGCACTGAAGACATTGATGAAAAACATGCCTCCAGGAATTGATGGAGTACGAACTGAAATTTTACACAAACTAACTCAGTGCATTAGGTGCTAGCTCTCTATGCCAAGAAATTTGGAAGACAACTACCTGGCCAACAATCGAAAGAGATCCATATTTGTGCCCATTCCATAGAAAGGTAACCTAGTAGAATGCCAAAATCACCTAACAATATCAATAATATCACATGCAAGTAAAATTTTATGAAGATAATTCAAAAACAGCTGCAACAGTACATCAACATGGAATTTCCAGAAATTCAAGCTGCATTCAGAAGAGGACGTGGAACTAGGGATATCATTACTGATTTCAGCTAGATTTTGGCTGAAAGCAGAGGATACCAGAAAGATGTTTACTTGTCCTTTATTGACTATGCAAAGACTTTGACTGTGTGGGTCATGACAAGCCATGGATAACATTGTAAAGAGTGAGTACTCCAAAACAGTTAATTGTGCTCATTAGGAATCTGTACATAGATCAAGAAGCAGTTGTTCAAACAGAACAAGGGGACACCATGCTTGGTAAAGTGGAGGGAGGGTCAATGAAAAAGAGGAAGACCCCCCAGTGAGATGCATTAGCACAGTGGCAGCAGCAATGGTCTCAAGAGTAACGACAATAATGAGGATGGCTCAGGAACGGGGAGTGTTTCCTTCTGTTGTTCATAGACTCATTGTGAGCTGGAACCATCTTACGACGTTTAACAACAACAACATCAAACATCCTGCTACTGGTGTAACAATAAGCACGTGGTGGTGGTGGTGGTGGTGGTGATGGTGGTGGTGATGGTGGTGATGGTGGTGGTG
>NW_006408533.1:33925573-33928681 GCF_000296735.1 Chrysochloris asiatica | reverse complement strand
TCCTCTTCACTTCCAGTATGCAACCCATACTGAAGGTTGTAGTCTTTGATCTTCATCAGCAATTATTTTAAGTCCTCTTCACTTCCAGTATGCAAGGTTGTATCATCTGAATATCACAGGTTGTTAATGAATCTTCCTCCAATCCTGATGCCATTTTCTCTTTCATATAATCTAGCTTCTTGAAGTATTTGCTCAGCATATAATTCAGTAAGTACAGTGAAAGGATACAACCCGGCACACACCTTTCCTGATTTCAGACCATTCAGTATCTCCTTACAATGTTTGAATGACTGCCTCTTGGTCTATGTGCAGATTCCTGATGAGCATAAGTAAATGTTCTGGAATACCCATTCTTTGCAATGTTACCTATAATTTGTTATGATCCACATAATCGATAGCCTTTGGGTCAGGTAGACTTTATAATCAATAAAGCACATGGACTTCTGGTGTGGTGCTGTGGGATCAGCACTGGACTGCAAACCACAAGGTCGGCAGTTCAAAAACACCAGCTGCTCCTTGGAAACCGTATACAGGGTCAATGGCACTTAACAATAGCAACAACAAATTTTCTCTTATTCTCTGCTTTTACCCCAGACCTATCTGATATTAGCAATCATATTCCTAGTTCCACGTCGTCTTCTCAATCTGGCTTCAATCCCTGTCTATGTACTACTGAAATAGTTTTTGAATTGTCTTTAGCAAAATTTTACTTGAATGTATATTAATGATACTGTTCGATGGTTTCTGCATTCCATTGGATCACCTTTCTTGGAATGGGCACGAATATGGATCTCTTCCAGTTGATTGACCAGATATCTATCTATCTTTCAAATTTCTTGGCATAGACAAATGAGTGCCTCTCGTGCTGCATCAGTTTGCCGAAAGGTTTCAATTTTTATTCTGTCAGTTCCTGTGAAATGTGCAAATTCAAACCATAAAATTCTTAGAAGAACAAGCAGGAACAATGCTGTCAGACTTAACTTTCAACAATGGGTTGTGTATTATAATAACAAAAGTTCAGACAATAAAAAATAAATAATTGGGACCTCATAAAAATGTAAAACTTCTGTTCATCAAAAGACTTTATAAAAAAAAAAAAGGGAAAAGACATGGTAGGGATGGGATACTATCTTCAGAAGCCGAGAATCTAATAAAGAAAATATATGGAAAACTTTGACATTTGTTGTTGTTGTTGTTAAGTGCTGTCGAGTCGATTCTGACCCAAAGCGACCCTGTATAGGGTTTCCAGGAGCAGCTGGTGAGCTTGAACCATTGACGTTATTGTTCAAATGACTTTGCAGTGCGGCGCATTAGCCCACACCACCACACCAGTACTCTCACTTTGGCATTACAGGCTTAAAAAGAAACTTGTACACCAATGTTCATTGCAACAAAAAGACGAATAGCCCAGTCATAAAATGGGTTGTTGTTGTTAAGTGCCATTGAGTCGGCTCTGACCCATAGCGACCCTGTATAGGGTTTCCAAGGAACAGCTGGTGAGCTTGAACCGCTGACCTTGCAGTTCAAATGGCTTTGCAGTCTGGCACATTAACCCACAGTGCCACACTAGGACCTGAATAGACATTTCACCAAAGAGGACATTTAAATGGCTGCCAAAAGAAAACAAAACAAAACAGAAAATAACAAACATTGGTGAGGATGTGGGAAATTTGGAAACCTTATTCATTGCTGGTAGGGCTCCAAAATGGCATAGCCATTGTGGAATACAACGTGGTAGTTCCTTAAAAAAACAAAAAATAGAACTGTCACATGACTGAGCAATTCCACCTCTAGGCATATACCCCAAAGACTTGAAAGCAGAGAATAAAACACTTGTAAACCAGTGTTCATTGTAGCCCAAAGATGGAGACAACCTAAACGCCCATCAACAGATGAATAAATAAAACACAGTACATATAGACTATGGATGTAGTACTACTCAGCTAGTGGGAGAAATGAAGTCTTGATATATGCTACAGTACGGGTAGAACTTTGAAGATATTATGCTGAGTGAAATAAGCCAGTCTGCTAGGGAAAAATATTGTATGACCTTACTTATATACAATTACAAAAAAAGGCATTAAATGTATAGAGACCAAAGCTTATTAGTGGTTACCAGGGGAGTCCTGGTGTGGCACTGTGGGTTAATGCGCCAGACTGCAAAGCCTTTTGAAATGCAAGGTTGGTGGTTCAAGCTCACCAGCTGCTCCTCGGAAACCCTATACAGGGTTGCTATGGGTTAGAACCGACTCGACAGCACTTAACAACAACATCAACAACAGGGGAGGGAGGGAGAAGAAAAAATGATGTTAATGGTGGCAATGAAAAAATTGCATCCAGCGTAGGGCTGCATAGTGAATTATTGCAATTGCTATCAATAAGTTGTACATGTGTAAAAAGGTGAAGTGGCAAAAGTTGTGTGATAGATATATTTACAACAATGACAAAAGGAATATATTTAGAGAGGTTCCTCATGTACAGCCAAACACTTCATGGGATTTGGCTTGAAGGTGTAGGGTCATGGTTTCATGGGACATCCCAGTGAATTGGCCTAATTATATGTTTAGTGCTTCTGTTTTTCCCCCTAGTTCATTGCATAGTGCTTGAGGTCTTAAATGCCTGCAAGACTCAAGAATTAGCCTCTGCACTGGGAGCAACAGGGATAGGAGGAGAAAATAGAATGTGTGGATCCATGCCTCCTTTGTTGTGAGACCACCTACCATTACTGAACATTCTGATTAAAAAAAAAAAAACAAACACAAAAAACCACAGACGAATCCTGGTCAAAAGGTGAAAATGCAGAGCACAATTTCAAACTCTTATGGACTCTAGACTCTTTGAAGCCATGGAGGCTGGATGTTGTTAAGTGCCATTGAGTGGGTTTCAGAGGAGCGGCTGGTGAGCTTGGACCACTGACCTTGCATTTAAACCAGCATTGCAACTCAGCACATTAATTCACTCTGCTATTCATAAGGTTTTCAGACTAAATATTCAGAAATAGTTCGTCACTCTTCCTAGTCTGTCTTCATTTGAAAGCTCATCTGAAACCTCTCCACCATGGGTGACCCTGCTGGTATTTAAAATACTGGTGGCATAGCTTCCAGAATC
>NW_006408533.1:33896224-33924223 GCF_000296735.1 Chrysochloris asiatica | reverse complement strand
AAGACTGTAGAAGAATTGATGCTTTTGAGTTATGGTGTTGGAGGAGAATATTGAAAGTGCCATGGGCTGCCAAAAGAACCAATAGATCTGTGTTGATCTTGCCGTTCTGTAACTATGCTACCAGAGCTCCTATCTAGACGGGATCAAATTGACAATATCAAGTATGAAGTTTAGATAGAAACCTTGGGGGGGCGGGCGGGGCAGTGGATGTATGTTAATGAGGAACAACTCAGAAAAGGAAGGTTAAAAGTGGTTGCATAACTATGGATGTAATCAGTGTCACTACATTGCATATGAAGAAACTGTTAAATTGATGTATGTTTTGCTGTGTATATTCCTAACAACAACAACAAAAATAAAATTTAGGGAAAAAAAAAACAAAAACTGTCTGGGGTTGTGTTGAATCCATAGATTAAGTTGTGAACATTTGACATCTTAATATAGTCTTCCAATCCACCAACACATTTGTTTGCTCATTGTTTTTACCCCAGCTTTTTGAAGCATCATGATAATGTGCTTTGCCTTGCAGTTGATTTTTTATCAATTGTGCTCATATTATCATGTAAAAGCATACTTGGCAGGCCTTTTCAGTTTGCCAGTTTTGGTCCTTTAGTTCCAGCACATTTTCTTGATTTTGTACACAACTTCTCTTGTTTATGCTTTTTTAAAATTATTATTATGCCCCTTTTAAGGCTCCTATTTGAATAGATCTTCTGGATGTGTTCTTTGGTTTTCTTAGCTTTCTCTCTCTTTTGTTTTTTCCATCTTTGTCTTTTTGATTTACATTCTGGGAGTAAATTTCTTCAGCTTTACCCTAGCATTTCATTTCTGGAACTATGAGTTGGTTCCGACTTACAGTAACCCTGTATAGGGTTTTTGAGGAGTGGTTGCTGAGCTTGAACCACCGACTTTGAGGTTTAAATCAGCTTTGCAGTCCATTGCATTAACCCACAGCACCACAATTGGTACCACTAATTTCTGAGCTATTTGGAGGGTGTTGTTGTTAAATGCTGTTGAGTTGGTTCCGACTCATAGTGACCCTTTATAGAGTTTCTGAGGAGTAACTGGTGAATTTGAACTGCCGACCTTGCAGGTAAAACTGACCTTGCTGCCCAGTATATTAACACCCAGTGCCATACCAGGACCTACTTTGGATGGTGCTGAAGTGTAAATTGGGTTGGTTTTCAACTTCCTTCACTTTCAGCTTAGATTTACCACTTATAAGGAGCTCTGGTAGCGTAGTGGTTACGAATCGGGCTGCGAACCTTAAGGTCAGCGGTTCGAAACTACCAGCCGCTCCGCGGGAGAAAGATGAGGCTTTCTACTCCCGTAAAGATTTACACCCTCGGAAACCCTGTACAGGGTCGCTATGGGTCGGACCCGACTCGATGGCACTTAACAACAACAACAACAAGTTGCTCAACTGATACCCAGCTTCCAAAATTGTGTTACTTTTGGTCCCTTTCCAGTTCTTCTTATCCTTGTACATTTGTACTTAATTTTTTTTTTTTAATTGTCACTCTAGCAGGGCTTGGGGAAGAAGTGAAAGTAGATACATGTGTCCAACTAGCCATGTGTACCTGACAGGGTTGGCATTCAACTGTGTCCACATGGACATTTGTTTTGATTGGGCTAGGCCTGGATCTTAGCATTGTCTAATGCTTTGAATGCCACCTCTGCCCTGCTCTGCTTTCTCCTATCTCTTCCTTTAGGAGCCAGTACAGATAGTACCTGCTCCTCTGAGACCTTTTCTCTCATTACCCTCACCATCTCCCCTTTCTCCCGAGCTCATGTACACTTTGCACCCATTCCCCCACTACCTCGATTGTGATGATTTTTACAGCTCTCTCGCTCTCCTAGACTAGAAACTTTTCGGGGTTCACCTCTTGTTCATCTTTATATCTCCAGCCCCGGATCCAATGCTCAGACTTTAAGAGGCTCTTCCTAAATATTCTTGGCAGGAACAAACAGCTCAACCAGGTACTGTGGGATGGCCCTGGGGGATTGGAGCTCCTCTGGAGGGTGGGATAGCCTGGAGACACCCCGCCTCGCCCTCTGTGACCTACCTGCTGGGCCTAAGTGGAGCCCAGCCTGGGTCTCTGAGGGCTTAAGCCTTTTCCTACTTCAAGACCCTGGATTCTTTCTGGATGCCTTTTAGCTCAGTATAGACCTTGTCCCTGAAGACTCTGACCACGTGCCTGAGTTTATGATGAGAGACAATGGGGACAGCAGAGGCAACCATATAACAATCTGTGTCCGTTCTTGTTCTGTGCACCAAAGGCAGGGCTGTGTTGGGTCGGGGCTCGGAAGAGGCAGCCTGAGGAGGGTGTCATTATTCTGTAATTGACGTGCAGGGCAGCTCTCTTCCCTGAGGCGAGGCCCAGAGCATTAGAAGAATGACAGCGGGGTTTACAGAGCCTGGCCACCTGGCTGGACAGGTCTTAGGGTGTCACTAAAGCAGGGAGCAGAGCTGAGCAGAAAGAACACCTCCAGGATGCAGGACTGTCCAGGCTGCGCTCGGAGCTGGAGACTGCTCTCCAGGGCCCCATCAGGGGTGGGGGGACCGAATGTCACCGCTGACTGACAGCCCTGCTTCCAGCAATGGGGCCTGGCCTTGGGCTGATTTCAGGCAGCCAGGGGCCTTTCCTCAGCCACTGACTATGACTATGTTCCCCAAACGGTAATTAACCAAGCACAGCTGAGTCACTTGGGAAGCCAGAGCTTTTCCATCATCTGATCGTCTGTCTTTCCGGTAACGCCTACACAGTGTGGTTGGACAGGGCTGGGAAACCCTGCCCTTTCACCAACTCTAGGGCTCTTTTAATACCTAACTTATAAGTAGACGATTTCATTGGGTGAAGACATGATTCTGTTTAAGATGTAAATATCCGAAAGAAGAAACCCATTAAACAAAGATAGGCCACCAACAACTTAAAGTGAATTTATTTAAAATACTCATTAAGTCATTAGCTCTGAAAAGGGTTCTTAGACCACCACCACCTCTTCTTCCAAGTTTTTCATCATGGGGTCCCCAGACCAGCAGCAGCACCACCACATGGGATCTTGCTAGAAAGAAATTCTCAAGTCCTGCAACACTGGTTTGAACTGCAAGGTTGGTGGTTCAAGCTCACCAGCCGCTCCTTGGAAACCCTATACAGGGCCACTCTGAGTCAGAACGGACTCAATGCACTTAACAACAACCCCAGATCTACTGAATCTGAAATGTTAGGGGTGGGACCTAACAATCTGCATTTTACAAACTCTTCCAGGTGAGTCTGGTGTGGCTGTGTAGGATAAACACGGAATTGCTAACTGCAAGGTTGGTGTTTCAAACCTACCAGCTGCTCCTTAGAAACCCTATACAGGATGGCTGTGAGTCAGAACTGACTCCACGACATTTAACAGCAACAACAACCCAGGCGATCATGGCGTACACTAAGTTTGAGAACCACTGCTCTTACACGTTGTTGTTAAGTGCCACCGAGTCAGTTCCAACTCAGAGATCTTGTGTAGGGTTTCTGAGGAACAGTTGGTGGGTTTGAACTGCTGAACTTGTGGTTAGCAGTTCAGTGTTTATCCTACAGAGCCATACCAGAATTCTGTTCTTTCACATTAAGAAAGAAAAAGAAGCCTGAGAAAGTCACTGACTTCTCAAATGTCACAAAACAACTCTGGGTGGTGCAAACTGCTACTAAGTGCAGCTGCTAACCAAAAGGTTGGAGGCTTGAATCTACCCACAGACACCCCAGAGGAAAGGTCTGGATATCTGCTCCTGATCAATCCATTGAAAACCATGTGGAGCACATGTGACACACAGGGGATCACCAGGAGATGGAGTTGATGCTGGTTTATTTTTGTGTGTGTGTGTGTTTTTAAGGTCACAAGGTTTGCTGATGGTTGAGCTGGGATTAGAGTCCAAGTCTTCTGGTTCCTGGTCTGTCATTTTCAAATGACAGCAGGTTGCCAGGATCCAGGGAAGAACAAACATTTATGGAGGGCCCTCTCTATGCAAGTCCCATAAGAGTGCTATTGCATTTAGTCCTCATCACAATTCTCAAATCTCCCTCAACTCGCAGAGAAGGAAGTTGAAACTCAATGTGGTTAATTAGCTTAGATGGAGGCAAGTGTTCAGTCCAGATCCCTTTTTTGTCCCTGCTCTACTTACTTACATCTGCTGTGTGTGCACAGGTAGAGCCTGGGGAGTTTTGTCCCGACACTGCTGGGTAGGGGTGTGCTGAGTGGTTCTGTTGATATCCTGAAGGTACTCTTTTCTCTTAGGGGAACAGGGAACTTGAATTCTTTTACTTACCACCTTCCGGTTTTGCTTACAGCCGAGTCCTGGGGAATGGAGTAAAACCTCCACCTTCTTTTCTTCCACTGCATTTTCAGCTTGGCCTGGGAACTGGCTTTCCTGTTTGATCCCATGCCTTTGAGTGTCCCTGCTGATCCAGGGAGGGGCTGAGCCTTCCCTAGTGTGACCAGCACACCCATCTGTGCTGTGGGTGGGTTCCCATACGTCTGGGCTCCTTGGAGTTAGAGCCCAAGGGCAAAAAGTCTAGAAGTGGAGTGGGTGGGGGAGTACATCCAAAGCAAAACAGAAAAGGAAATTAAAGAGAAGCTCAGTCTCCCTCCAGCTTCCGTTGCTGCATTTTTGGCAAAGTTGAGCTGTAACTTTCCAGTCGGCTTGCTCATTGTCTTGCCCAGAAATACCAGATAAAAGAAACCATGGAATGAGGAATGAGGAGCTTGGGTTCCACTCTCAGGATGCTCCAATATTAAGTCTCTCTCAGACTAGTACCCGCCCTGCCATCTGCCACGGTCTGGCTGTTCTAACACGCTGTTGTTGCCTCTGCAGTGTGATGAGTAGCCGCAGAGAAGGGAGAGGAAGGTGACATGGAAAGCATGTCTCCAAAGAACCCCTCATCGCTGACCATTATGTCTGTCCCTCGCCTGTCCTGTGCCTGGAATTCCCTCACTACCACCATGGCCTAGGGTCTTCTGCAGTGTCATACCAAAGCAGTGCTCTGACGACAGGTAACCACTTGTCTGTGAACACCTTATTAGAGTGTGGTTAAGTCAGATAGGGGACCTCACCCCCCACCCACCCACCCCCACCACCAAAGAAAAAGAACAAAAAGAGAAGGGAGGATGGCAGACACAGCCTTCCCCAGTGCCCAGAACCAGAGAATGTGGTGCTGGGGTGGGGGCCCTAGAGGTGATGGGGAACTGTATTTCCAAGGAGGACAGAACCAGCTAGCCTCAGCCTGTTGGCCTCCAAATAGAGCAATGTCCAGAGCCTGAGGTGGTTATAGACTGTCTTGCTCCTCACCTCAGGCCTCTTGTTTTTGTGAAGAGTTCCTGCAACTTGATTGAATTTCTCCTTTAAGAAGAGTGATCTTCTCCAGAGATTTTAAAGTGGGTTTTATGTGTGTAGCGCTTAAGCATGTCCTGGAGTTCTCATAGGGACCTGAGGAGCTGAACATGAGGAAAACAACATCCTTGCTCTCATGGTGTTCCAGAATGATCATTTCTTTTAGAAGGATCAGCATGAGGCTGGTTCCTGTGAGGTGGAGGTTAAAAACATCCCAAATGTACCATTTCCTGAAAGTATCATGTTATTTCCTGAAAAGGGTTTCTGAGGAACGGCTGGTGGGTTTGAACCACTAATCTTTTGTTAGTTGTCCAATGCTTATCCCACAGCACCACACCAGCACTCCTAAAGTATCATGTTGTTGTTATTAAGCGCTGTCCAGTTGGTTCCGACCCATAGAGACCCTGTATAGGGTTTCCGAGGAGCAGCTGGTGAGCTTGAACTACCGATCAGTAGTTAGAACCGGGTTAATGCAGACTAGCGCATTAACCCGCAGCGCTGTACCATACCAATTCATAATCCCTGTTATCAGCCACTGCTGTTTCCCTCACACCCCAGGGTTCTGCAGCTCACTACGTCTCACAGATCTCAGGGTCGTCAAGGAAATGACTCACATGATTGTGGAGGTTTATTATTGTTGTTGTTAGGTGCCATCAGGTCTGTTCCGACTCATAGTGACTCTGTGCCCAACAGAACAAAAGACAGCCTGGCCCCGAGCCATCCTCACAGTTGTTATTTTTGAGGCCATGGCTACTGCCACTGTGCCGTCCAATCCGATCCTCTTCTTTACCACGCAGGTGGTCCTTCTCCAGGGACTGTCTCTCCTGATAACATGTCCGATGTATGAGAGACAGTCTCACTATGCTGGCAGTACTTATTTGTTGTGCCCCCCATAGTAAACCATATGATTGTCCAGTTCAAAATGACCAATACCAGTCCATTTCAGCTCACTAATGCCTAGGAGTTATGGTGTGGTGCTGATGGATAAGCACTGGACTGCTAACCACAAGGTTGGTGGTTCAAACCCACCAACCACTCATTGGAAACCCTATTCAGGAGTGGTATGAGTTGCTATGACTGCACATAACAACAACAGTGCCAACGATATGGATCTTTATATGTTCCATTTCTTTTTTGACAAATTTCAGTTTTGTAAGACTCATACTTAATTTATTCTGTCTTCCGATTCTTTATGGATGTTTATAGCAGCTTCTCCTCATTTTAAGTTGTATCCCATCAGCAAATGAAGGTCCTGAAGACTTTACTCCATTAGTGTCGTCACAGTCAAGTCTACTTTGAGGCGGCAGCTCTTCCCAGTTGTACTGTGAGTGATTTTCAACCTGAGTTGCTCATCTTCCGACACCATATCTGACAATATTCTGGTGCTATTCATAATGTTTTCACCTTCTGGACCTTTATCAGACTTCTGCTATTCATTCATGAGGTTTTCAATGACTCAATGTTCAGAGTCCTAGTGTGGTGCACTAGGATCAGCATTGGACTGGTAACCATAAGGTCAGTGGTTCAAATTCATCAGCTGCTCTGCAGAAACCCTACACAGGGTCCTATGAGTCTGCAGTGACTCTACAGCACTTAGCAACAACAACAAAGATTCAGAAGTGGTCCGCCTCTTCTTCCTAGTCTGTCTTAGTCTGGAAGCTCTGCTGAAACAAGTCTACTAGTGGTATAGTTACCAACATCATAGCAACGCACAAACCACCACAGTACGACAGACAGACCACTGGTGGGTGCAGTTGGGGTGTCAGTCTAGAGGATTCTCCTCACTCACACAGAATGGGCGTTGACTCACAAAGCTGTGGAAACTGATAAATGAAGTCAGGCCACTGGCTCAAGTTCCAAGAACCAGAGGTCAGACGGAAGCAAGCTTGGTTAGTCAACCAAGCAGCACACCGCTCACTCACATCACCAAGATGGCGAACTAGACCAAGCTCCTCATTACATTTCCAAGTTTTACCATTACAATTAGCCCTGTTAACAAGCACTCACAACTGAACCATAATAATTCCACCGGCATCTTCTCCTACCTTCTCTTCTTACCCAGACGCATCAGGAACATGTCGTTTGGTGGAAGTTACAAAGACATGGCTATTAAATTAAATAATTTAAATAATTCGCTTTGCCACACATTTACAGTCCAGTGGGCTACACAGAAATGTGAAGGCAATCAGTGAAGGTCCAGTGAGATTAACTCCTGGAGCTATAGATGGAGCAGAATGGGGACATTAAAGAATAAGTGGTACTTTACTAAGCAGGTAAGAGCATATGGAATGGGGAGGCATAACGGTGCTTCAGGTACAGGGAACATTTCAAGTGGGATGGACTTGACCCTTCAGGGGACCCCCAAATGTGCTTGTCATGGTTACTGATAGGGTATGTTTACCGGGTGGACCAAGACTCCAGGTCAGCATGACCAGAGAGTGAGACTGAACCAGGCCATAATGGACAAAAAGAAACCCAGCTAACTCGCTACCATGTCATTCCTGAGGTCTTAGAATTGTCGCCTGATTTCTTTCAGAGTCTTCTTGTTTGTTTTCTGTCTCACATCAGCGTTTTCACTTGTACTAGAAGGAAGAATAGGGAAAAGTACACCTACTCTGCCCAAAAGTGAAGTCCCCTCTTTTACTTGATTATATTGTATGTTTGATTTTTTGAAAATGACCAGCAACCTGGTCCCTGGTGGGAGGAGAGCCCCTGTCTGCACTTCTCCTGAGATCACAGGCCCCACCCTCTTCTGAAATATACCCACCCCAAATACCCCTCATTCCAATCCTATGCTGCTTTTCAATATTCTTTTGAGTTTGGGGATTAAAAGGAAGGCTGAAGGGGAAAAGCAGGACTGCAGGGCCGATGGAGTCAGGTTTTTCAAGGAAATTCACTTAGGGACAGCTCCTGCTACATTGAAGAACAAGCTGGTGCATTGTCATGCTGGGAAATAAGTTCTTGGCACAACTTTCCTGGCCTTTTCCTTACCAATGCAGTTTTCAGTTTTCTTAAAAGTTCTTCCTAATAAGTTCCCATGATCATCTTATGTCCATTGAGAAAATCTATGAAGATTACCCCTTTGAAGCCCCCCCCCAAAAAAAAAACCCAGTTGACCTCTCACCCTTGAATTTAACTGGCCCACCAGATCCCTTTGGAAGTCACTTGTTTTGATTAGACTCTTTTTATGAAGACAAGAGTCTCACCCTAATGGAAGTAAGACAAGTGTATTACTGAGAGAAACTGTAGTCATCCACTAACCTCAGAGACATGTTTAAACATGTTTTGGTTGGAATAATCCTGTGCACTATGAAAAAGTAGTAGCAATACTTTTTGATTTCTCTTGTATGTGGTATGCCACCTTTTGTGCACAAAAGGTAAAATAGATATGTATTTACTGCTAGTCCCCGACTGACTTGCCTTACGATAAACCGAACTGATGATCTTCTGGATTTTTTGGTAGATCTTATCATTAGTAATATTTGCTGTATACAGTATTGCAGGCAGATGGTGGCTTTGTCTGTACGATAAACAGTGGACTGCAAATCACAAGGTGTTGGTTTAAGCCCAACAGAAACTCTGAGGGTGAAGGGTAAGCCTTTCTGTTCCTGCTGAGTTTTACAGCCTCAGAAACCCTATACTGTGTCCCTATGAGTCCTACTGTTTCAGTGCACTTAACAGTAACAACAACAATGTGCAGTGTGCAATTTGCTGGAGTTATTATTCTCAGCTGTTCACTTCAGATGTTTTAATGTAATTTTCCCACCATGAATGACAAAGATAGATTTTAAAAGATACTGATAATAAAAGGTAATGACAATGAAATTTTAAAAAGGTGTTTTATTGTGAATTGAGTGAAGGTTTACAGAGCAGATCATCAGTTTTACATTCAGTAAACCATATACTTTGCTTCATTACTATGATTGCAATGCCCTCCATGTACCAACAGTTAACAATATTTACCTTTGTTCATTCTATTACATTCCTCCCTGTCTCCTGCTACCTTCATCGTTCCTCTGCTAACTTCCCTCTTGTTATATATTGCCTGCTGTCACCCATATTAATGTGTCTACCCTTTAGCCTGTGAATATTTTTCTCTCCCTCCTCCCATCCTCTGTATCCATCAGTGTTTCTTTTATTTAGAAAACTTTTTACAACATTGGTCTCCTCAATATTTGTGATTTTGTGATTGACTAATTTCACTCAGCATAATGTCCTCCAGGGAGTCCTGGTGTGGCCCCAAAGAATAAACACTCAACCACAAGGTTGGCGGTTCAAGCTCACTAGCTGCTCTTCAGAAACCCTGTACAAAGTCGCTATGAGTCAGAACCAACTCCACGGCACTTAACAACAACAGTGTCCTCCAGGTTCATTCATGTTGTGAGGTGTTCCGCAGATTCATTATTATTCTTCAACATTATGTAGTATGCCATTGTGTGTATGAGGTACCCACATTTGTTTAATCATTCCTCTTTTGTTGGACATTCAGGCTGTCTCCATCTTTTTGATGTGTCTCTTGTAGACCATGTATTGAAGGATCCTGTTTCTTAACCATTCTGCTCTGCCTCTTAATTGGTGCATTTACTCCATTTACAGTCAAAGGAATAATTACCGATAGGTATGAATTGATTAGAGTCCTGGTGTGGCAATGCAGGATAATGCACTGGACCACAAGGTTGGTTTGAACCACAAGGTCTGTTGTTTCCCCAGCATTGTGAGGTTGTTGTATTTATGCTTAATTGATGATTGCATATTGATTTGTTCGTAGGCTCTTACCAACTGTTTCTTATGGGTGTAGTTAGAATATGGAAGCCTATGTCTTGTTCTCATTCACTATTGGTATAACTGAGTTGAGGTTGGGTTTGGCTGGTGTTGGCTTCTGTGTATCATTGATCAAGTGGTATAGGTGCTGGTGTAGGCTCTTTCCCAGTGGATGGAGCAACAGAGGGTGCGGTTGTGGCTGGGCTGTATGTGCATGGTTGCTGTCTCCTCTCGGGTAGGAAAGAAAAAACCCCTCCTATCACACACACACACACACACACACACACGGAAACAAAACATAATCAACAAACAAGGGACCAGCAATGAAAAGATAAAACAATAAAGAGAAAAAAGAAATAAAAACAAGCAGCAACCAGAAAAATGTATATAATAATTATAAGGACAAAAGAGGGACAAGGAAATGGAGCTATAGAGGAGAAAAATAATAGGGAAAATAAAAGGAAGAAATAAAACAAGACAAACATTTAAGAAGAGCTAAAAAGACAATAAAGGGACAGCAAAATAGAGCTATAGAGAGAAAAGTAGAGGAAACAAAAGGAAAACACAAAAAATATACTTAGGAAAACCAGGCAGAGGGAAGATGAAAAGAGAAAGAGAGTGTAGTAAATAAAGGAAAGGGAAAATAAGAAAAAAATAAAGAAAAGAAGCTGAAACAAAATCAGAGATAGAAAGGATAAAATTCAAGAGAATGGAAAGAGAAATAGTAGGAGAAAGAATAAACAAAAACAATGAAAAGGAAAAAACCAAACCCAAAAAACATTAAAATAAAAACAAAAAACAGTACAGCTGTTGGACCCGGAGACAACTGTGGGGGCTCCTGCAAGCCAAGGAGCTTACGAGGTGGGAGCAGGAGGGATTTGATAGCAGAGTTCCTGGCCCTAGATGGAATCCTGTTGGCCTCAGTGTTATCTATATTCAATCTGGAAGTAGTTCGTGGTTTCGGTGTCTGTTAGGACCACAGGGATGCTGGAGGCAGGGTGACTGGCTAAGTCCTGGTCTGGTGGCTCTATGGGTTTCTGCATTGGAGCTAAGCCTGCTTGAATCCAGACACCAAAGCAGCTCAGCTGGCCCCTGCCTCACACTGGTGTGTCTTCTAAACATGTGGCTCTGAACTCCCCGAGAGCAAGGTCTGCACTGGGGGTAGATGAGTGTGGGAGCTGGCCACATCTCTGGTCACCAAAGAAACGTGGGGGAAAAGAAGGACTTGCATCTTTCCTGATGGCTGTGTGACTCTGCTCTGCCAGGTCACCTTCTGTTGCCAAAGCTGCTCACAAAGGTTCAAGATGGTCCCCCTGCATCTGGCCAGCCACTTCCCAGTCAGTCTCCCTCTCACCATCCCTGCTCAGCTTCTCCTCCCAGCAAGCACTCAATCCACTTCTCTAACCTTTCCTAGGAAGTTCAGGCTTCCAGGATTTTCACCTGTGTCTGTTTCATTTAGTCTCTTGTATCTTTGTTGTACAAGGTACTTGTAATGCGTCTGCCTAGTCTGCCATCTTGCTGAAAGTCAGTAATGATTTAAAACAAAACAAGTATTCAACTTGCATCAGGACCGACTAGAACCAGGGGTGACTTTTATATGCATAACACATCTCTTTTGTCTTTGAGATGGGAAGAGGGCAACTGGGTAGAGATGGAAAAGAGATGCTTTTATACCTTTTGAATTGGCATAATTTCATGTGTTATTTAAAAAATTTAAAAATCTCCACCAGTATGACCTATTAGCGTTCTCTCTCATCTCCTGTTTACCTCTGTCCCCTTTAGTCCTTGCATACCTCCTGCTGCCTTCACCTGTCTTCATCATTCTTCTGCCAGCTTCCCTCTTTTTGTATATTGTTCTCCCCATTACCAAAGTTAATACACGTCTACCCTTTAGCAGGAGTCCTGGGGTGGTGCTGTGAGTTAATGTGCTGGACTTCAAGGTCGGTGGTTCAAGCTCACCAGCTGCTCCTTGGAAACCCTATACAGGGCTGCTGTGGGTTGGAACCGACAACAGCATGTAACAACAACAACACCACCTCATGTTCTATATGGCCTCTTCGTGCCAGTCTGTCTTGTCTTTCCACTGTCCCTTGGGTGTGGCTGCCTTCCTTGGTTGGGGGTCTTTGCTTCTGTGGCATCATATCATCTGCAGTTCCCTTTAATCTTTTTCAGTAGAATGAAAGCCAACCACCAGGTGCTATCAAGTTGGCTCCAACTCAGGATCATCCTACATGTGTCAGAGTGGAGCTGTGTCCCACAAGGTTCTCAGTGGCTGGGGTTTCTGTTTGTTTGTTTTACAAATAGGTCACCAGACTTTTCTTCTGAGGTGCCTCTGGCTGGACTTGAACCTTTGACAAGCAAAACCAACTTGAAAGGTCAGGCCTAAATGCTGCCTCCTGCAGGCAGATTTCCACACAGTCAGAAGGAGCTCTGGTAGCGTAGTGGTTACTAATCGGGCTGCGAACCTTAAGATCAGCGGTTCGAAACTACCAGACACTCTGCGGAAGAAAGATGAGGCTTTCTACTCCCGTAAAGATTTACACCCTCGGAAACCCTGTACAGGGTCGCTATGGGTTGGAACCGACTCGATGGCACAACCACCACACAGTCAGAATTCATCAGGCCTTCTCCTTTGTTTCCGGATCCTGAGCGTCTGCTTTGACCTACCTCCCCACCACTCCCTGCAAATATGCCCTGTTTGTCAGGCTGCCAGGGCCTTAACCTTGTCTTTGTGTCCCTGGTGCCCTGCACAGCCTGTAAGGTAGCAGCTAAGAATCTTTGAATGAATAGGTAAGCATCCAAATGAGTGACAGCACAGAGAGACAGCACACAGAACTGCAGAGTCAGTGAGGGGCCATGTGAGCGGTGACTTCCCGAGGGGACGGAGAAAGGTGGGGAGAGGCTGCAGGGAAAAGCTACTGTGGGCTGGACTGCCTCCAGATTTGGTTTGTGGTCAAGGTATCCTCAGAGCCCTCAAGAGAGGCACAGGAGGGCCCTGTACCTGAGAGGGCATGGGACTTAGTTTTACTTGATGGGAAAGGTGGTGGCGTGGGGTTAAAAAGGCAGATGTATAGGAGTCCCTGATGGTGCAGGCAGTTAAATACTTACCTATTAGTCAAAAGGGAGTGTGGTGAACCAGAAGGTTTACAGTCCACCAGCTGCTCTGCGGGAGAAAGATGAGGCTTTCTGCTCCACAAAGATTTGAAATCTTGGAAACAGTATACAGGGTCACTATGAGTCTGAATCAAGTTGCCAACACTGAACAACAACAATGTGTATGAAGTGTCATGAACTCGATGGCACTTAACAACAACACTAACCCAGAAATTGGTGGTTTGAACCTTCCCAAAGATGCCGTGGAAGACACGCCTGGCAATTGGCTTCTGAAAGGTCAAACGCTATGGAGTTCGATTCTACTTGGTGCACATGGGTCACCATGAGTTGAAATCGATTCAGTGATAAGAAGGCTGATGTGGTTTGTGAGTGAAGGCCGGTATGTGGACAGACTGCCCTAAAATCAAGTCGGGGTACAGCTTGTTTTCCATATTAAAAAGTCCTCCCTGTGTGTCTGTGCCTTCCCTAACCTGCCTCCCTGCCGGGGGTGCAGCTGACATTTCCTGCCCACTTTGACTTCCTAACCAAATCATGAAATCATCATATTAGCTCCTCAGTCACAGGATTCATTTTATCTCATTCCTGGGCTTGAAAATTCATCTCCTATTTTAATCTGTTTTGAGCTCTTTTCAATTGCCTTGGAGATAGAGCCAAAGGTTCCCTGAACTCATGTTGCCTGGAGTTGTTTGGTTTGGGTGCCTGTGGGGGATTTCCTTTAATAACATGGTCCAGCCTGCAGTAGCAGCAGAGATTGTAAGGGGAGGGGGAAGCTGGAGGATGGGGTGGGGCGCACACTTTGTGGCTCCCTCACAGTAAATTAATGTCCAAATCCCAACTCTGAGATTCATGTCTTCTGTCTTGGATGATATCCTCCCTTCTAAATTGTATGAATCTTACATACTTAATCTCCTACAGAAACATGCTCCCAGCTACTCAAGACCACGGCCCCTCCTTCATCTGATTTCAAGTAAACACAAAACCACAATAGCACAGTAGCAAGCAGTCTTTTTGAGCCTAAATACCTTTCAGACATCTTTGGAGCTCTTTATGTGGATTCATTCATTTAATCTCACAGTGCCCTCTAAGGTAGATACAATTGTCATTAATGGCTGTTGAGTTGCCTCTGACTCATGGTGACCCCATGCACAACAGAATGAAATATTACGTTGGCCTCACAATCGTCAGCATGTTCACGTGAGTTGCTTCGGTTCCTAAGCAAGTCTCCCAGACTCTCCTAGGTCCTCTGCTTCATTCACCCTTCCTGATGAAGTATACAAAACACACAAGTGGAACACTGCTCTGTTGCGACGTGTTGGCTGAGTTTTGGAAGTAGATTGCCTAGCTTTCCTTCTTTATCTGGAAACTCTGCTGAAACTTGCCCACCACGAGTGACCCTGCTGGTATTTGAAATACCAGTGGCATAGCTTCCAGCATCACAGCAACACACAAGCCACCCCAGGAGGAAAAACTGACAGATGGGTGGTGTTGGTACTATTCACATCTCCAACATTTTGATGAGATTGAGACAAAGAAAGATTAAATAATTTATCAGAGACCTGGAATAAACCTAAGGTTGGCTTCATCCAGTGCAACTCTTGATTTTCCCATTTCCTGTGTGCATGGCATAGCTTCCTAACAGCTGGTGGGCTCTTGTGGGTGGAGCGTCCCCTTGTTGGCAAGTCCTCCATTCTTGGTGTTGAGGTAGGCGGCAGTTGGGCCAACAGCAGGTCCTCATGTCCTTCCTTGACTCATGAAAGAGCTGAGAGGGCTGCTGGGTCAGACCAGGAGGTCGGGAGACTTTGGACTTTTCTTAGAGCCAAAGATGGATTTTGGGGTGGTGGGAGGAATCACCTGAGAACTTAAAACCTTTCCTTCTTTCCAAGAACTTTCCTGCGCTTCTTGTTTTAGAGAGTGGCAGGACACCCAGCAATGAAGGTGACAATCTATGCATCATACCAGAGTATAACTTAAGCTTCAAATTTCTCAAAAGTTCCCCACGAGATATATATCCAGTGTGCCCAGGGCTGAGATGCACCCTCCACTCCACAGGACAGAAGTGGAGAGGAAAGAGAGGGGAGGCCATCCTTCACCTTATGCCCATCTATCACCTAGTTTTAGGGATTCTACTTCTTAAATATTTTTCTAACTTCCCCCCACTGCCTCAGCTCAGTTCCTCCTCTCTTACAGCCTCTCACAGAGTGGTGGGTGCCCTGTTCCTATGCTCCAGCTCCCTCCATCCTCCAGGGTCAAGACCAAAGCAAAGCCCCTTGTGCTCTGGCCCCTGCCTGCACCTCCAGGCTCTCTTCTGCCAACCCCTCCCTCACATTTGCCTTCATTTCTCCAGTCAGTTGTGCTGTGCCATGGCCTTGTGAATTTCCATACTGCAACTTTCCCCAAGAGCCTACCCTCCCCACCACCATCCCAACCTTATGCTGGAGAACAACTCAGCTCATCTGTTTTCTCCTTCAGGGAGCCTCCCCTGGTTCCTGTGCTCCATCCCCAAAGGAAGCTAGTCACATTGCTTTGCTGTGTGCTGCCCCCTCCCTCGTCTCCCCCACATCCCCCCACAGGCTGTTTTTGTAACTCACCTCACACTGTGGTACACCTTTGTCTGCCAAAGACTGGGGTGGGGGGCTCATTGAGATAAGGGTGTATGGAGGCTCCCCTCTTTCTGTCTCTGCCTCCCTTTCTCTGTCTTGCTCCTTCCCTCTTCATTTCCATTTGAATGGAATTTATTGGTCTGCATTGATGACTTAAAGCACTTTGAGGAACTTTGGTGACTTCTCAAGGTCATAGCCAATGCTCAAGGCCCTAGTGACAGTTCAAGAAAACGATCTGTTCAGCTTCCTGTTACCCCAGTATTCTGATACTTAGAAAAGTCATTGTCCTTCCATGAGATTAATTCCTAATTTCCAGTTCGTCTGAGTCTGGATTTTCCAGACTCTGCCACAGGAATAATTCTAGATATCTACACTCCTAGAATGCTGTCACTGGAACTAAGGAGTCAGCCCGGACACTGCAGCCCTGCCCAGCAAGAGGCCCCAACGTCACATGTGCTTTTCAGGACTTGCTTTCTGGATGGAAAACCCCTCAAGATGAGCACCCCTAGAAAGGGCAGTGGTCTCTGGTCCCAGAACTCTCCAGGTCCCTTCCTTCCCCTCCCTTCACTGTCCCCTCCTCCAGCCTCAGCACAGATGTCTTCTTGTTCTATTCTGTACCACCCAGGGCTTCCTTTCCAAGTTTTCTCCCTCCTCCTCTATTTGGGCAGCTTGTTAAAGTCACAAAGCATCATTGCAGAATTGATACTACCAGCTTTTGATGGGCTTTCGAGAGGCCGAGTGGGCAGGCCAGCTCTTTCTCTGACCTAGTTTTATATTCTTGATCAGTTTGTAAACCTGTCGTGGACATTTTTCCTTCGCCATTCTGCAGATCTGTCTCACTCGGGCATTGGCAGCAGGTATGTGCCCTGCTGTCAATCCTGTAACAACTTTTGGTCACTTCCTGTTTCACCTCTATACCCAGCCCTCTGCCACCGAGTTGATTACAACTTATAACTCTAGAGAACAGAGGAGAACCACTGCTCCTTAGGGCTTCCATGGCTAGACAGCTTTCCGGGAGCAGACAGCCTCATTAAGCTCCCTTGGAGCGGCTGGTGAGTTTGAACCACTAAGCTTGCAGTTAGCAGTCCAAACACTTAACCCACTGTGTTACCAGGGCTCCATAAAGTGACTAACAAGAGGGGGGAAAGTGAGTTCTCATAGAGGAGGGAGAGGAGAAGGTAGGGAGCTGTGTGTGTTGTTGGGGGACTGGTCATTAGGGCTGCTGTGGCCTCTCTGTCCTTCCTTACCCCTGTGGGTGGGGCAGCTATTGAGACTAGTTCTAGCCTGTAAGTTGTGAGTGTGGCCGGTCAGGTTTCACTTCCTGGTTGAGCCTGTGAGACCCTTTGGAGCTCTCTGGGTCAACCACAGTCGCTGAAGTTCTGAGTGTTTATGACAAGGGATGCTCCTGTAGGTCGTGGTCCACAGTGACCATATACGCAGGCAAAGCAAACCTACGCTGCTTTTCTTTTCAATATTAAGAAAATGGCTTAGTTATTTTTTTCTTGTGCTGGTGGTGGGTGGTGGTTATGCGCTGTGGAGTCCATTCTGACTCATAGTGAGCCTGTACAGGGTTTCTGAGGCTGTAAATCTTTATGGGAGCAGAAAGCCTCATTTTTCTCCCACGGACAGCTGGTAGTTGTGGTTGTTGTTAGGTGCCATCGAGTTGGTACTGATTCATAGTGACCCTTATGTACAACAGAACAAAACGCTGCCCAATCCTGGGCCAACCTCACTACTGTTGCCACGCTTGCGCCCATTGATGCTGCCACTGTGCCAATCCATCTCACTGGGGGTCTTCCTCTTTTTCTCTGGCCCTCCACCCTACCAAACATGATATCCTTCTCTAGTGACTGGGCCCTCCTGACAATGTGTCCAAAGTATGAGAGACAAAGTCTGGCCATCCTGGCCTCCAAGGAGCACTCTGGCTGCACTTCTCCCAACACAAATCCGTTTGTTCTTTTGGCAGCCCATGGTACTTTCAATATTCTCCTCCAACACCATAACTCAAAAGCATCGGTTCTTCTGTCGTCTTCCTTATTCACTGTCCAGCTTTCGCATACACATGAGGTTATGGAAAATACCATGGCTTGAGTCAGGCGCACCTTAGTTTTCAAGCTGACATCTTTGCTCTTCAACACTTTAATAAGGTCTTGTGCAGCAGATTTGCCTAATGTAATACGTCATTTGATTTCTTGATTGCTGCTTCCGTGAGTTGTCAATTCAACCAGTTTTACACAAACAATTCATCACACTCACCATGTTGTGCAACTAAGACCACAGTGTCTTCTGAATGACTCTACCAACACCTTCGAAGCTTACCCGCACGCTTTTTACTCATCGCTTGATTGAGGTATCATCTGTATCTCTTGTATATGGAGAGGAAATTTGAAAACGTTTCAAGTGTGCACTTGGGTGGCTTTTAGTATATTCAGAGTTTTGCAACCTCTACCACTATCTACTTTTAAAACATTTGCTTCTCCTCAAGAAGAAACTCATACCATTAGCACAAAGCTGTATTGATTAAGCCAGTAACATTTGGGGGTTGGTTGTTACTTGCAAAAATGGCATGGAAACCTGTCTGACTTCCTTTGGCTTCAAAAGGGTGAAGGAAAATCAAACTCAAAATCAGCTCAAGGCAGATTCCGATGAGACAGAGGTCAGACATGCCTCCACCCTACAACCTTCTTTATCCTATATTCTGACACCACT
Source organism: Chrysochloris asiatica (assembly GCF_000296735.1). NCBI lineage: Eukaryota > Metazoa > Chordata > Mammalia > Afrosoricida > Chrysochloridae > Chrysochloris > Chrysochloris asiatica. Next base: position 33,905,668 of record NW_006408533.1, on the reverse strand, counting down.
ATCCATCCCACTGCATTCTCTGTTTCACATCTGGGTTTGATAATCCTTTAAAATGGTCACACAGAGCTCATAGACAATACGATTATGAAGTTTATTAGGAAAGTGAACAGGGTACAATTCAGGATCAGAAACAACTCAGGTGGCAGCAGTTCTCCAGTCCAGAACACTTCTTCTCAGCCATACTACAGGTATACGTCACTTTGGCCTCTTGGCATTGGGGCCCTTCGGCCTCTGCCCTACTTGAACAAGTGTTACAAAGCTCGTTTAGCTTGTTTGTAAATGCTCAAAGGGTACATTCTGCAAGCCAGCCTTCTGCTCGTAGGCACTCATCTGCCCACAAACGGCAGCTGCTCTGTCTCTCTTTGTGGTTCCTTCTGCCACGGCCACTTCTCAAACTCTACTCATGACTCTTCTTTCTTGATGGTCCTGGGTGGGGCCATCTGTCCCTGCTTCTGAGATGGCTCCTTTTAAACCTAGTGGTGTTAGAGTTCTATACACCCTATTTGCATGGTCCCACCTGGTAAGGTGCTGTGGGTTAATGTGCTACACTGGAAGGTCGGTTTGAACTGCAAGGTTGGCAGTTCAAGCTCACCAGCCACTCCTTGGAAACCTTGTACAAGATTGCTATGGGCTGGAACAGACTCAATGGCACTCAACAACAACAACAACCCAATCATTTGGTGGGAGTTAAGAAGACTTTGGAAAAAAAGCCAAGTCCAGTAAATCCATAGTACCACATACTGTAGTAGAACTCCACCTCTCCTGACGGGCATAGAGAAGAGGTGTGCTATGGACCAAAAACGATACCGTGGGCCATTAGCTTAGGGCAGGTATGAAAAGGGCAAGGTCCTCATACAGAGACCTATGGATAGCCAATTCCCTGCATGAAACAGACCGGTTATTTTAGGCCATGGAGATTTCAGAGTTGTTTGTAACTTGCCTACCTGACTGGCACAGAAGTATGGGGAGGGCCTGATCGGGGAGCTGAAGGGGAACAGAAGTTGTATCCCTGGAGCCCCTGAGAGCCTCTTGCATTGGCTGAGGTGGGCCAGCCCTGCGTCCTTCACAGCCCAAGGTTCCTGGTGAGAATTCCCAGCATCAACAGACTGGAGCAGGCTTGTTATCTCCCAGGAGCTCTTCTTTGTCTCTGTTTCATTGTCACCTTTTCTATGTGTCAGCGTAAAGGCCCCTGAGAGGCAAAGGTGACAAAGCATGAGCTTCGTGCCCCATTTCCCAGGATGTGCTGAGCAAAATCAACAACAAGGTGAAGTTTGTCTCTGTGATGTCCCCTGACCCCATATCAGGTACCCCCCACCACTCACTGCCTTGGCCTCATATATCTGGCCATTCACACCCTGTTCCATAGGCGGCTGCTTGCTCCCCATCAGAATATATATGTTCTCTCACCCCTCAGGACAGGTGACAGCCCAGTGATCTACTCTGTTAATCTTGGTGTCTGTGCTAATGCAGAGTGCTGGACACAGCACCCATGGGAGTGCTGAGGTCTGGGGCCTGGTCCCACCTTCTGGCCCTTTACAGTTTAGGGTTAGGGTGGTGTGTCGAAAGGGAAAGCTCGATGGCTGTTGTTAGTTGCTGTGGACTCAGACTCATGGCAACCCCATGTGTACAAAGTGAAGCTGCTCCACAGGGTGCTCAAGGCTGTGACCTTTCAGAAGCAGATCGCCAGACCTTTCTTCCAAGTTACCAGTGGCTGGGTTCGAAGTGTCAACCTTTCGGCTAGTGGTTGAGCACTTAACCGTGTGTGCCACACAGGGTGTCTTTCTAATGGTGGTGGTATAAGACAATGTAGATTAGGTACTATGAGTGAGCTATGAACTCTAAATACTGTGGGTGGGAAGAACATTGTATGATCTGGGATGATCCACTACCCAGGACCTCAGTTTCACCATCTGTCAAATAAGAAGGCCAGTTGATTGATTCTTAGGTTGATAAGGATTACCCAGGCCCCCGCCTAATGGAAGTCTGGAGTGGGACGAGAAATCTGGCTCTTTATTTCTTCTCTGCGTCCACCCCCTCCCCAGTTCTGCACAGACTCACTGCTAGGGGTGTGGCCTGGTCAGGCTGTGAAAGTGTAGGGACCCAGAGGAGAGCCTTAGCAACAGGAAATTGCCCTGCTTTGTGTTGGGAGCCTCACTTACCTCAGCTTGGGCAGGTCGTTTGGTTGGGAGACAGGGACATTGTTCATATCTAATTGGCTACTGAATAATTTAGCCCACCCAGTTAGCAGGACCAGGGAAGGCCTGTGGACCAGCCGTGCCCTTTGAAGAAATACTGAAAGGCCGGGGTGCTGGCTGCTGTTTCCCTTCTGCCTTGACACGAGAATGCTTCATTCAGGCTTTCTGAGCTGCTTAGCTTTGAGGTTCCTTAGAACAGACATGGATGGGAGTTGGTTCCCCATCAGAGTCGAGTGAAGTGGCAGCCTTGATTGTGCCAGCTTCTTTCCTAGTTGGAATCAGGAATGAGTTTCTATGGAGTTGAGTCCAACTCCATGTGGGTCCGAGTAGAACTGTGTTCCACTGGGTTTTCAATTGCTCATTTTTATTTTTTTTTTTTAAGTTTTTACTGTGAATTGAATGATAGTTTACATGGGAGAACATCAGCTTTACACTCATCCTATCGTATTTTGTTTAATTGCAATGATTATAATCCCCTCCATGCATCGTCATTCTACAGTATTTGCTTCTATTCCCTCTTGTTTTTTTTTTTGTTTTTTTTTGGTGTACACCAAAACTCTCAGGAATATGCAATCATTTAAACACCCAAAAGACATACCCTGCAAGCCTGCCCCCCAGCCGCCAGCACACAGCCCCTCTCCCTCCATGAGTCTAGAGTCCCCAGCCACTCCATCTCTCCACATCATCAATCTCTGCCTCCATTTCTGGCATGGCTGCTTCTCTGAATAGGGACCCACACTCTGCTCCTGCTCTTCTACCTTGATGGTCCCGGTGTCCTCCATTCCTGGACTGCAAGATCAACCAGTCTCCTCTTTTTGTTACAAAATGTCTATCTTTACATTTGTGGCAATCACCATCAGTCCTGATAACAATTACTCACTATTGAGCCACAAAAGTCTTATCCCCATCTCCTTTTACCAGCCCCGTCTAGACAGGTTAGAAACCACTCAGTGAAGATTCCCTCACACCCTCTGAAACTAAACTCCTTCTTGAAAACTTGTAAGCCAGTCATTTTGTACCTTTATGTTGTTGTTGTTGTTATGTGCCATCGAGTCGGTTCCGACCCATAGCGACCCTGTATAGGGTTTCCGAGGGTGTAAATCTTTATAGGCCCCCCATTTTAGGTAGCCAATGTCTAAATTGCCCATTCCTATCAACACTGTGTACAGAGGGGATGAGAATGATCCTTTCTGTGAAGATTCCTATCTTCTTGGTTGGTATTTAAAGCTACAATATCCATAAGTATAGGTCAAGTTCATCAAATTGTAGTGAATTACACTTTTCTTTATTTAAAAAAAATTTTTTTTTTTGGTCCTTTTCTTTCTTCCTGTAGTCGAGTTTGATCATCCAGCCATTGACGTTATGGATGTTCTTGTGCATCTCCCCTCACTTCATATCAGCTGGACACTTCACTCTCTGCTCTAGTCCTCTATGGCCATGCCCTTGTCCATGGGCTCAGGAGTCCCTAGGTCTCACCGTACTCCAGGTTGACGGGAGTCTATTGAGCATGGTTGGACTCAGCTCACATCTTCATTGCTGCTTTTCCCCCACTTCCCCTCATCAGTAGACCAACTTGGTTGCCAGCAAGATTACATGAATGGCTCATGTTGGGGGAAGTGGGTTGCCAGACTTATGTTCTGAGGCACTTCTGGGTAGACTAGCACTTCCAACTTTTCCATTGGCAGCCAAGCACATAAAATATTTGTACCACCTGCGGTTTCCTGCTAGTGAATCCTGCTAGAAGAATCCTGTTAATTTAACAACAAACCATCAAGGATGTGGTGAGGATCCTATAGCTCTAAACTCACTGCTGTCAAGTCAGGTTCGAGACACCAACATTTTGGTTTGCAGCCAAGTGCTTTAACCAGAGTGCCACTAAGACTCCCTCATATAATTCAGTGATTCTCAAACTTCATGTGCATCAGAATCACCTGGAGGCTTGTGAAGACCCAAATGGCTGAGCTCCACCTCCAGACTGAGAAGCAGTTTATCATGGTGAGGCCTGGAAATCTGCATTTTCTAACAAGTGTCCAGGTGCTGCTGTTGCTGTTGGTCAGTTGTACATGTGGAGAGCCTCTGTTAAATTCTCAGTCCTCTAGCCTGGGGTTGGTCCCAGGACTTATTCACTGCCTTCAAGGCATTTACACACACACACACACACACACACACACCCAACAGAAAAGAGGTCCTGAGTATCAGAGACCAAACATGAACCAAAGATAAAGGCCCACACAAGGTAAAGAGAGGGGCGTGCAGTAGTGGGTGGGGGGCTTCCCTAACTAGGGAGGCCCGAAGGGTGGGCAGAATCAGAATTACATTGGAGTTCTGGATCATGCTGGCTGTACACAAACGGACTAGGATAGGAGAGCCCTATGGGCTGAGTGAGCATGCGGCCAAGTAGTATAATGTCGGACTTAGGAAGGGAAGCACAGGGTAGTGAGGAAATCAACTGGCCAAGTGGGGTTCCGAGTAAGCGCAGGAAAGGAAGAGAAAATTTTATAGTGTTGAACTCTGGAAGATCTGGAATATTTGGGTGAGGAGCTCAGATTTTACTCGGTGCTTCATGTGAACAAATCCACAGCAGTCTGGCTCCCCAAAGCAAACATCTGGAAAAAGGTTCTTAGGCATTTTGAAAAACAGATATTCAGTAGGAGCTCATGGCTGGTCCATGTGGCATGATTTCAAGACTGCATATCTCTGAGATTTCCTTGCTTCTCCCCAGTTTATCTCCCACCCCTGTCGCCCATCCTTGAAATCTCACTGAAGAGATTATGTTGGAGTATGAATGAGATCCAGTCCAAACGGTGTGTTGAAGAATTTGTAGGTAAGTCAGAACAGGTGCATACAGTTTTCATTCAGTCTTATATTTGTGCGGGGGGAAAAAAAGACTCAAAGTCTTTTCAATAATTTAAAAACTGACTACATGTGCACAAGTGAAGGTGATTGTGATGAAGAATTTGTTGCAAGTAGGGGTTGGATCAAAGACCTCTGATGGTGTAGTGGTTACAAGTTGGGCTTCTAACTTCAAAGTCAGCAGTTCGGAACTACCAGTCATTCCACCAGAGGAAAAAAAAAATGAAGCTTTCTGTTCCCACAAAGATTTAGAGCCTCGGAAACCCTGTGTTGGGTCACTATGAGTCGGGACCAACTCCATGGCACACGACCACCAGGGATTGTCTCCATCATTTAAAACTGAGGACAAATTAACATTGAAGGGTAGGTAGGTGTTTTGTAAGTCAGACATTCATAACCCAGGGACCGCCTGTGTTTCCTTTTGTTCCAAATCTAGACGTCTCCACAAGGTTCCTGTTTAAACTTGAGATAGGTGCCCAAGGAAGAAAATGACCAAGGTAGGCATGCTGTGCTAGGTCACTTTAGAGGAGATTTGCATGGCATGGGACATCTGACAGGTGAACATTGAACCAGGAGGTAGAGGTTGGGAACAGACAGGTCTGGCTGATGTTTGCTGGTCAGACAGGAAGCAGGGAGACAGTTGGTGGAAGAGAACCCAGTCTAGTCTCAGGGTGAGATCAGTGGATGTCTGGATGCTGGTGAGTGCTGGAACGCATGCGTGTGCTTGGTGGACTCCAGCAGTGCAGTCTAGTCCGTTGAGTGCCCTCCTTACTCCCTTCCAAAGAGCCCTGGTGGCATAGTGGGTTCAGTGCTGGGCTAACTGCACAATTGGTAGTTCAGAGCCACTAGCTGATCTGAGGGAGAATGATAAGACTGGCTGCTCCCATAAACATTTGCAGTCTTGGAAACCCAAAGGAGCAGTTGTACTCTGTCCTCTGAGTCGGAATTGACTGGACAGCTTTAGGGTGGGTTTTACTCCCTTCCTTTCTGCAGAACGTTAGCAGAGTGCCCTGCTCGCTTCGGACCAACCCTGACACATCAGCCTTCTCCTCTCCTGCTGAACTAGCGAGAGGAGCTGGGATTGATGCTGGATCTTGAGTCCAGGAACAGGAAATAGCTAAGTCTCTCAAGTCATGTTTCCGATTAGAAGAGAAACTATTCTCATTGCTCTTGGGGATGATGATCTGTAAGGGAGATCTCTGGGAATCTTTCTGCCAGGTAATTAATCACCTCCACATTTTCCTGTTTCAGAGTCAACTTTTTTTTGTGAAATGATTTCTAAGTTTCTGTTGCTACAGAAAGACTCCAACAATTTGTTATGAACAAATTCATTCATTATGTTCAAGATGAGATTGGTAAGGTCAACCTAACACAGCTGTTTGTTTACATGAGCCTTGTAGAAAGACCAGGTTTTGCCCTTAGGTGAGAGTTACACAGGTATTATCCTTGGCAGTCTACTTTCACAGGCCTGAGTCACATAGGTATATTCATTGGCAGTTCCACCCTCATAGATGTGAGTTACTCAGGTACATTCCCCACCACTCCTACCCTCCTAAGGAGGCCTGGTGGCATAGTAGGATATGAGATGGGCTGCTACACAGGGTCAGCAATTCGAATCTGTCAGATGCTCCATGGGAAAAAGATGAAGCTTTCTCCTATAAAGATTTACAGCCTTGGAAGCCCTCCACAGGGTCTCTGTGAGTCGGAACTGACTCCATGGCACGTAACCACTGTCACCTATTCTCATAGGCCTGGATTATCCAGGAGTGTTCCTTGGCAGTCCCCACTCATAGGTGTGGGTTACACAGGTATATTCTTTGACATTCCCAGTGTCATAGGTGTGGATCACACTGGTACGTTCTTCAGCAGTCCCACATTCATAAGTGTGAGATACACAGGTGTATGCCTTGCCAGTCTTTCCCTCATAGACCAGAATTACACAGGTGTATGCCCCAAAGTAGATGTCAGAAGAGACTCTGAAACTTGCTATCCAGTGTAGAGTTGCTAAAACAAATGGAAGAAATGAGTCAGTAAAAGAGCTGAGTAGAAAATTTCAAAGGGCAGTTTGAGAAGACAAAGTCAAGTATTATAGTGAAATGTGCAAAAAGACCTGGAGTTAGAAATCCAAAAGTGATGAACATGTTCAACATTTCTCAAACTGAAAGAATTGAAGAAAAAAAGTCAAGCCACAACTTGCAATACTGAAGAATTCTATGTGCAAAATATTGATTTATGTAGAAAGCATCAAAAGTAGATGGAAGAACCATTATACAATAGACATTTGAGGGAGAGAGAAAGGAATAGCCAGAAATATCACCATAGAAAGGTTGGAAGTCCACCTTCTGGCTATAACTGACTGGAATACTTAAAATGGGGCTACAACGTGCCCTGTGAAGGAGGCTTCCTGCAGAGCCTCTGCATTACATAAGACCATAGATGGAATCCTGAACCCCTTCCAGAATCTTCTGAGGTGGGAAATTTCCACTGGAAAGGACAAGCAGACCAGCCTGGAGCAGCTAGAAGAACAGAAGATACTTCTTGAAAGAAAGACCGACAGGAAAACTACAAAACAATAACGGCAGTCTGATTGATTACTACTACAAGAACAAGCAAGTTGCTTGCCCAGGAGACACCAAGCCAAGTGGTCGGGTCCCCTCAGGGCAAACACTCTTCCAAGACTAAGACTCAATGGGAATACATGCTCTGATTGGTGACCACGTTCATCACTGATAAGGGGAAGTGAGGGAAAAATAGCAATGAAGCTGCGAGCTAAGCCCTACAACATTCAATAAACTCCTGTGAACCTGGGTGGAGACCTAGTTGGCCAGCAGTGTGGCAAGACCTGGGGACTCTTGGGCCCAGAGTCAGTGACAAAGCCACAGAGGACTAGAGGGGAGAGTGAAGTGTCCAGCTGATAAGAAGATAGGGCACATGCATAAGAACAGCCACACTTGCAGATAATACCCACTTGACCTATGATGACTAGATGATCCAATGACTAGATGATCAGAGCTCAACTAGAAAAAGAAAGAAGAAGAACAAAAGAGTAATCTGATACAATTGGATGAACTTGACCTATACCTATGGATGCAGTAGCTCAAAAGAGGGAACAAATCTTTACAGCAAGAATCATTCCCACCCCCTCCATACACAGAGTAGACAGGGATGGGCAACTTAGACACTGGCTACCCAAAATGGGGAGAGGGGGGTGCTACAAAGGCAAGAAGTGACTGGCTTAGAAGATTTCAAGAGGGAGCCTAGATCCAGAGGGCATGGAGGAAGATAGAATCTCCACTGAGTAGTATCCAATCTGTCTGGGCTGGGCTGATGAAAGGAGAGGGAGATAGGTCTCTTGTGATACAATAGTGAATAATTGTTATCAGGACTGACTGTGAGGATTGAAATATATAAAGGTAGACGTTTTGTAGCAAAAGGAGGGGAGTGATTGACTTTGCAGTTTAGGAATGGAGGTCCCTGGGACCATCTAGGGAGAAGAGTGGAGAGCAGGACCCTACCCAGAGAAGCAGTGATGCAAGAGATGGAGGCAGACACAATGATGTGGAGAGATGGAGTGGCTGGGGACTTTAGACCTAGAGAGGGAGAGGGGCTGTGTGCTGACGATCGGAGAGCAGTTTTGCAGGGTATACCCTTTGGTTGGTTGATGATGCATGGAGGGGATTGTAACCATGGCAATGAAACAATATAGGATAGGATGAATGTAAAGCTAATGTTCTCTCATGTAAACTATCACATAATTCACAATAAAAGATTTAAAAAGAAAACATTAAAAAAAGAGCAAAAGGACAACATTTACCTAAGAGCAAAAGTTGATAAGGGATGGGAAGGAGGGTAGAATGGAAACAAGAACCACAGGGAGGAAGTGAGCTAGCTGTTGTTACATGGAGGGGATTATAATCATTGAGATGAAACAAAGTGTATGATTTGTTGAATATAAAACTGATTATCTTGTAAACTTTACTCAATTCACAATAAAAGTTTTTTTTAAAAAATTATATATTCCTGAGTGGTTTGTTGATTATTGGGATGTTGGGGGTGGGTGAGGGGAGGGAGGGGAAGGTGGAGCACAGGGCAGGGATTAGACACAGGATAGTTTGGGTGAAAGGGAGGGGGCAATATACAAGTAGGGAGAGGGTAATGGAAGAACAAAGCAGATGGGAGAACAATTAGACAGGTCTCAATGGGCTAAGTGAGACAGACGTAAATAATGATATATGCACAACTTGAAAACAACAGAGTTCTGTGATACAGAGATCGAGCCATGGTTGGAATGTGGAAAAGGGGGGAACAATATTAAGATGCTTGGCTGTCTTTTGAATCTTGGTTTTCCTTGCATTCTATTATAAAATAGACACTGGAGGGGGAGAGAAAGGAATAG
>NW_006408533.1:33882438-33894809 GCF_000296735.1 Chrysochloris asiatica | reverse complement strand
AAAAAAAAAAAAAACCCAGCTTAAATGAAGAAAGAGAAATAGCGTAGTGGTTATGAATCAGTCTGTGAACCTCAAGTTCAGCAGTTCGAAACTACCAGCTGTTCCGCAGGAGAAAGATGAGGCTTTCTGCTCCTGTAAAGATTTACAGCATCGGAAACTCTGTACAAAGTCGCTATGAGTTGGAACCAACTCCACAGCATATAACAACAACAACATTGTTAACCAAGGGTACATAGAGAGGATTATAATCATTGTAATGAATCAAAGTATATGATTTGTTGAATGTAAAACTGATGATCTGCCCTGTAAACTTTCATTCAATTCACAATAAAAACTTAAAAAAAAAAAAAAAAGTAGCATATGACTGAAAAGTTAGTCACTCTCCCCCTTGCTATAAAACGTCTACCTTTACATTTCCGACCCTCACAATCAGTCGTGATAATAAAGGAAGGAGTCCAAGATGCATTGAAGGCATTGGTTCAAATTGAAATCTTTCAACAGACTGATGCAGCACTGGAGGCACTCACTCATCTGTGCCAAGAAATTTGGAAGACAGCTAGCTACCTGGCCAACTGATTGGAAGAGATTCATATTTGTGCCCATTCCAAAGAAAGGTAATCCAACAGAATGCAGAAATCATCAGACAACATCATTAATATTGCATGCAAGTAAATTTGTGCTAAAAATAATGAAAAAATAGCTGCAACAGTACATTGACAGGGAACTGGCAGAGGTTCAGGCTGGATTCAGATGAGGACGTGGAACAATATTACTGACATCAGATGGATCTTGGTTGAAAGCAGAAAATACCAGAAAGATTTTATCTGTGCTTTGTTGACTATGCAAAGGCTTTCAATTTTGTGGATCATGACAAGCTTTGGACAACACTGCATAGAATGAGTATTCCGGAATACTTAATTGTGCTCATGAGTACATAGGAACCTGTACATAGACCAAGAGGCAGTTGTCTGAACAGAAGAAGGGAATACTGAATGGTGTAAAATTAGGAATGGTGTCCGCCAGGGTTGTATTCACCACACCAAATTATCCGAGAAGCTGGACAAAGAAGAAAATGGTGTCAGGATTAGAGGAAGACTCTTTAATAACCTGTGATATGCAGATGATACAACCTTGCTTGCTGAAAGTGATGAGGACTTAAAATACTTACTGGTGAAGATTAAAGACCAGTCTGCGGTATGGGTTGCACCTCAATGTAAAGAAAACAAAAATCCTCACCACTGGATCAATAAATAACATCAAGATACATGGAGGATGGATCGAAGTTTCAAAGACTTCATTTTGTTAGTATCAACTAGCCTAGCAGCAGTTAAGAAATCAGACAACATATTGCATTGGGCAAATCTGATGCATAAGCCGTTTTTAAAGTGTCGAAGAGCAGAGATGTCAGTTTGAGGACTAAGGTGCACCTGATCCAAACCATGGCATTTTCAATAACCTCATATGCATGTGAAAGCTAGACAGTGAATAAGGAAGATCATAGAAGAATTGATGCATTTGAGTTATGGTGTTGGAGAAGAAAGTACCATGGACTGCCAAAAGAACAAACAAAGTCTGTGTTGGAAGAAGTACAGACAGAATGCTCCTTGGAAGTCAGGATGGCCAGACTTTGTCTCTCATACTTCAGACATATTATCAGTAGGGACCAGTCCCTGGAGAAGGACATCATGTTTGTTAAAGAGGAGGGTCAGAGAACAAGAGAAACACCCCCAACGAAATGGATTGGCACAGTGGCAACAGCGACAGGCTCAAGCATAACAACGTTTGTGAGGTTGGCCCAGGACCAGGCAGTATTTCATTCTGTTGTGCATAGGGTCTGTACTGACTCGAGAATGCTTAACAACAACAACATGCTTTAGCAGTTCCTCCCCCAGACAATGCTTTCATAGAATCACAGCATCCGAGAAGCCGGGCCTGACTTCTACCTGTTGGGTGTCTTTTGTTTCACATCATCCACTAAAGGAAGGAAGATATGAAAAGCTTGAGAAATGGTTTAGGGGTGGAGAGAAAAAAGCCTTTTAAAAATCTGTGTCAGCATTTTAAAAAAGAGGCAAGTGACTGCCTCTGTCTCCCTCTCTTCCCAATGTTGCGATGGGAAAGAGGGACTGACCTCTTCAGATCCCAACACCACCCGTCACGCAGCATCCTGTTCTTTAGGTTAGTATACTAACACCAGTCCCAAAGTGGACGTGAGAGAACAGAAAGCATGCCCACGTGGTTGGACGCTGGGAGGTGCCTCTCTGTGTAGGCAGCTCTGGCCACGCTGTTATCCAGGGAGCGGATATGAGGGCACACTCCTGGAATCGCCTAGAAGAGGATTGTTACATGATTTTAGCATTAAAGATGGGTGGAACTGGAAGAGACTAAAGGCAAGGACTCTCACAGGGCCAGTTTCTTGTCCCCAGATAAGGACTCTACCCACTGACCCTGTTCCACACTGCTGAATACAAAGAGCCCTGGGAAGCTGGCTTCACAGTCCACAAATCCACTGAAGGAAGAGAACTTTCAACACAACCAGGGGCAGTGTAGGGGGCAGCTAGGCCTGGTAACATGAACACTCTTTGTAATCAAGAGCCCTGGGTTCAGCTACTGACTCAGGCCTTTGTATCTGTGTGATATCTGCACCTCCGTTTTCTCACTTGTAAATTGGGTGTAACTATCCTTTCCCATTTCCCAGGATTGATTTGAGGATCCAGTGGTATTAGATAGGAGTACTCTATGTTGGCTGCAAGATACCATATGAATGCAAAGAACAATTATTATTACAGCTTCTGTTTCTGTATTGCTTTGTTTTGCAGCAACTTTGTCTCCTCTTTTTTTCATTTTTTACCATTAGGTGCCATTGAGTTTGTTCTGACTCTTAGCGACCTTATGCACACAGAACAAAACACTACCCAGTCCTGTGCTGTCCTCACAATTGTTGTTATGTTTCAATGTGTTGTAGCCACTGTGTCAATCCATCTCATTGAAGGTCTTCCTCTTTCTCATTGGCCTTTTACTTTGTTAGGAGCCCTGGAGCGGCGCTGTGAGTAATGCGCTGGGCTGCAAAGTAGGTTTGAACCACAAGGTCGGTGGTTCAGGCTCATTGGCTGCTCCTAGGAAACCTTATACAGGGTCGCTATGGGTCAGAACCAACTTGATGGCACTCAACAATAACAACAACTACTTTATTAAGCATGATGTCCTTCTTCAGGACCTGGGTCCTCCTGATAACATGTACACAAGACCAACTCTAGCCATCCTTGCTGCCAGGGAACATTCTGGATGGACTTGAGATATATCAATTCTTCTCCTGTCTTTGCTCATTTCTCATTTAATGTACCACAAACGAGAGCTGGCAGGACAGGCGATGTGGCTTGCCTGAGAGTTGGGGTGAGGGTTCACGTGCACCCCTGCCTCTTGACATGGTGAGCGCTGTATGTCCCACATAATCACCCCTCTGTTTTTGACTCACATGATGTCACTTGTCACTTGCTTACCCATTTGCACAATTCTTGGAGCCTTCACCTTGGTGTCTTTGGCACTTCTCAAGTTTCTGTCCATTTCTAAAATTGGGGTCTTACCTTGGGACCATTTGAAGCATGGTTTTCATCTTTGTTGACTTCCGGCTGCCACACACCACCCATATTAGTCCTCCCAATCCTTCTCTCTCTGGTCAGCAACAGCCCATGGAGCTGACCTCCCTTCCCAGCACCCCATCCCCAGCTAACTAAGAAGATGAAGAAGATCACTGATTGACAGTGTGACTCTTCGTGGCACTTTCTGGAGGTGATGTTGGTGTTAGGTGCCATTGGGTCAGTTCTGACTCAGAGTGACCCTAAACAGAACAGAAGAGAACGCTGCCCTGGCCTGTACCATCCTCACAATTGTCACAGCCACTGTGTCAGTCTGTCTCGTTGAAGGTCTTCCTCTTTTTCCCTGATCTTCCACTTCACCAAGTACAATATCCTGCTCCAGGAACTGGTCCAAAGTCCATGAGATGAAGTCTCACCATCCTTACTCCTCAGAAGCAATGGATTGTGCTTCTTTCAAAAAAGGTTTGTTCATCTTCTGGTGGTTCATGGTATGTTCATTGGTCTTCGCCAGTACTATAATTCAATGCATCGATTTTCTCCGGTCTTCCTTATTCATGGCCCAGGTGTTTTTTTTTTGCATGGCAATAGAACATTCTATGGTTTGGGTCAGGCACCATTGATGCTCTCACCCAAAAGAGAGGCTCAGGTAGTGGGCCTTTGAATCAGGGGGCATTTTGACAAGAAGTCCTATTGGCTAGTCCCAGTGCTCTTAACAGTGGTTAGTGTCCAAGCAGGGCTTTGACTGTATGGAAAAGCTGGTGGATGACACAAGGCAGGTAGCTATTCTGTCTGGGCTCAGTGGCAATCACTCATTGGTTCACTGTGCTGGGGTCTGCCCTAGAAGTGCTCACAGTCCAATGAATGCCAAAGTCAGCTAGTCAGGTAGACAGGCAAGGTTATATTTCAGGGCCCAAAGTACTAAAGAGGGGGTTAAGTTGCAAATGTTTCAGTGGCAGTGCTTTTGCCTTTCGTGAGGGAGATACAGGTTCAATTCCCAGCCAGTGTACCTCATATGTAGCCACTGCTTGTCGGTTAGTGGAGTGTTGTGTGTTGCCAAGATGCTGAACTTCCAGAGTAGCACGGGCTAAGAAGCAGTGCTTGGTGATCTACCTTAGAAAATCAGCCAGTGAAAACCCTGTGGAGCACACTGGTCCAATTCACAGCCAGGCAGGGGAGTGGGGGAATGGGACCAGACAGCATTTCCTTTTGCGGGTGCGTGTGGTCACCATGGGGTTGACTCAGTAGCAGCTAACAACAAAGTACAAGAGACAGATTGTGAAGTCACCTTCTGACCTTGTAGGTGCAGGGAGACCTTTCTAGAAGAGGGATCCTTAGCTGAGCCCGGAAGACCAAGCAGAGGTCAAATTGAGGTGGACAAGGGGGCTGGGTGGAGACTCTGGACCTCAAGTCCGTACCCTCCAAGTCTCTCAGGCTCACTTGCTGGGGCTTTGCTCTCTGCTCTCTCTTTCAGCCCCTCTGCGATCTGTCAGAGGAGAATCCCTGGTTCTGTATCTTGTTCCCTAGCCTGAGTTTTCTCTGCTGTGAGGTGCAGCCGGGCAGGGTTGATGGGGGAGTGGGTACTTTTGTGTTCTCCCCCAGACGTGACAACTGCTGCCTGTGAAGTCTTAATCGCTCCCATCAAAGGTTTCACGTCTTCCTGAATAAGTGATTTAACTTATCTTTTAGATCGGAATTGACTTGGCACATAAAAGGCTCATTCAGTGTGCAGCAACATCTCCACCCGGGATGGATTAAGAGTAGGAGAATAGCTTCTTTCTTAACAGGGTGCAGCTGGGATTTCGGTATCTAAATACACTTGTAATCTCCTCTTGTAGCACATCAGCCCCTTGGTTTAGATCTTAGTAGTGTGCCATCCCCAGGGGGAAACCAGTTGGTGTACAAGCCTTCGGAGTATCCATGTGCGGGGTGGGGGCGGGCAGTTTGGCTTGTGGAGAAGTACAAAGCTACTGCTCTTCACAATCCTTTGAACTTGGGTCTCTCCCTTGCTGGCTGCTAACTTCCTCCTCTGGGGTCCCTGCCCTCATTGCCGACAAAAGACCAGGAAACTGTGAGCAGAGCTGATCCTCAAGGGCTTCCTGGGTCCATGTCTGGTTTAAGCTTTGTGGGGGCATGGAAGAAATGTGTGTCGTGGCTCCCCTATCCAGGCGATGTTACAGCTCACACCCATACATGGCTGGAGTGTGGGATTGTATGGATAAATTGTTACAGCTCTGTGGTGGACAATTCAACATCTGCAAAACTTTCATGCTTGTACTCCTTGATCCAGGAGTTCCAGTCTATATCTTACAGAGATACACACAAATGCAGTGTTGTTTGGAATAGAAAAAAATAAACAACAGAAAAATTCACTAGAAAGGATGGTTTAATCTATCATAGTGCAGCCAAGCAGTGGAATAGTATACAGCCACAAATAAGAACAAGGACCATTGTATATATGGAGATATCCTGATGTGGTGCTGTAGGGTAAGTATTGGACTGCTAACCACAGGTCAATGGTTCAAACCCACCAGCTGCTCTCAGAAATCCTGTATAGGGATGTTAGAAGTCAGAAGTGCTTCTACTACACTTAGCAACAACATGGTATTGGGATAAAAGCAAGATGTAGAACAGTGTGATGGAGGGCTATCACTGTGTGTGAAAATCAAAAAAGGTAAAATAGTGCATACTGCTGCTGTTGTTGTTGTTAAGTGCCATCAAGTTGCTCCCGTCCCATAGCGACCCTGTATAGGGTTTCTGGGCAGTGGCTGCTGAGCTTGAACCACTGACCTTATGGTTCAAACTGGCTTTGCAGTCCAGCACATTAACCCCTCAGCACCACACCTAGACTCCTAAAATAGTACACGCTGCTGTTTGTTTACGTAAAGTCTCTTGTGAAAGACACATGAGGAATTGCTAGCAGGGAGGGAAAGTGGGTGGTCAGTGGTCGGGATAGAAGGGAAACTTTTCTGGCCTTTGGTGCCATGTGAATTTTGAAAGAGTTCCTATTGTGGTAGACAGAATAATGACATTCCAAACATGTCCATGCTGTTGTCCTCAGTACCCCAGAATATGATGCCTTCCATAAACCAGGGGCTAAGCAGCTGGGGTTGAGGGTATGGGTAGCTTATTCTGGATCCCATGAGTCCTTATGGAGGAACTTGTGACCACATAAGCATCAAGCATCAGTAGAGAGGTGCTGTGTGGCTGGTTTTAAAGATAGAAGGAGTTTACAAACCAAGGAATGCAGGCAGCCCATAAAAACTCGAAGAGGTAAAACAATGGATTTTTCCTTAGAGCATCCAAAAGGGACACAATCCTGCCAACTACTTGATTTTAGCTTTGTGAGATTCCTGTTGAGCTTCTGAACTCCTCTCTGTAAACTAACAACTGCCCGTTGCTTAAGCCACTGACTTTGTAGTAATTTGTTACAGCAGCAATCAGACACTAAAACACTACTTAATACAATAAAAATATAAAACATTAAAAAAAAAAATTCACAGTTTAGCTGTAGTAGGACTCCCAGACACAGCCTGAAGGAACACAATGCCAGTTCTCAGTGCAGTGTTGTGTGATGCATCTGTAAGTGTTGTGGAAGGGATCTTGGGGGGCCTGTTCTGGGCCAGGCACTGCAAGGGCCACAGAATGAAAACAACGTGGTCCTGCCCTGAGGTCTCTCTCCCCTCCCCGCTTTGAAAACTGGCCCCAGGACCCACATACTGTGCCCCTGTCCCCATGCATGACCTCTGCTAGATTCTCTGTTATCTCAGTCCCCATGGTCTGGACTTTTCCTCATTTCGCTGCCTGTGGCCAGTCAGGGCCGGGAGAACCCATGATGTCTTGAGATGCTTGGCCTCCTTCCGAAACTGTGTTCTGAAAGCCCTTTGCCTGGGTACCAGTCATTCCAGCCGCCCTGGTTATTAGTGAGTCAGGGCTTTTACTTTGCAAGTTATATGTCCAGCTTCCTCTCATGAGACCATAGCTTCTTCATGTATGGGTGTCGTTGATGAATTTTTTACCACACATCACTTCAGTAGGACCAAACCTAGAACAAGGACCCCGACTGGAAATGCTCATGCCCCCCTTTTAGCTTACATTGGGCGGTGCTAGTTAGGCATGATGAAGGATGAAAATCCAACAAACATGGAGCCTCCGTCTTTATCCTCGAGTATACGGAGAGCATTCAGCATTGCTTTCTTCTTCCATTTCCTTTGTCCATACCCATCTTATATAGAAAACATAGGAGAAAGCCAGTTGTCCTCGGCTAGTCCTCCCTTCCCTGTTTCTGTGTATTTGAAGGTGCCCCAGAGCTACTATTGGGTGCCTCTCAGCTCCTGCCAGTCAGCCATCACCACACCTAGCACTGCGCTCAGCCCAGTGTCCTCTCCCTGCCTGCTTCTGTGTCCCCTCACTCATCACCCTGCCCCCAGCTTCTTCTGAGGCCTCTGATCAGCCAAATGGAGTGTGTGCACTTGAACAGAGATGGTAATGGGTACAGTCATGTGACGTATCCACACTGTAACTCAGGGAAACCAGCCCAACCTGAGGAGCAGCATGTCCACCCAGGGAGACAGACCAGAAGGTATTCTCAGAACATAAAAACAAATCGTCACTGCCCTTACCTGACTGGAGGAACTGAGGGCCTATGGAGAGAGGGGCGTACTTTGGACTCATGTAGATGTATATTCAAATCTAGACTCCTTGCTTGTGAGCTGTGAGACCTTGGAGAGGTTCTGTAACCTTTGTGTAAACCTCAGTTACCAGTAAAAGCAGCAGGTGGAAGGAGACAATATCTGTACTTTACAGGGTTGTTTTGATAATTAAATTGATGTATGTGTGCCAAATGCCTAATTCTGAGTAGTTGTTATTATTTTGAAATAATAATCATTTGCAAAAATCATTGTTCTGTTTTATAATCTTGGCTCCTTTCATTGCTGAACCAAGAAATGGCTTCCAGGCCGGGCCCACCATGCAGGGGTACAAGTCTCAGAGGCCAGTTTCTTGACTGTTTTTCAGGTGGCATCTTGGGCCTGGTTAGTTCTCCAAGCAGGACTGGTAAGCCCCATCACCTTAGCCCAGCCATCCAGCCCCTTCTCCCTAGTCCATGCACCACCTCCCCTTTTTCATCAGCTTCACATGCCTGCCCTCCAGACTCCTTTGCCCCCATTCCCTGTCCTTATTCCTGCCCACTTCAGCCTTTTACAAACCTCTTCCATCCTGGTCTCTAGATGGCTTTACTCTTTCATCTTCAGAATCTCCCCCAGCCCTTGTGTGTTAATTAGTTACTAACTCACTAGTTAGTTAGTTAGCTGCTGTTGCCTCGACTCTGACTTTATGGTGACATTATGACTCTGACCTTATGGTGACATGGTGACAATAAGCATGTTTCCTGGCCCTGTGTCATTCTCACAGCCAACAACATACATGACTTTACCATGGCTCTCATACCAATCCATCACATTGGTTTCCCTTGCCTTTATTGGCCCTCCACTTCACAATATCCTCCTTCGGTCCTGGTGTGGCGCTATGGGTTAATGCACCAGACTGCAAAGCCTTTTGAACTGCAAGGTCGGTGGTTCAAGCTCACCAGCTGCTTCTCAGAAACCCTATATAGGGTTGCTATGGGTTAGAACCAATTCGACGGCACTTTGCACCAACAACAAATGTTGTGTCCAAAGCAAGCAAGACGGATAGTATTCTGGCTAACTTTCAGAAGTAGATGACCAGGCTTTTCTTCCTACTCTTAGTCAGGAAGTTCTGCTAAAACTTGTCCACCTTGATGACTTTGCTGGTATTTGGAATACCAGTAGCATGACTTTCAGCATCACAGCAATATGCAAACCTCCTCAATGGGTCACATTGGCAGGCGGGTGGACCTTCCCGTAAGCATTCCCATCAGTCAGAACTGCCCACCTCCACGTTTGTAGCCTTTGACATTCTCTTTTCTGACCACAGAATCCAAGCTCTCTGCTGGTGTCTTCACCAGAGAGTGAATGAGCATGGTGATTCCCTCATGGAACAGGCTGTGTTCCCTCATGGAACAGACAATCCTGGTGACATTGGTAGTTTTGGTGACAGAACACAGAGGATGGCTAGATTAGATAAGAGGCCGCTGGATGCCTGCTATGCAGAGTGGACAGTGAAGAGCCTGCTGGGGAAAGCAGACCCAGAGTTAGAGTGGAGGACCAGAGGCAGAGAGGTTGGAGGACCTTGCTGCCTGCCCGAGGAGAAGAGGGAGGGGGACATGTATGTTTTGCTGGATGTTTTGGGGTCAAGGAATACATCTGGCCTAGTTCCTCTAGGTGGCTCCCTCTGGGGAACTGAAAAGAAAGCCGAATTTGGGGAATTGTAGCACCTCTTAATGGGAAGAAGCAATAGGCAAATGCATATAGCAATTGGAGCATCAATTTTGGGAAAGGGATGAGACTAGGAATATATAGAGTTGGGTGAGAATCTATATCTGAGCTTGACTTCTTGTCCAGTCCTGTGTTAATTCCGCAGTAAGTTCCCCTCCAGGAAAGCAGTTGTGAGGTAGAAATAAGGACCAGTTCAGTTGAGGAGTTTAGAGACAGAAGTGTCACACATCTGGAGAGCAGGCTGCTATTCAGAACACAGCCACAGAGGAACATGTCCCACACCTGCTCAGCAGCCATGTGGCCCAGCCCACTGTGGGCTTCAAGGTGCACATTCGGAGCAAGAGGAGTTACTTAGAAAAGAGTAACCACACAGGTGGTATGGCCCCTGGGAACCCAATTGTGGGGAAGAGAAAGGCAGCAGACGTGGAACATTTGAGAAGCAGGGCTAAATCCCTCCACAGCAAAGATGGTGATGCTGGTGGGTCATTAAGACAAGCTTGCATTGTGTCCAGTATCTTCAAGCACCTGTGGAACAAGGTTGAGGGAGATGGTACACAAGTAAGTTTTACTGTTGGCAACTTTTGCCAAAAAAGGACGAGTATATAACCATTAAAAAAACAAAACAAAAAAAACTCATGAAGTAGGAGTAAAGTAAAACATGTTGCTTGTAACGTTTAGTTGTCTAGAAAAATCCTTATAAGTGAAACATTCACTGTTCTATATTGCTAGGTGGATGTTTTTCCTGTTGGCATCATAGAACGCTAGAGCCAAAAGGGACCTGGAGATCATACAAGCATTGTACAGACGATGTAGGAGTCCTTGGGTGGTATAAATGGTTAATACACTTGACCTCTAATTGAAAGGCTAGAGGTTTGAGTTCACCCAGAGGTGCCTTGGAAGAAAGACCTGGTGATCTTCTTCCAAAAACTCCTATGGAGCACAGTTCTACTCTGATACGTGTGAGGTCACCATGCATCAGAATTGATTTCACAGCAACTGGTGGTATATACATGGTGTCATCGGGGTTCAGACACATGCAGTGATTTTTCTGAAGGTTACAGAGCCAGGTGGGTCTTGAACTTGGCTCAGTGGAACAGAGAATGGGTTTAAGGGTGAAGGAGCAGAATGAATACTGACACTGCTTGAACAAGATCAGTCAGATCAGGGTGGACACCCTCTCGCTGCCCAGAGGTCAGAGCCTAAGGTCTAGAAATGCCTGTCCAGGGACAGGTGGATGGAATGGGGGGTCAGAGCTCTGGTAAAACAGAAGAGCAGTCTGAAGGGGCAAAGCGTTAAGTGTGGTGTAGACATGCCCAATACACAGATGAGCTTTGGGGCCGGATGCTTTATGCCCAGTGTCCTAGAGCAGCCCCACCTCCAGATATGTCAGGAGCTGGTTTGAAAGGCAACTCACAGCCCTGAAACAGGAAACAAAGAAGAAAATGCCAGGCACGCCCTGTTGGATTGCAGGAAGCATCTCCTGGAGTCTGATTTTTGCTTTCTGATTCCTGCAAGAGAGGCTGAAAGGGCTCCAAACCCAGCCTGTCCAGTGCAAACCTGCAGCAGCTTCTTACAGAACATCTATCCACAGACTCCCTATTTTTACTCTTAATAACTGTAAGCTCAGGGTTACCAAGGTCTTCCTGTTGCTATAGTGAGAGGTGATAGCGCCAGCCTTCCAAAGCGCTGGCCCCTTGGCTTAGAGAGAAAACAGAATCTGAGTTGCTTTATTTTTGGGTTTCACTGAGATGATTTAAGGCACCATTTTCCAGTCTTTGCAACAATGGCAGTTTGTGTTGGAAATACACAAAACCTCCACAAGAGAATAGCTGATAATTTTGGTGGGGCTGGGCATCTGACAACATATAAAAGATAAAATTTACAATTAAAAAATGATAAGACTTCATTAAGAAAATGCAGAGTACATTCAATTACCAAATACAGCTTTCATGGTCCTTACAGCCCTGTGATCCGTTTTCCTAAACGTGCATTTGGTACCGCTGAAGACATATTGTTGTTGTTAGGTGCCATCAAGTCATTACCAACTCATAGTGACCCTATGCACAGCAGAAGGAAACACTGCCCAATCCTGGGCCAACCTCACTACTGTTGCCATGCTTGAGTTCATCGATGCTGCCACTTGGCCGATCCATCTCGTTGGGGGTCTTCCTCTTTTTCTTTGACCCTCCACCTTACCAAACATGATATCCTTCTCCAGCGACTGTTTCCTACTGATGATATGTCTGAAGTATGTGAAACAAAGTTTGGCCATCTTGGACTCCAAGGAGGACTCTGGCTGCACTTCTTCCAACACAAATGTGTTGGTTCTTTTGGCAGCCCATGTCACTTTCAATATTCCCCTCCAACACCATAACTCAAATGCGTCAATTCTTCTATGAGCTTCCTTATTCACTGTCCAGCTTTC
>NW_006408533.1:33866082-33881458 GCF_000296735.1 Chrysochloris asiatica | reverse complement strand
AGATGAGTGAGTGCCTCCTGTGCTGCCTCACTTTCTTGAAAGATTTCAATTTTTATTCCATCAATTCCTGGTGCCTTGTTCTTTGCTAATTCTTTCAATGCACCTTGGACTTCCTCCTTCAGTAGCATTGGCTCTAGATCATATGGTACTTCTTGAAACAGTTGAACATTAACCATTTCCTTTTGGTACAGTGACTCTGTGTATTTCTTCCAGTGACTCTGTGTATTTCTTCCATCTTCTCTTGATGCTTTCTGCATCATTCAGTAATTTGCCCAGAGAATCTTTCAATAACGAAAGTCGAGACTTGAATTTTTTCTTCAGTTCCCCCTGCTTGAGAAATGCTGACCGTGTTCTTCCTTTTTGGTTTTCTGATTCCAAATCTTTGCACATTTTGTTGTAATATTTGGCTTTATCTTCTCGGACTGATCTTTGAAATTTTCTGTCAGCTCTTGGACCTCCTCATTTCTTCCATTTGCTTTAGCATCTCTATGCTGGAGAGCAAGTTTCAGTGTCTCTTCTGACATCCTTTTTCAACTTTTCCTTCTTTCTTGTCTTCTCAATGACTTTTTGCTTTCTTAATCTATGGTATTCTTGATGTCATCCCACAACTCTTCTGGTCTTCATTCTTTAGTGTTTAATGTATCGAATCTGTTCTTCAGATGATCTCTAAATTCAGGTTAGATATATTCAAGGTCAGATTTTGGCTCTCGTGTACTTGTTTTCATTTTCTTCAGCTTCAGTTTGAATTTGCATATGAGTAATTGATGGTCTGTTCTACAGTCTTCCCCTGGCCTTGTTTTCACTGGAGTTTTTCCATCACCTCTTTCCACAGATGTAGTCAATTTTATTTCTATGTATTCCATCTGGTGAGGTCCATGTGTATAGTCGTCTGCTATGCTGTCTAAAGAAGGTATTTGAAATGAACAAATCATTGATTTTGCAGAATAGTATCACGCGTTCTCCAGCATCATTTCTATCACCAAGGCCATATTTTTCAACTACTGGTCCTACCTCTTTGCTCCCAACCTTTGCATTCCAATCACCAGTAATGACCAATACATCTTGATTGTATGTTTGATCAATTTCAGATTGAAGAAGTTGGTAGAATTCTTCTATTTCATCCTCACTGGCTTTAGTGGTTGGTGCGTAAATTTGAATAATAGTGGTATTAACTTGTCTTCCCTGTAGGCGCATGGATATTATCCTATCACAGACAGCATTGTACCTCATGACTGATCTGGATATGTTCTTTTTGATGATGAATGAACACCATTCCTCTTCAATTTGTCATTCCCTGCATAGTAAACCATGTGGTCATCAGATTCAAAATGGCCAGTACCAGTCCATTTCAGCTCACTAATGCCTAAGATATGGATGTTTATGCTTTCCATTTCATTTTTGACAACGTCCAATTTTCCCAGATTCATATTTCGTACATTCCATGTTCTGATTTTCAGTGGATGTTTACAGTTGTTTCTCTTCATTTTGAGTTGTGCCCCATCAGCAAATGAAAGTCCCATGGGATTTTCTCCCACAGGCTTTACTCCATTTGTGTCGTCATGGTCAACTCTATTTTGAGGCAGCAGCTCTTCCCCAGTCACATTTTGACTGCCTTCTAACCTGAGGGGCTCATTTCCTGGCACTATATCTGACGGTGTTTCTCTGCTATTCATAAGGTTTTCAGGGACTAAATATTCAGAAGTAATTCATCGCTCCTGCTTCCTAGTCTGTCTTTGTCTGAAACCTGTCCACCATGGGTGACCCTGCTGATATTTAAAATACTGAAGACGTAGTATACATATAATTGGTAGTCTTCTATCTCAGTTAATATATCAGGTATAAGCATTTTTCTGTGTTGCATTATCTCAATAAGCATTCCTTTTATTGGTTGGATAGTGTCACATCATTTAATAAACAGTTTTACTTTTCCTCTTCAGCGTCTCTTGGTGGATGCGTGGCCTCCATCAGCTACTTCTGCCCCTCAGAGGTTGGTAACTGGCCTGCCCTCCTGCCACCTCCCCATTCCAAGATTTACTGCAATCTACAACCTTGCTTAGGATCTCCAATAGCACAATGATTAAGCACCTAGCTCCTAACTGAAAGGTTGGCGGTGTGACTCCACCATCAACTCTGTGGTAAAAACATGCGGCAGTCTTCTCTCATAAAGATACACAGCCTTGGAAATCCTCTGGGGTAGTTCTTTCCTATAGGGTCTCTGTGAGCAGGAATGGACTCCAGAGCACCTAACAACAACCACCTGGCTAATCAAAGGGGTCTGAGACCAGTACAATAGGCATCCCCAGGACCTTGTTAGAGATGCAGAAGCTCAGATTCCACCCACACCTACTGCATCAGAAGCTACATTTTGACTAAGCTCCTAAGTAGTTCATAAGCATAAAGTTTGAGAAGCCTGGTGTAAACACACATTCCCCCATGGCTACTCCCCAGGGTAAAGTCACACTCCTACCTGCTGTGTGTTGGGGGTGGGGGGAAGGGTGGGAGCAGGAAGGGACTGGGTCAATGGGACAACCTACAGGTGAAGGGGAGCTGTGGACCAGGAACTTAGAGAGAATGTATGGGGCAGAGGGTGAGTCAAATCTACAGAAGATGTAAGATTGAACACTGTGGGTCAGTCAACTTTTAGAAGCAGGAGCCAGGCTTCCTTAGCACAGGCTCCTTCCCCAACCCCATCTTGTAAATGAGGATGCTAAGTCTCAGAGAAGCTAAGTTTCTTTCCCAAAGTCACGCTGGGACGCCAGTGTAGGCATTGTAATTTCAGAGCCCAGACTCCTAGCCATGAGGTTAGGAGGTTAGGGACATGAGGAAGAAAAGAACCCAATGGAGTGTGGCACCTGCATGGAGCTGTGCAGCATCTACAGTTGTA
Organism: Chrysochloris asiatica; assembly: GCF_000296735.1. Classification (NCBI taxonomy): domain Eukaryota; kingdom Metazoa; phylum Chordata; class Mammalia; order Afrosoricida; family Chrysochloridae; genus Chrysochloris; species Chrysochloris asiatica. Next base: position 33,878,574 of record NW_006408533.1, on the reverse strand, counting down.
TTTCATTTCCCCGCAGCCTTTGCAGGGGCATCATGCTTCAAGGTGCAGATGAGGAGATTGATCTGAGTGGATGAAAAGGAAACTACCTGAGGTCCTGTGGTCTCAAACAGTTCACAGCAGCCGTCGAACCCAGCATAGCTTGGCTGCAAAAGAGATGCTCTTTCCACATTGAGCACTTCATAAGCAAGATGTGTGGATGCTCTCAGCCCTCCTACAACAGACTCTTCCCTTCCTGGCTGCCCTACTGATTTAAATCCCAACCCCTGCTTAGTAACACCTTCCCCTTGGTCCATCAAGGTTTGGAGAAATCTTAGCTGTTCTTCCTCAGCCCTTAGAGTTATAAAATGTTAGGGCTGGAAGGTCCCTGGGAGAGAATTTGACACGTCTTATTTTACAGTTAAGAAAATGGAGGCCCAGAGAGCTCGAGCAACTTGTCTGAGGTCACACAGCTAGCTTGTTGCAGAGCTGAGACTCAGACTCCTAGACTGCCTGATGCCCTACCTCTTAGTGGTCAGTACACCACCAGACCAGCCTGCATCATGCTGGTGGTCAATGTGGGTCTCCAGGTCAGCGCAAGTTCAAGCTTAAACTAAGGCGGGAGGACGCAACATAAGAACCTCCTTTAAAAACAAAACGAAAAGTCAAACTCAGAAGAAGAATGTTCTGCTGTTTAAAACCCAAGCAATATGGAAGTGTGTCAGGAAGGACTTGAAAGCCCCCCTCCTGGCCCCTCATCCCTCTCCCCTGGGGTAACCATTTCACAGACTGTCTCCAATGGCTCCTTGATTTTCCTGCCAGCCTCTGGGTTTTGTAGGATCCATGCCACAGCAAGGTTATTTTTAACAAGCATCCTAGGCTTCAGGGGGTTGAGGAGAGGGGAAGGGAAACTATTCCATTTGTGTATTTTTAATCCTTGCACATTTGAGCAAGCAGTGGCTTTCCAGTCCCTGCTGCCCAGGGTTTCAGGCGATTGATTAGACTCTCTGGGTGAGGAGTAATCCTTTCTCTTCTCCTAACGAGGCTGGAGGGCCAGGGAGGGGGTCAAGCACCATTCCTAGGAGTGGGTGGCCGTCTCAGCTGGCTGCCTCCAGACTCTCCACCCCCAGCCCTCTCTTCCCAGCAGCCTGGCAAATCCTGGCTGGGCCTCTCTGCCACAGAGGCTGGGAACCGTACTGTGCCAGGCTCAGATTTAGAAACATCCCCAGCCAGAGGTTGGCTTCTGTCCACTGGGGCTCTGGGCAGAGGCTGTAGTCACATGGGCTGCCTTCGAGTGGGCAGTTCCTGAGTGGGCTGCAGCCCCCTTGAATATCGACATAATTCCTCAGTGCTGGGGACTGGACATCTGAGCCACTGGGTGAGGGGAGGTGCCTACAATAGACACATTGGTGACAGGGAGAGGGACAGAGAGGTCAGGAGTCTGGGACTGGGTACAATGGTGTCAGAGGAGGATTCTCACACCACCAGTACTTGTTGTCTGCACCCCTTCCCCAGATGCCCTGGGCACTGACCCTGGCCGAGCAGAGGGGCTGCACCCCTCCCTGGGTCAGACAGTGCCAAATTCTTGGCTGTTCTTTCTGTTCTACCTGGTGAGTTCTGCGGTCTGTTCAGGGAGGCAGTGTGGAGCAGGACAAGAGTGAAACCTGGCATGAGGGGACCTGAGACCCATCCCTCCCTCTCTGGGGGCAGCCAGCCCCCTCAACCCCTAGACACTCATCTGTACATGGGGCTCTGCAGGCTGTCATGTTGGAAGTCTCTTTGGGCCTTGCCTGCAAGTTGCTATACCATTTCAGTCTCACCCCACCTCCTTTTCCATGACCAGGCATGACGATGGATGAGTTAGGCCAACTGGCCCTGGCTTTAAATAGTAGCCTCCTGGTACCGTCCTTCCTCAGCCCCATAAAGATTCCTGTTTGTTTTAAAGCAATTCTTTTCAGGAAAGACATATGGCTTACTCACTCATCTCATTCCTCTGACATGTAATGGTCACCTGGGGGGCAGACCCCGTGCACGCAGGTCACTAACCTGCAGCGGCAATAAGACCTCACTGGATGAATGGCCAGGAGGTATTAGCCTTCATTCGTCACATGGAACAAAGTCCTTGGGTGGTGAAAATGGCTGACACACTCGGCTGCTGACTGGAAAGTTCAAGTTCATCCAGAAGCACCTCAGAACAAAGACCTGGTGATCGAATTCTGGAAAATCAGCCACTGAAAACGCTGTGGAGCATTGTTCTCCTCTGACACACATGGGGTCTCTCTAAGTTGGAATCAACTAGACAGCAACGGTTTTTGCTATTTTTTTTTACATCAGACCTTTCCCCACCTGTCTTGCTCACCCTGGGCCCTAAAGTGGCCTACTCACTACATTTAGCCAGCTGGTGAAGAGACTACTTGCCTGTCTGCAGCCTGGTCCCCAGCCAGTGCCAAGGAAGACCTCAGCCTACTAGCCCATCCTTCCCTCCTGCAGGAGAGGGGCAGTTCAACAGGTCCTACTTTTGCACTGCCTGGGAGTAACATGGTACCATAGTGAATTAGTGCTGGCTCCAACAGAAACACCTGAACTGGTGTTTTCTCACTGTGTACAGGACAGACATGTATTTTCTCACTGTGTACAGGCTAGCAGTATGGAGTCAGACGCTGGCTGTAGGTGAGGTTTTTCTCCATCCATCTGGGGGACATTCTTGTGTCTTCCAGCTACTTTCCCCAATTGCTTGTCATTATCTGTGTGGCATTGATGTTTCCTCGTTTCTGTGCCTAACTTGCTCTCTCTGTATCTTAAAACTTAATGGCTTAAAATACACCTCACATTGATATGACCCCACTGACATAACAAAGAAACCCCTATTCCCAAATGAGCTCACATCCACAAATATATAGGGGTTAGGATTTATAACACACATTTGGGGGCAGGAGGGGACACACAATTGGTAAATGCACACTATCTGACCCTGGACTGGTGGAATGAAGGAGCTAATGGAAACTCAATGTATGCTCCAAAGGGAGCTTAAAATGTGGAAGAAAAAACAGGCTTGCAGAATGGTGGCCCTGTGGGACTGACAGGGGTCCTAGGGACAGACTCATCCCCTCCTTTTATGGGGAAGCGGGCTCAGGAGAGGAGGGGCTGTGCACAGCACAAGGTCAGAGGATGGCGAGATCGTCCGGGGTGACTGAGATGCAGGCTGGAGGCAGGCTGCCCTACTTTCCCTCAGCCGCCGCCCTAAGTGCCCCTTGTCCTTGGGAAAAATTGCTTTTTCATATGGTTGGGAGTGGACGGCGTAATTTTTCTTCATGGGTTAATTGTTTTGCTGACAGCACAGATAATTAGGAATGAGAATCCTGGAGTGAGGCTGACAGCACCATCTGCCGTGACTACGTTTCCACCCCACCTTACAGGAGGGCTCCTGCCCCCCCTCCCCACCAGATAAAGGTGCTCTGGAGCTTGCTTTCTATGCACAGTTTGGGGCGAGGTGGGGTCAGCTTCTAAGCATGTAGGCCCTCCTCTTTCCTCACCACGACTCATTCAGGACTCAAAGGGTGTCTGAGGACCCTGCGGGTGGCCTGGGGATACTGCACAGACAGCATTTGACCCCATCCTTCCCTGCAGTCTGTATTCTGAGGTCCAGTCGCTCCAGAGGTGGCTGTGTGGGCCAACCCCACTGTGTTTCCGGTTGCCGCTGCTGCTGTGGGCCATTCTCCTGCCCTCACTGTATTCATTTGCCCCCTGTCCTGGGTGTCATGGCCTGTGACCTGTGCTGCTGGTTCTGGGAAGAGGTTGACCTGCCTTTTATTCCCAGAAGGACATTTCCTAGGCGGTTCCTCTGTTTGCCTATAGATATTAAGCAGTTTTTGAATCGAGCCAAGAGTCCCATTGTCCAGGAGTAACTGGGGTCTGTCTTTCTATGGGCGTGTTGTTGTTAAGTGCTGTAGAGTCGGTTCTGACTCATAGCGATCCTATGTAGGGTTTCCAAAGAGTGATTCAAACTGACCTTGCAGTCCAGTGCATTAACCCATAGTGCCACACCAGGACTCTTCCTGTGGGCATTGTTGTTGTTATTAAGTGCCACCGAGTCACTTCCCGACCCATAGCGACCCTGTCTAGGGTTTCCAAGGAGCAGCTGGTGAGCTTGAACTGCCGGCCTTGCAGTTCAAATGGCTTTGCAGTCTGGCGCATTAACCCACAGTGCCACACCAGGACTCCTCCTATGGGTATGTTGTTATTGTTGTTATGTGCCGTGGAGTCGGTTCCGACTCATAGCGACCCTGTGCAGGGTTTCCGAGGCTATAAATCTTTACGGGAGCAGAACACCTCATCTTTCTCCTGCGGAACAGCTGGTAGTTTCGAACTGCTGACCCTGAGGTTCGCAGCCCGATTCGTAACGACTACACTACCAGAGCAGAGGGTCTTTATTTTTCTTTCTTTCTGTAACTTAGGAATATATCCTATAAGGATCCCAGGTAGCACAGTGGTTAAAGAGCCCAGCTGTTAACTGAAAGGTTGGCTATTTGAACCCACAAGTCACTCTACAGTAGAAAGATGTGGCAGTTGAGTCTGTAAAGATTTACAGCCTTGGAAAAAACCCTATGTGGTGGTTCTACTCTGTCCTGTAGTCTCTATGAGTCAGAATCAACTCAACAGCAGTGAGTTTGGTTTGGTAAATCACATATACAAAAGAGTGTGTGAAATGTGTAGGTACTTTTGGAAGGGAATCATGGTCATCACTTTGTTCTTGCTGCTTTGCACCGAAGGCCTTTGAGCTGTATAGAGGTGCCCCCGAGGCTCCAGGTCAGCATGGTCCTGGTTGTTATGACCAGTGCCCTGTCTGCCTGAACCGCTCCTGGTGAATGGGAGTCCACATCTCCCTCACTTCCTTTCACCACTCTGCTCTCTCTGCTCTGTCCTCAAGGAAGAAACTAAAGGCATGATTCATTAATCTCCCCCAGCCCTGGTGACTTGGTTGTTGTTGTTGTTAAGTGCCATCGAGTTGGTTCCGACCCATAGTGACCCTGTATAGGGTTTCTGAGGAACAGCTGGTGAGCTTGAACTGCCAACCTTGCAGTTCAAACAGCTCTGCAGTCTGGCACATTAACCCACAGTGCCACACTTAGTGGGAAGATGAAATTAACCAGGGGACATCTGAAAAGAATGAGAATTGGGAGTCAGGAAAACCAGTCTTGAGTTTCTAAACTAGCTTGCTGTGTGACCTTTTGCAAGTTTCTCAACCTCTCTGTACTTCTGCTTCCTTATATTTACAACACCCCTTCACAGAGGCACCGTGAAATCAAATTGATCCAATAATATGCGAAAACAATTTAAAAGCAGAAATCATTATACATGTGGCACATAACACACTGCCTTCACCAAGCTTACAAAATCCGTGGTGTTCGGAGGGAAGATGAGGACTCTCCTCACGCCCCCTTGTCTCTGTCCATGGTACTTCCTTTGTGTGCAGGGCCCTTCAGGAAGCTCTTCATCTGCCACAGCCCCTTCTCAGCAAGGGGTTCTTGTGGGCCCAGAAGAGCTGAGATTGGCATGGAGCTCAGGGTCATGGCCAGCTGGGAGCAAGAAGCCCACAGTCCCCAGGAGACAGAGAGCATGCCCCATCCAAGACACAGGGACTCCATGCTCTGAGATGGGCAGACCTAAATGCTGATCGACTGTGAATGTTGCCACTCAGTGGAGTCCAGCCTCATCCCTGGGAGCTTTGCATCTCCACACTGGGGGTCTCACAGTGATCTGAAGGGCTGTGAAAGGATACAGTCACAGGTGGGATAGCTTTCTGGAGCCCCTCCTCACTAATCCCAGCACACTGGAAACCTCACCTCAAGGCTGGAAGCTTTGAGGGCTGCCCCCTGTAGACAGGGCTTAAGCTCTGTATTTTCATTAGTGGACTGAGAGTGTCCATACCTGTGGAAATGGGACACTATGGAGCTAAATCTGAATAATAGGGAGTTAGCTCTGGTGACCATGAATCTGGCTGCTAACCTCAAGGTCAGCAGTTTGAAACTACCAGCTGTTCCACGAGAGAAAGGTGAGGCTTTCTTCTCCCGTAAAGATTTTTACAGCTTTGGAAACCCTAGACAGAGTGAGTTGCTATGAGTCGGAACTGACTCCACGGAACACCACCACCACCACCACGAGCACTGGGAAGGGTGATTGGAGGGATGGTCTGACAGGCAAATAAAACAAAATCTGCAAAGGTAAGAAAACAGGAGCAAAGATTTGTGTAGGTATGTGTGAGATTGTGTTGAAGCTAGCAGGCAGAGTTGGTGTGTGTGTAGGTCTGGGGACAAGGTTGGTATTGTTGTTAAGTGCCATCAAGTCGATTTTGACCCATAGCGACCCTGTATAGGATTTCTAAGGAGCAACTGGTGAGCTTAAACTGCCAACCTTGCGGTTCAAGCTGACTTTTCAGTCCAGTGCATTATCCCACAATGCCACAATATGTGTATGTAAGTCTGTGGGCAGGGCTTTATATGTGTGTATTTCTGGGGGTATGGTTGGTGTCTGTGTCAAAGCTTGGGGGCAGGGCTGGTGTGTGTGCAAATCTGGGGACAGGGCTTTGTGTGTGTATAAGGTTGGGGACAGGATTGGTGTGTGTGAGCTTGGGGCCAGGTTTAGTGGGCAGAACCTTGACCCTGAAGTCTCCATCTGGACAGGGCTGAATAACAAGCAGCAATGTGGGAATGACTGGAAAATTTGAGGGCAGTTAAACCTGGACCTGTGTTTCTGGACCTGGAAGGTGACAAGCCTCTGTTGTCTCTGTAGGTGCCCTGTGAAGCAACTAAGAATCAGAAGTCCTCACAGTCTGGGAGGAGTGGACCAGCAAGAGAGCCAACAAGGGATGGCGTGGAGCCCCCTTAGGGTCTGAAGAGCCTCTAAGTGGAACTGCCCCACTGCAGAGACCAAAGAGGAATTGATGCTTCGGCCCCCAGCAACATGTACATGGTGTAATGACAGGTAATGAACCTGAGGTTCATCTATCCTTTCTGAATGATGTGGCAGATAGGAGAATATATCAGCCTACAGTAGACACGAAGCGTCAACCCCTGGGAAGATCACTATGCAAACAACGCCGGGTGAGGCCTGATAAGATGATCGATGGAGGCTCCACAGTTATTTGTTTCTGCCCCGTGTGCTGACTGGAGCCAAGCACTGGAAGATTTAGCATCAGTGAGTGGGCTCACTGCCTAGGCCTCATGGCAAAGTCTGGTGTCTTTATGACGTAGCACATCTTACTTGAGGATGTCACTATTCCCCTTGGGCTCCCTTGGGAGTGTATACCAGTGGGGAAACTAAGGCAGGAGGGGTGAAGAGCTCTTTTGTGTCTCCATGGTAAATGAGGGATTGACCCCGAAATCCTACTGGCTGGAAAGCTTTCAGGGTTGGTTCAGATATCCCAAACGACAGGGTGAAGTGATAGAGCACTGTTTCCTGTAAAAAAAAAAAAAAAACGGAAAGGGGTGGGGGCTTGGGCTGCCTGCATTCTTGCCAGGGTTGACAGAGCAAGTAGCAGATGACCAAGGGCATCTGGAGGGGTAATGACTAGGAGTCTGGAGAGAACAGGGAGGTTCTGGGAGATGCCTCTCATCTAGAAAGTCAAACAGTTGATCAACCAAGACAGGATGCATCAAGGAGGTCTCTAAATTCTAGTAGGCAAGACCCTGGGACTACAGGGACAGGAGACCACAGAGCTCTGACCCGATGGCAGGGGCTGTTCTTGGTGTCTGCTCTTCACTGTGGGTGTTGTGCTAAGTACCACTTGGGTACCTTCATCAGTGGGCAAAATGTCTGACTGGGACTTGAGGCAAAAATAGCTTGGAGTCTTGGGAAACTGACCAGGGCAAGGAGGCCTGTGGCCTGAGGCAGGATGCCCAAGTGGGTGTGGCAAATTCCATTCCAATGCAGGCCAGTGTCAGGGTCCAGGGACTGGAGCCAAGCAGTGGGCGGAGTAGAACGTCAGGACATCATGGTGGCCAAGCAGAAAGAATAAAATGGAGGGATCCAGAGGCTAAGGCCAACTCTAGGAAATGGCTCAGCACAGGGCCTGGTTCTGTCTGTGTGAAGACATGGAAGGGAAGGGGACTAGGGCTCCAACTACCCGTGGCTATGCCTGGAGGGGCTGAGCTGGGGAGCTGGCTGCTCTACAGGCGCCTGAGGGTAAGTCAGCCCTGGGCTCCCCAAGCCTGCGGTTCTATCCCTGCCTGTTCTCAGCTCCCATCTCTCAGCAGGCCTGGTGATCTGCTATACCTCAGACTCGCCTGAGGACCTGGGCAGGGCTGACCCTGGGTCCTCCTGGTGCGAGATGATGGGGGCAAGGTGAAGGCAGCTGGGTAGATGAGGACCTTTATCTTGTGTGCAGCCTCAGGAAGATGAGAAGCCAAGTTCTTCCTGATCAAGACAAAAAGCAAAAGTTTAGGTCTGTCAGACAATTCTTAAGACTGATTGCAATAGGTACTGTTTGCAACAGAAGAGGGAGCGTGGGCAGAGGTGAAAACCTGGGTACAGAATAGGGTGCAGCAAGTCACTCAAGACACTGGGAACCCCAAGCTCAGGCTCCTCTGGTAAAATGGAGCCAACACTACTTCACTCACAGACTACCTGGGAGAATTAAATAACATAAAACATGTAAAGCACTTAGCCCAGCAGCTGGCACAAGAAGTCATCGCCGGAGCTGAGTTTACTTCCCAGGAGCACACTGCCTGGCAGAGGTGGGAGCAGGGACAGTTGAGAGCCTTACCACTCCCAGGGCTTCTCATTGCTAGCAGGATTTGAAGCCTGGGGCTTGGAAACGCCTTTATCAGAATTTCTCTGGCCACAGGAAATGTGGTTTAAGGTGGGTCTTATTTTTGCTGTTAAGGTGCTGCCCAGTTGGTTCGGACTCATAGTGACCCTAAGCACAACAAAACAAAACACTGAGCAGCCCTGTACCGTCCTCACAAGTGTTACATTTGAGCCTGTTGTTGCTACCACTGTGTTGATCCATCTCCTTAGGGGTCTTCCTCAGTCTTGATAAACCTCCACTTTGGCAAACATGATGTCATGATGTCACTCTCCAGACTGGTCCCTGCTAATAACATGTCCAAAGTATAAGAGACAAAATCTCACCATCCTGGTTTCTAAGAAGCATTCTGACTGTACTTCTTCAAAACACAGATTTGTTTGTTCTAGCAATCCATGGTACTTTCAACATTCTTCTCTAATACCGTAATTCAGGTGCATCAATTCTTCTATAGTCTTCCTTGTTCATTGTCAAACTGCCACATACATATGAGGTGATTTGCCTAATGCAAATCAAACTTTGTTTGATTTCTTGACTGCTGCTTCCATGAGTATTAATTGTGGATCCAAGCAAAATGAAGTCTTTGACAATTTCAATCTTTTATCCATTTTTCATGTTATTTATTGTATCCAGTTTGCAGTGCAATCCATACTGAAGGCTGTAGTCTTTGATCTTCATCAATAAATATTTTAAGTCCTCTTAACTTCCAACAAGAAAGGTTGTATCATATACATATCGAAGGTTATTAATGAGTCTTCCTCTAATCCTGATACCATGTTCTTCATATAATCCAGGTTCTTGATTATTTGCTCAGCATACAGAAGGAATAAATATGGTAAAATGATACAACCCTGACCCACACCTTCCCTGATTTTAAACCATTCAGTGTCCCCATGTTCTGTTCAAACAACTGCCTCTTGGTCATGAGCACAATTAATTGTTCCTGAATACCCATTCTTTGCAGTGTTACCCATAGTCAGTCAAGCACAAGTAAATATCTTTGTGGTATATTCTCTGCTTTCAGCCAAGATCCATCTGACATCAACACTGGTATCCCTAGTTCTACATCCTCTTCTGAATCTGGCTTGAATTCTGACAGTTCCCTGTCAATGTACTGTTGGAGCCATTTTTAAATGATTTTCAGCAAAATTTTACTTGATTATGATATTAATGATATTGTTCAATGATTTCCACATTCCATTGGGTCACCTCTCTTTGGAATAGGCACAAATAAGGATTTCTTTCAATTGGTTGGCCAAGTAGTTGTCTTCCAAAGTTCTTGGCATAGATGAGTGAGTGCCTCCTCAGTTTGCTGACAGATTTCAATTGGTATTCCATCAATTGTTGGAACCTTGTTTTTTTGCCAATGCCTTTACTGCTGCTTGGTCTTCTTACTTCTTACATCTTACTTGAGTATACACTACCTCTTGAAATGGTTGAACATTGACCAATTCGTTTTGGTATAATGACTGTACATTCCTTCTATCTTCTTTTGTTGCTTCCTGCATCATCCAGTATTTTGCCCATGCTGTTTGTTGCTGTTTAGTGCCTTTGAGTCATTTCCAACCCATTATGACCCTGTATAGGTTTTATGAGGAGCAAGTGGTGAGTTTGAACTGCCGACCTTGTGGTTCGCAGTCCGGTGCTGATCCTACAGTGCCACACCAAGATAGAATCCTTCAATACAGCAAAGTAAGCCTTGATTTTTTTCTTCAGTTCTTTTAGTTTGAGAAATGTTGAGTGTGTTCTACTCTTTTGGCTTTCTAACTCCAAGTCTTTGCACAGTTCATTGTAATATTTGACTTTATCTTCTTGAGCTGCCCTTTATCATTTTCTGTACAGCTCTATGACTTCCTCATTGCTTTCATTCACTTTAGCTTTTCTATGCTCAAGAACATGTTTCAGAGTCTTAAGGTAGATCTTAGGACTCAGGAATGGTGAGGACTACATTTGAGGTCTTTGGCTGTTGCTGGGCTGAGGGACTCCTTCTGGTCACAGAGTAGAAGAGTGGAAGTAAAAGGTAGGTATAGCAATTTAGAAAGGTGTTGAGAAGAGAGGACGTTTTCAGAATTCTTCAAGAATCTTCACTCCACTTGCTTACCTTAACCTTTTCATGACCAAGTGATTTTCTGCTTTGAAGTTTTTATCTGTACCATGTTTTTCTAATAACAGAAAGCATGCTGAAAACAAGAAATTGATTTTTGAAACTCAGGTCATGTAGATTTTAATACAATTATGCAGGACACATATGTCCCAAATGAACTCTGGTGGTAGGATTCTTGGGATAAAGCCCACTTCTTCAGATCCTCACTGTTATACCAGTTCCAGCCAGGTGGTTGAAAATATTGGTGGACGATATATATCCCACAGGTCACAAAAGGGTTAATGTACCCAATATAGTATCATTTCAACATGTAATCAATACAGAAATTTTCAATGAGCTATTTTACTTTTTTTCTTTTTTTCCATAGAAAGTCTTTGACCTCAAGGTATATTCTGTAATTAATTCACAGCTCAGCGTGGACTAGCCACATCTCAAGTGCTCTTGTGACTGTTGACCTCAAGTGGCTTCTAGATTTGAAGAGCACAGGTCGAGAGTATCTAGAGTAAAGTCCAAGCCAGGGCCAGGCACACCTGGAGCTCAACAACAGGATTTACTTAATTGTCCCTTTCTGAAGGAAACCCCCTCATCTTTCCTGGGGAAATGTGCTAGAATAATCTGTGGATTCTGCTGGCAGCTCACTTTGAACAGGGGGATCCTGGGTGGTGCCTGGCACTCTCCCATCAGCAGGACTCAAGACTGTGCCACTTGCTACCTCTGGGAATGACCCCAGCCATTCCTGGGGCTCCCTGAGCCTCAGACATGTAATTGGAAATGGAACTCACCATTGCCATCTTGCTGGGTAACTGTGAGGACTCAATAAAAACATGAATGACTGCTCTGTGACACTTGATGCTGTGAAGTGCTGTCGAGTATGTTCCAACTCATAGCAACCCTGTATCAGGTTTCTGAGGAGTGGTTGGTGAGCTTGAACCACCTACCTTGCAGTTCAAACTGATCTTGTAGTCCAGCACATTCATTCACAGTGCCACACCAGGACCCCATGGCACTTGATGTCAAGAAACCTGCTGGAGTTGCCCCACCGGGAAGCTTGACAGAGTCTCACCAGGCATTTCTGTTGTATGAGACCTCTGGGCTATAGGACAGGGGACCCAAGGAGGAGGGGTAGAGCCTGGACCTCAGTTTGTGGTGGCAGCTTGTGACTTCTAGTCAGCTCTGCCACAGGGAACACTGGGACACCAGGCTTCTGTCTCTAGGGTGTGTTGTGTTCTAGTGGAGTGAGGTCTGCTAACCACTCCCAGCTCTGTTAACCAAGCCAATCCAAGGCTCTTGGGGTCCAGTCACTCCTCTCCTGCTCCAAAGCAGCATGTCCTTCATCCTCCTTCCTATTCTGAACCAAGGCCTACCCCTATTCACAATGACTCCTTCCTTCGTTCCTTCCTTCGTTCCTTCCTCCTTTCCTTCGTTCCTTCCTCCTTTCCTTCCTTCCTTCCTTCCCTCCCTCCCTCCCTCTATCCCTCCCTTCCTTTCTTGTTGTTGAGTGCTGTCAAGTTGATTGTGACTCATAGCGACCCTATATAGAGTTTCCAGGGAGCAGCTGGTGGATCTGAAATGCCTACCTGTGGTCCAACTCGACCTTGTGGTTCAACTC
>NW_006408533.1:33782910-33865664 GCF_000296735.1 Chrysochloris asiatica | reverse complement strand
TACTGTTGCCATGCTTGAGTTCATCGATGCTGCTACTTTGCCAATCCATCTCGTTGGGGATCTTCCTCTTTTTTTCTGACCCTCCACCTTACCAAACATGATATCCTTCTCCAGTAACTGGTCCTTCCTGACAATAGGTCCAAAGTATGAGAGACAAAGTTTGGACATCTTGGCCTCTAAGGAGCACTCTGACTGTACTTCTTCCAAAACGGATCTATTGGTTCTTTTGGCAGTCCATGGCACATTCAGTATTCTCGTCCAACACTGTAACTCAAAAGCATCAATTCTTCTATAGTCTTACTTATTCACTGTCCAGCTTTCGCATGCATATAAGGATTACTGAAAATACCATGGTGTGGGTCAGGCTCACCTTAGTCTTCAAGCTAACATCTTTGCTCTTCAACACTTGAAAAAGGTCTTATGCAGCTGATTTGCCTAATGCAATACATTGTTTGATTTCTTGACTGCTGCTTCCGCGAGTGTTGATAGTTGATCCAAGAAGAATGAAGTCCTTGGCAACTTCAATCTTTTCTCCATTGAAAAGAATGTTGTTTATTGATCTAGTGGTGAGGATTTTTGTTTTCTTTACATTGAGATGTAATCCGTACTGAAGGCTATGCTCTTTGATCTTCATCAGTAAATATTTTAAGTCTTCTTCACTTTCAGCAAGCAAGGTTGTATCATCTGCATATTGCAGGTTGTTAATGAATCTTCCTCCAATCCCGATGCCATGTTTTTCTTCATAGAACCCAGCTTCTTGAGTTATTTGCTCAGCATACAGGTTGAATAAGTATGGTGAAAGAACACAACTTTGTCGCACACCTTTCTTAATTTTAGAACATTCAGTGTTCCCATGTTCTGTTCAAACAACTGCCTCTTGGTCCATGTACAGATTCCTCATGAGCACAATTAAGTGTTCTGAAATACTCGTACTTCGCATTGTTGTCCACAGCTTGTCATGAACCACACAATGGAAAGCCTTTAAGGAGTACAGATCTAGGATGATGGATCGGGTAGACGTGCAGTGAGGAGCTCTGTCTCCAACAACACACAATACCAGACCAAGCAGGCTCAGGGGATGGTGCTAGAACTCTGAACCACATATGAAAGAATATTTAGAAGATTGGAAGGCTTACAGCTAGGGGAATTTGTAGCAAAATCAAGAAATCCATTGCTTTCTAATTCAAGACGCTCAGCTGCTCCCGGGAGCTGCCATTTTGGGAGAGACCAAGTGGGGGAAGGATCCGAATTCTTTCTTTAGTTTTTATACAAATAACTCCCTTCTGAGTTCTTCAGTGCTGCTTTAGCAGAAGTTCCAGAAGTGGATAGCTTTGATAAATAGAATTTATTTTCTCTCCGTTTAGGAGGCTAGGAGCCCGAATTCAGGGTGAGGGCTCTAGAGGAAAGCTTCCTGTCTTTGTTGGGGGAGGTCCTTGCCTCTGAACTTCCTGTCATGAAGTTCTCCTCCCCCATCTCTGCTTGCCTGTGCTTTGTTTAATCTGCTATTTTTGTTTTCAGAGACTGATTTAAGACACACCCTGTACGAATCTTATCCATTAATATCAGAAAACCCATTCCCAAATGGGATTACAAAATCAAACTCACTCTCATCAAGCCAATTCTGACTCACAGTGACCCTCTACCAGCGTTGTTGTTGTTGTTGTTAAGTGCAGTCAAGTCAGTTCCAACCCATAGCGACCCTGTATAGGGTTTCCGAGGAGCAACTGGTGAGCTTGAACCACTGGCCCTGCAGTTCAAACAGCTTTGCAGTCTGGCGCCTTAACCCACAGCACCACAATTAGCAACTCAATGTTTAACCCATAGTGCCACCAGGGCTCCTTAAACACAGGGCACACTTATTCTGGGGGACACAATTCAACCCATAATATCCCCCTTGACCTAAGGGATCCCAGAGCACATTGTCAGAAAATGTGGCTGTTCTTCTTGGGGCTCAGGGTATCCACCTTTTATTAGTCTGTGGATGGCATCTTCTCCAGCTACCCACCCCCAACTGTCCCCCCAAACAGCTCTGCTCCATACATTTATTAACTTGGCATCCTTACATGACTGTGTCACTTAGCTGCCACATGGCAGCGGCTCAACAGAGGCGATTTCCTTCAGTCTGACTGAGGAATTAGCTGGGAAGTCCCTTCTTCAGTGATTTTCTGGGATTCAGAGTCCTTTGTAAAGTTGTAAAATGCTGGTGAGACTCTTAATTCCCCATCTGAGGCTATTTTCTGATCTGGGAGCCTTTGGAACTGCAGCTCTGCCCCCTCCCCTGTCCCCTCAGCATTAGATTAGCAGGTTGGGTCAACATGTACCTGGCCCCTCACTTGCAGGCTCCACTTCAGTGCTTCACTTTCAACAACCTTTCCCTCCCACAAGTTAACCCCTTGTCCCCTGTCCCAGTCTGGGATAAGAGAAGAGCTTGTGTGTCCTGGCCAAGGTCCGTTACTTGTCATCCTTGTTTCTCTCTAGCCAGTGCCCCTGAGATTAGAATCCAACCTATTCTGAAAGTTCATGCACATCCCTTCCTGCCACTCAAGAGAATGTGGCCGTGGGTCTACAAGTTCCATTGGTCATCCTTACCTACCTGGCAATGAGCTCAAATGTAAAAACAATTGTGGGCATGGCACAGAACTGGGTAGTGTTTCGTTCTGTAGTGCAGAGGGTTACTGTGAGTCAGAACTCACTCAATGGCACCTAACAACAACAACAGCAATCTTTATGGAAGCAATTCACCAAGCTTTTTTCCCATGGAACCACTGGTTGAATTCAATCTGCTAACCTTTAGTTTAGCAGCCAATTTACAAACCATTTGTGTTACCCACGCTCCTCTGGACAGGGTGGTGGGGTAGCAAACAAAATACCCACGGCCGTGGAGTCAACTCCCACTCGTAGTGACCCTATGAGCAGAGAGTTTCCAAGGCTGTTAATCTTTGCAGGAACAGAAAGCCTCATCTTTCTCCCTTGGAGTGGATGGTGGGTTTGAACTCCCGACCTTGGAGTTAGCAGTCCAGTGCGGATTCTACAGCTTTCCACCAGGACTCTTAGAATCCTCTATATAGTGAAGGCATCTTTCAAAAATGAAGATAAAAGAAAGTGTATTTTAGAAATATAAAATCTTAAAATATATATAACCATACTGCAAGACATGGTGGGCTAGTGAGGGCCACAAAACGAAACACATTTCAGTAGGGTCGTATGTAGCCTTGACTCTTCGTGTGCTGGGTGACCCTGTGTGGGTCTTTGATCTTTCCCAGGCCTTAATGGTGTTATGTTCTAAATGATAGGAAGTGTACTGAAATGATTTAATCCTGTTGCCAGGTTACGTGTATTGAGAAGTAAAAGGTGCTATGAATCTTACATGCCCAAGATTTGAGAGTATTATGGAAGCACCTTTTTCTTCTCTAACACTACCTAAAAACCGGACCCACTACTACTGACTTGATTCTAACTCACAGCAATTCTATGGGACAGAGTAGAATTAATTGCCCCATAGGGTTTCCAAGGTTGTCAAGTGGGTTCCACCTTTTTATTAGCAGCTAAGCACTTAACCACTGTGCTACCAACTCTAGCAATGTGTAATTTTGGTCTTCAAAATTAGTTTCCTAATTGCTTCCTGGGGGTCCATAGGGAACAGATCTGATCTGTCACCTTAGAATTCTACAGCAGGGACAGAGGCAGAAAGCCACATTGCCCTTGATTGACAACCTTCGTATGGGTGTTTAACCATTTTAATTTTTCATGATTCCACTGATAAAAATAGTGCCCTACTAAAAACAAATACATTTGTATTTTCCATCTCCTTAATTAGTTTCTAATTTGGGGGTTCTTATTAGCTTAAAATCATCTTGCCGAAATGGTCCTTGGATGATAAAAAATGTGAAAACCACAATCAGTTCTAGAGAGAACTTGCTATTTAATTATGCTGATTGGAGCACTAGAGACCCCTGGCAAAATGAACCATTCAGAATAAGCTTGATTTGTGTAATTTGGTTTTTAAACATTTTTAGATGCATATTTATCATTTTCAACTGTGTGTTGCTGTTCTCCTTGAGACTCTGAGTTGTCTCCTAAGAGATGGGTGGAGGGATGCACTCTGTCGAGACCCTGGCTTAAACTAATCCGTGGATAGAGTCACTGGTTTAGCCAGGTCCTACTTAATGCCTTTTATTTTAAAAAAAAAAAAAAAAAAAAAATAAAGGCAAGAAAAGAAATGGTAAAAGGGTACTCAGAGACAGACTAGGAGCGGATTTGTTGTTAGCTACTGTTCAGCCAGCCCCTGACTCATGGCAGCATCATAACAATGGGATTGGACCCCTGTGATCCACAGTGTTTTCATTGACTGATTTTCTACAATAGATTACCAGGCCTTTCTTCCTACTCTGTATTAGTCTGGAGGCACCAGTGAAATATGCTTAGCATCATAGCAATAGACAAGTCTCCAACCATAGATGGGTGGAGCTGCCTGAAGGATAAGTGATTTAACTGCTATTAGGTTGATTCTGTGGAGCAGAACTATGTTCCATGGGGCTTTCAAGGTGGTGACTCTTCAGAAGCAGATTGTGCAGCCTTTATTCCAAGGTGTTTCTGGTTTGAACCATCAACAACTTTGTTACTAGCCCAGTACTTAGCTGATTGTACCTCTGCAAAAGGATAAACCAAAACCAAGTTTGTGCTGGAGAGTCAATTCTAACTCTTAGCAATCCAACAGGACAGAGTAGAGCTAACCCATAGGGTTTCCAAGACTATAATTTTTTCTTTCTTTCTTTCTTTCCTTCTATCAGGTTGTAATATGAGTCCTGGTGTGGTACTGTAGGATAAGGACTGGACTGCTAATAGCAAGGTCGGTGGTTCAAACCTACCAGCCACTCCCCAGAACCCATTTGGATTCCAGGTGAAATTCCCTTACATGTATGCATAGAATTTTGGAGCTGGATGTAGGAGAGATGCTATATGAGGTTATAAACAATGGACAGGTCTGGGGTAGGAACTGTATCTAGATTTTAACTTTGGAGACCCTAGGAAGACCCAGTTGTTCGAAAAGATATGCCCTCCACCATCTGTACTCACAGACTGATCTTAGCTTTGTTACAAATGGGACAGCCATGCAATGTATGAGACAGGGCATAGCACCACTGGTGACATTTTCCTGCCCAATAACTGAGCCCTACACCTGACCAAGCCTGTAGAGCTAACTGTTTTATACAGGGGTAAAACACCACCATGGGGAGGCCATCCCAAAATCCCAACTGAGGGAGCTCTTCAAGACAAATGATCTCATTTCTCTAACATGAGTGATGTTGAGATGAAGCAAGCTGAAGGGTAGGGTGGAGCTAAGAGGGTCACTGTGGAATAAGAGTCACATACCAACCTAATGCTATTTGTGGGTCGTGTTTCAATCCTGATTTTAACCTGCCTACTGCTGTGGGTTGGAGTCCTGGTGTGGCACTGTGGGTTAATGCATCAGACTGCAAAGCCGTTTGAACTGCAAGGTCGGTGGTTCAAGCTCACCAGCTGCTCCTTGGAAACCCTAGACAGGGTCGCTATGGGTCGGAACCAACTTGACAGCACTTAACAACAACAACAACACTGCTGTGGGTTAATGCACCAGACTGTAACGCTGTTTGAACTACAAGGTCGGCAGTTCAAGCTCACCAGCTGCTCCTTGGAAACCCTATACAGGGTCGCTATGGGTCGGAACCCACTCGACAGCTCTTAACAACAACAACTGTAGAAGGACCACCACTTGTCTGTTAGTTTGTGGCACTGTGGTGGCTCACGTGTTGCTGTGACACTGGAAGGTATACCACCGATATTTTAAATACCAGCAGGGTCACCACAGTGGACAGGTTTCAGCAAAGCTTCCAGACTAAGACAGACTGGGAAGGAGAGGCAAACTTCTTCTGAATATTTAGCTTCTGAAAACCTTATGGATAGCAGTGGAACACTGTCAGCACCAGAATATTGAATATTAAAACATGATGAAGGGCACCAGAACATTGTCAGATACAGTGATGGACTATGAGCTTCTTAGGTTGGAAGGCACTCAAAATGTGACTGGGGAAGAGCTGTTTGCTCAAGGTAGACTTGGCCATGATGATGCAAATGGAATAAAGATTTCAGGACCCCTTGCTAATGGGGCACAACTCAAAATGAAGAGGAACAGCTTCAAACATCATTAATAAGCAGAACATGGAATGAATGCATGAGATATGAATCTAGGAAAACTGGAAGGTTATCAACAATAAAATGATCAATGGCCTAGGCATTCGTGATCTGAAATGGACTGGCAGTAACCATTTTGAATAGACAGTCATATGGCTTACTATGCTGAGAATAGCAAATTTGTGAGGAATGGCATAGAATTTATCATCAAAAAGAACATTTTAAAATCCATCTTGAAGTACAGTGCTGTCTATGATAGGATAATATCCATTATTATACAAATTTACACACCAAACACTTAAGCCAGTAATGGTGAAACTGAAGAATTCTACCAACTTCTTTAGTCTGAAATTGATCTAACATGCCATCAAGATGCACGAATAATTACTGGAGATTTGAATGTGAAGGCTGGAAACAGAGAAAGATCAGGAGTTTGAAAATATGACATTGGTGATAGAAATGATGCTGGAAATTGCATGATAGAATTATGCAAGACCAACGATTTATTCATTGCAAATACCTTTTTTTTTTTTTTGTAATTAAAAAAAAAATGTCTTATTGTAAATTATGTGATAGTTTATGTGGGAGAACATTAGTTATCCTATCGTATATCGTTTCATTGTCATGGTTACAATCCCCTCTCTGCATCATCAGCCAACCACAGGATATACCCTGCAAGCCTGGCCCCTGGTCATCAGCACACAGCCCCTCTCCCTCTCTGGTTCTAATGTCCCCAGCTGCTCCATCTCTCCACGCCATCACTCGTCTCTGCCTCCATCTCTGGCATCACTGCTTCACTGGATAGGGTCCTGCTCTCCACGCTTCTCCTTTGATGGTCCCAGGGACCTCTGCTCCTAGACTGCAAAGTTAATCACTCCCCTCCTTTTGCTACAAAATGTCTACCTTTATATTTTCAATACTAATAAGCAGTCCTGATAGCAGTTATTCACTATTGTATCACAAGAGACCTATCCGCATTTCCTTTCATCAGCCCTGCCTGGACAGATTGGATGCAAATACCTTTTTAAAACAACATAAAAGGTGACTGACTATACACATGGATCTCACCACATGGAATACAGAGGAATTAAACTGACTACAGCTGTGGGAGGAGATGGTAGGAAAGCTCCATATCATCAGTCAAAACAAGGTCAAGGGCGGACTATAGGACAGACCATCAATTGTTCATATGCAACTTCAGGCTGAAACTGAAGAAAATTCAAACAAATTCATAAGAGCCAAAATGTGACCCTGAACATATCCCACCTGAATTTAGAAAACATCTCAATAACAGATTTGAGTCACTAGACACTAATCACCAAAGACCAGACAAAGCTGTGGGGTGACATCAAGAACATCACAGAGAAAGAAAGCAAAGGATCATTAAAAAAACAGAAAAGAAAGAAATGGCCAAAATACATGTCAGAGACTCTGAAATGTGCTCTTGAGTGTAGAGATGTTACGCGAAAGGAAGAAATGAGGAAGTCAAAGAGCTAAACAGAATATTTCAAAGTGCAGGAGACGACAAAGTCAAGTGTTATAATGAAATGTGCAAGACCTGGTGTTAGAAAAGAACATGTTCAGCATTTCTTAAGCTGAAAGAAAAAAATCAAGCCTTGATTTACAATATTGAAGGATTTTATGGGCAAAATATTAACTGGTGCAGAAAACATCAAAAGAAGATGAAAAGAGTATACAGAATCACTGTGCTAAAAAAGAAATGGTCAAAATTTAACCATTTCAAGAGGTATCATATGATCAAGAACAATTAGTACTAAATGAAGAAGCTACACTGAAGTCATTGGCAAAAAACAAGCTCCAGGAATTGATGGAATACAATTTGAAATCTTTCAATAATCTGATGAAGCTCACTCACCTATACTAAAAAATTTGGAAGACAGCTACCTGACCAACCAATTAGAAGAGATCCATATTTGTGCCCATTCCAAAGAGAGGTGACCAATGGAATGCGGAAATCATGGAACAATATCGTTACTATAACATGCAAGTAAAATTTGGCTGAACTTAATTAAAAGGAGCTCTGGTAGCGTAGTGGTTACGAATCGGGCTGCGAACCTTAAGGTCAGTGGTTCGAAACTACCAGCCGCTCCGCGGGAGAAAGATGAGGCTTTCTACTCCCGTAAGGATTTACACCCTCGGAAACCCTGTACAGGGTCGCTATGGGTCGGAACCGACTCGACGGCACTTAACAACAACAACAACAATTAAAAAAATGGCTCCAACAGAATATCAACAGGGACCTGCCAGAAATTCAAGCTGGATGAAGAAGAGGCTGTGGAATTGGGAATATCATTGCTGACATCAGATGGATCTTGACTGAAAGCAGAGAATACCAGAAAGATGTTTACTTACGCTTTATTGCCTATGCACAAGCTTTTCAACAGTGTGGATCATGACAACAATGGATACCATTATGAAGAATGGGTTTTCCAGAACACTTAGTTGTGGTCGTGAGGAACTGCCAAGAGGCAGATATTCCAACAGAACAAGGGGATACGGAATGGTTTAAAGTCAGGAAGTGTTTGGGCCAGGGTTGTATTCTTTTACTATACTTATTCAATCTGTATGCTGAGCAAATAATCTGAGAAATTAGGTGCTATGAAGAAGAACGTGGCATCATGATTGGAGGAAGATTTATTAACAACCTGTGATATGCAGATGATACAACCTTATTTGCTGGAAATGAAGAGGACTTAAACTACTTACTCATGAATAACAAAGTGTGGATTGCATCCCAATATAAAGAAAACAAAAATTCTCCTCACAACTGGTCCAGTAAATAACATCATGATAAATGGAGAAAACGTTGAAGTTGTCAAAGACCTCATTTTGCATGGATCCACAATCAACACTCATGGAAGCAGCAATCAAGAAATCAAATGATGCATTTCTTTAGACAAATCTGCTGTACAAAACCTCTTTAATGTGTTCAAGAGCAAAAATACCAGTTTGAGAACTGAGTTGTCCCTGATCCAGGCCATGGTATTTTCAATCACCTCATATGTATATGAAAGTTGGACAGTGAATAAGGAAGACTGCAGAAGAATTGATGCATTTGAGTTATGGTGTTGGTGACGAATATTGAAAGTACCATGGACTCCTAGAAGAACAAACAAACCTGCCTTGGAAGAATTATAGCCAGAATGCTTCTTAGAAGCCAGGATGGTAAAACTTCATCTCTCATACTTCAGATATTTTGTCAAGAGGGACCAGTCCCTGGAGAGAAACATCATGATTGGTAAAGTGGAGGGTCAGTGAAAAAGATGAAGACCCCCAACCATATGGATTGGCACAGTGGCAGTAGGAATGGGCTGAAGCATAGGAACAATTGTGAGGGTGGTCCAGGACTGGGCAGTGTTTCGTTCTGTTGTGCATAGGGTCTCTATGTGTCAGAACCAACTCGATGGCACCACCACCATCAACAACAACAACTGTGAAGGGCAGATTGAGAGAATCGAGAAAATTATAATCCAAACATGGGAGGTGTTAGGAATTAGGGAATTATTGTCAGTTTTTTTTTAGGATTTAGACGATTGTCCTGGTTTGGTGCTGCAGGATAAGCATTGGATTGCTAACCACATAGTCGGTTATTCAAACCCACTGTCCACTCCTCAGAATCCCTATACAGAATCGATACAAGTTGGAACTGACTTAGTGGCACTGAACAACAAGACTATTGTGACAGTGTTATGTATTAACGTATTTCCAGGTGAAACGATATCTGGGATTTACTTTAATGTGTCTGTGTGGGGGACAAACAGCTATCCCAGGCTGTTATTATAGGGTCCTACACTGTAATGTGCAGAAATGAAAGACAACTCTCTAGAAAAGCTACAACATTCAGGCCAATACTTGGTCATCCAGGTGATATCCAGTGTCCAAGTGCGGGCTCCGTGCCTCACACATCCCCTGTCCTCGGAATTTGTGCATGGATGTAGCTTAGTCCACTGTTGGCACACTGTCACTCTTCATAGATACCAGCCGTTGGCATATTGATATTTTGGGAAAGGACTTGCCTAGCACCTGGCCCAGAATCAGCCCCCTATTGACTTTCACAGTGGCCCTGGAGTCCCTATTTAGAATCAGAGCCCCGATATTGAACTTGGCTCGGCTGCTTAGAGCAGGTGATTGAGTCCCCCTGACCCCGGGGCATCCTTGAGTGTTGCTGCATCCCCCTGCCAGGACTGTGGGGAGGATAAAAAGAGATGAACCCTCAGCACGTTTTTGCTATTGTCCTTTCTCCTTCTGCCACTGAGGAGTAATAAGACATAAGCCAAGTTCTGAGCCAGCTTGTCACCTTATCTATTTAGAGGAAATAATTAGATTACCTGTCCTACCAATATGATATAACTGTTGAGGAGTTTTTAATTGGTAGTATATGGAAAAACACTTCAAGGATTTGTACTGACATACAAAATGCACATTTATAAGTTCTACCCAAAAGACTTGGTGTGGTCGTGTAGGATTAGTATTAGACTACTGACTTAAGGTTGGCAGTTCAAACCCACTAGCCGCTTCTTGGAAACCTTGTACAGAGTTGCTATGAGTCGGAGCCAAGTAGAAGGCACTTAACAGAAGGCAGTACCTAAGAGTGATGAAATTAGTACACGTCATGGTGCCAATGGTCTGGAAGGAAGGTACCTTTACTGCACTGTATACCTTTCAGTGTTTGGCTTTCCCAACCAACTTGCTGATCCCTCCTCCAGAGGCTTCCGCTCACTTTCTGGAAGCTGCAGACCAGGTTGAGTGTGGTGTTGGGTATTGGGCACCTCAGAGTGTGGCCCTGGTAGCGTTGCCTTCCAGCTCTGCCCTGTGTAACCTTGGACATGTCACGTAAGCTCTTCCTCAGATACACAAATGAAGGTTAAGAATTCTGGCCACACACATCAGGAGAACCCAATGGAGCGAGAGCCTTTTTGAGCTGTAAAGTGGTGGCTAGGCCAGCATCATGTTAGCCAGTCCTCAGAGTCTAGCTGAACAAAAGACTTAATAACACTTGCTAATTGATTAATGTGTATCCTGCTGATCTGCTGCTTTTGGGGAAACAGTGGCCATTTTTATGTAAGAGTCACTCCCTAGAGAAACCTGCTTTTATGAGTCAGAAAATATGTCTTCTCCCAGCCCCAGTGGCCAACAGTCAGGGTGCCATTGGGGATGAGAGCAGCCATGCATTTATCCACTTATTCTAATTAGTTTTGTAACTTAGCACTCACTCTGGGCTTTGATTTACAGTTAATGGTTCATCTTTAAATGAACACTTTGTCTGGAGTTTTACATCCATCAGTGGATGCCTTTTAGGGAAGGGTGGTATTGACCAGAAATCAGTTCTGGAGGGACAAGTGTAGTTTCTTGGTTAATATTTCCCCAGTTTTCTCACAGCCAGCTACAAATGTCTAGCTATTTTAGTGTAATGTCTTTCTGTATTGTGCAAAGAAGAGAGGTTGAGAGTTAAGACATGTGAGTTCTCAACCCGGAGAGTCATGTGACCTCTGTGGGTTCAGCTTCTCATTGGATGGGGTCAGTAGGGAGAGAATTTTCTGCCCTGAGCCTCTAACTTAGCACAGCAGTAGGATCTGACCAACCACCAGTATGGAAAAAAAAACAAACCCAGCCCAACGGTGTGTGGTAGGTTTGCAATAAGCTGGAAATAAGTTGTTTAGAGATAACCAATGTTTCTTATAAGAAAAAATGCAACAATGTAGAAGTGTTGATCTGAGAAAGTATAGGAACTTGTCCGTCTCCTTACTCAGATCATCACTATCAACAATTTTGGGAACATTCTTCCAGAAATGTTGTATCCATAGCCATATGCACATCATTGATATAATGCCATGTATCTGAAAAAATATGTTCATGTGAAGCAAAAATGGCGTCAAACTATATATGTTCTACAACTTGTGTTATTTGTACATTCACTTATTATATCTTTAAAAGAAGTACCTGTTCATATACAAGGGAGATTCACAAAGTTTGTGGAAAATGGAATTAAAAGAGAATTTTCCACAAATTTTTGGAAGCCTCCTTGTATATAGCTCTCATTCTGTATAATGACTGTATCACTTTTTACAATAGAGATATGATTTAATAGACTATAATCAGCTTAACCTCACTGATGGGTATCTGGGTGGTGCCAGTTAAGATTTGCTGAGTGGCAGTCTTTCCCTCCTGGGCTGGGTCACAGAAAAGATCGGGGATGGGAAGAACACATACATGGTGACGTTTCCATCCTTAGCTGAAGGAACTGTCTTCCCACTCCTCAGGGATTGATTCTTCTCACAAGGTACTGTTGCCACCCCTCAGCAATGCCAGAGCATAGGGTGCCCCTTAGAAGTGGAAATCCAGAACCAAAGTTGGGCTGGAGACAGGGGAGCACAGTAAGGAGACTGGGATGGAGCGGTGGGTCAAAAACCTGAGGGTGGAAAAAGGTCCCTGATACCGTTTGGCTGATACTAGAACCATTGAATGTCAGAAGCCAGGATCATTGTGAGCAATCAGGGAGCAACACTCCAGAGGTGATCAGAGCTGGCTGGGCGAAGGCCCCCAAGTGGAGAGACTGGGAGGCCAGGCCACTGTGGATCCAGCTCCAGATGGCGGGAGGCAGCTGACTCACCCTCCAGCTTTTGGGGTGGTGTGAGGATGGGGTCCCAGGCCCAACACTGTCAGCATCATTTTCCCAAAGACAGAGCAGAGGTTTTTGCTCTTGAGCCTCGAGTTGTTTCTCTTTTCTTCTCGTATTTAATTAAAAATTTTAATAGGAAAAGCATTTATATGATTGAAAATCAAAATGATATATAAAGGTATACCTTGAGATGTTCTCTCTCCTCTGTCCCCTGGGAGCTTAAGTCCCCCAATCTGGCCCTGGGGTTCACCCCTCCCCTGATCCTCCCAACCACTTCCACTCCCAACCACAGTCCATCTCCACCGCTGCATCCTTCTTCCCGCCAGAGCTCAGAGGAGTGGGGGTTGCTTCCCATCCACGCTTACTCCTAGTCTCTCTTTTACGTTAACAAAAAAAGAAGAAAAGAAAAATCCACACTCACTCACTAATCCTCTTTTAAGTTAAAAGAAAAGAAAGAAAGAATACCAACAGAACAAAACCAATAAATTATGACTTCATGTGGAAATGTTTATCATCACTCCTTGGGGCAGGAAGAGAAGACAGTCTGGGTGAAAACAGTGAAAAATATGGAGCAGCAGTTGAAATGAACGGATATGAGGCTACCTATGGAGTCCTGGTGTGGCGCTGTGGGTTAATGTGCCAGACTGCAAAGCCATTTGAACTGCAAGGTCAGTGGTTCAAGCTCACCAGCAGCTCCTCGGAAACAGGGTCCCTGTGGGTTGGAACCGACTCGACGACACTTAACAACAACAACAATGTTGTGCTGTGGGTTAATACGCTGGACTGCACAGTCGCTTAGAACCACAAGGTCGGCAGTTCAAGCTCACCAGCTGTTCCTTGGAAACTATATAGGGTCGCTATGGGTTGGAATTGACTCATGACAACAACACTTACCTTTACCCACTATTAGTGACTGTTCTCTTCATTAGTCTTCTAGTGTTTCTTTATGCTAGAACACAAAGTCTAACATATATTATTAGTTTTCACTGTGCCCTACAAAAAATACCCTACTGATACTCTCTTCTGCACCTTGCTGCTTTATTTCTGTAACCACAGATCCTGGAAATGTGTATATTAGTACATAGAATATCTCCTCATTTTTTTTAATAGCTGTGTAGTACTCCAATGTGTGCATGGACAGTGTATTCAACCAATCTTCTGTTGAAAGAGACTTGGGGCATTTTCAGCTTTTTGCTATTAAAATGTCATTTGGAACTGTTTTGTTGCAAGTGTGTGGGTTGTTGTTTTTTTCCCCAGAAGTAGTTAGCATATACAATTTATATATAAACAGGTAAGTGAACAAGATTGTTCCCGGTTCCTATGCCCCCATAGCCTCTCACAGCCATCAAACTGTCTGCTAAGATGCAGTGTCCTTTACCCGCCCCCCTGGACTGTCAGAAATGGTCTCTACTGTCATTTCCTCTTGTGCTTTCAGTGACAACTTCAGAATCTTGGGACCTAGAGGTCTGCAGCCTCTGGGAAGGCTTCCTTAGGTTCTGGATGCAGGGCTAGAAGCAGCCATGGGCTGGACTAGTCAGGGCATGGGTTCCAATCCTACATCAGCAGCTGACGAACCCATGACTCTGCATGAGTCCCTTCCCTTTCTGACCTCACGTGCCTCATTTGTTATGCAGGCAGGTAAGCAGGGTTAAAACCAAACCAGTTGCTGTCAAATTGATTCTTCCTCGTGGTGACCTATGTACTGTAAAGAACTCCCCGCTTTAGAGTTTTCAAGGTTGTGATCTTTTGGAAAGAGATCACCAGACCAATCTTCTGAGGTGCATTTGGGTGAGTCTGAACCACTTGTCTCCCAGGGGCTCCAAGCCTGATCAGCCAGGACCCTTTTCCATTCTGACATGTTGTAGTAAATCCGTAGGCCCTGGATAGCACACCAAATGCCACATTCTCACCCTGGGGCCTTGAGCTGGTGTTTCCCACCTTCTTAGGTGGCTGGGGTGCTTTCTTCAATGTGGACTCCGAGATCTGATTAAGTTTGCTTATTAAGTGGTAATAAATGGATGCCCATGTGCAGATTCCCATTACTCATAAGTACATTCATTTGGCTACAGATTTGTGAAGGCCTTCCACTGCTAGTGCATGAAAAAGGGATATTTCACACATGTTTCCCATTAGCACCGTGATTTAGCTTCTGAGTGAATAAGAATCAATGCAACAGCCAAGTGCCACACAAGAGCCCATTTATATTGTATTACAGGCTGCCACAGCCCCACCTTTGACTGTGATCTTGTCAGATCTCATAAGGTAACAGTAATAATCACTTACATTTTCATTCTGTGTGCTCTTCCCCCAAGGCTTTGCTGCCAGCTGAGGAAGGTGTGTGTGTGTGGGGGGGGGGGGGCTTCTTTGTTGTCTGCTCCTACTTGGAGTGTGTCCTGAATCAGCTGAGACCCTCAGAGTGTGCTTCACCCTAGAAAGAGGTCTCAGCATCATTTATCAATGGATCAATATGTAGATCAATTAGCCATACAATTCAGTGCCATAGTGCACAGCATCCTTCAAACTTAGTGAGCCCAAACTGAACCCCTGACCCTGGGGACCACGCCCCCTTCTTTATTGGCACCACTGTTCTCTTGGTCCACTCTGCTTCCAGCTACAGCCCCGCCTCTTTCAATCCATCAGTGGATTTTGTTCACATGGTGTTCTCCCTGCCACCATGCAGCCTAGACCACCCTAGTAGTCCCCAACAGGGATTTGCATTTAGTTCTTTCTTTCTTTCTTTGCATTTAGGTCTTGCCACTCTCAAACCCAGTCTTTACACAGCACACAGTAGGTGCTCTAGTGAATATGCTAATTGGATCACACCTCTCCCTTACACCTTTAATAGGCTCTTGCTGCTTTTAGCAAAAGGTAGACTTTCCTACCAGGACCCACCAGGTCCTGCCACCCCATCTGCTTCCTCTTGTACTCTCCTCCCTTTTGGTGTCTAGAGAGTAACAAGGGTGTCTGTCTCCTGCCTCTCTGGGCTGGGTAGGACCCTGTTCCCATGTCTTGCCCAGAATACAGAGATAAGTAGATGTCACTGCTCCACACTGGCTCATTGCAGCTATACCCCTGGGTGCTGGCACACCACATAGGACACCCAGGTCCAGCTGACATAGAGTCATTTACAACTCACGGCCACCCCATGCCTGTCAGAGTGGAGCTGTGCCCCATAGGGTTTTCAGTGGCTGATTTTTTCGGAAGTAGGTCACCAAGCCTTTTAGAGTTGCCTTTGAGTGGACTTGAACCTCAACCGTTTAATTAGCAGCTGAGCACAACGTTGTTAAGTGCCATCAAGTTAGTTCCAATTCACAATCCTGTATAGCAGGGGTGGCGAAACTTTTTTTTTCTGCCAAAATTTATAACATCATTCTCGGGCCATACAAAATTATCAGCTTAAAAATTACCTTGCTATATTTGGTCAAACATTTAATTAATTCACTAGCTGCTCCTCGGAAACCCTATACAGGGTTGTTATGGGTTGGAACCCACTCCACAGCACTGAAACAACAATATGCTGCCTAGAATTGCAGCTGCCCTGGCAAGGCCAGACCAAATGATTTCACAGGCCTTATATGTCCTGGTGTGGCGCTGTGGGTAAATGCGCCAGACTGCAAAACCATTTAAACTGCAAGGTCAGCGGTTCAAGCTCACCAGTCGCTCCTCAGAAACCCTGTAGAGGGTCACTATGGGTCGGTTCTGACTCGACAGCACTTAACAACAACAACATGTGGCCTGTGGACCAGACATTCCCCACCCCTACTGTATATATAGAGTTTTTGAGGAGCTTCTGATGGGTTTGAACTACTGACTTTGCGGTTTGCAGTTCAGTGATTATCTTACAACACCACACCAGGACTGTAAGCACAACATAGTAGGTGCATCTTAAATCATTGCTTAATGACGGAATGTGTGAGCAAGCTATTTCCTAAGAGACAGGAGACACCAAAGACCACAGACCCCTTCTGATTATCCTTTTTGTAGCAACAACTTCAAAAAGATCATCAGAGAACAGAAAAGGACTTAAGAGGTTGCATCCAGCCCAAGCCCCCTATTTAGGGAGAGAGCAGAGAATGGTGATGCCAAATCACCTGTCTTCTCACTGTGTGCCTGTGTGTAGGTTGCTGGGCCGGACTGAGCCTCCATTTACCTGTATGTAAAATAGGCAGAAGGAGCTCTGGTAGCGTAGTGGTTATGAATTGGGCTGCAAACCTTAAGGTCAGCAGTTCGAAACTACCAGCTGCTCTGCGGGAGAAAGATGAGGCTTTCTGCTCCCATAAAGATTTACAGCCTCAGAAATCCTGTACAAGGTAGCTATGAGTCGGAACCAACTCAACGGCACTTAACAACCACAAAGATTTACAGCCTCAGAAACCTTATGCTTTGAGTTGGAACCATCTCCATAGCACCTAACCACCACCACCATAAGGAACAATGTGAGGATTAAGTTAGGATATCTATGCAAGGAGTCGTCAGCCCAGTCCCAGCCCTGATACTGGCCATGATTAGAGTCACAGGGAAGGTCACTGAAGCTGGGCGGGGTTAGGTCTCCTGAGCAGAACAGCAATTACTTGCTATACAGTGTCTCTTGTGCCCCGGCCAGGTTCTGTGCCACCTCTCAGAGGTGCCAACACCATCTCTGCTGTGGTACAATGTTCAGGGGCTCTCAAACCGGGTGTCTTTGTGTCCATAGACCCCTTCTGGTGGGAGTGGGACATTTGGCAATGTCTGGAGACATTTTTGATGGTTATAGACTAGGTTGGTGGGTGCTACTGGACTCTAATGGATAGAGACCAAGGATGCTGCAAAATACGCTACGATGCACAGGACGGCCCTCACAAAAAAATAATTATCCAGCTCTATCTTACCGTATCTAAGGCCACGCATGGGTGGCCTTAACAGGCAGGACTTTATTTAATTACGGTTTAGAGGGCTAGAGGTTCGCACTCAGGGTGCTACCTCTGTTGGCTCTGGAGGGAAGTCCGTGTCTGTTTTGAGCTTCTACTGGGGGGCGGGGGTCTTTGGCATCTGTCTTCCCCATCAGAGCTTGTTTGTTTCATCTCTTTTATATCTCAAAAGAGATTCAAGACACCTTGTATGAATCCTGTCTTGTTAATATAACAAAGAAACCCATTCCCAAATGGAATTATAACCAGTATTGGAGTCCTGGTGTGGCTCTGTGG
Organism: Chrysochloris asiatica; assembly: GCF_000296735.1. Classification (NCBI taxonomy): domain Eukaryota; kingdom Metazoa; phylum Chordata; class Mammalia; order Afrosoricida; family Chrysochloridae; genus Chrysochloris; species Chrysochloris asiatica. The sequence goes on along the minus strand of NW_006408533.1, from coordinate 33,847,670 downwards.
GTTAATGCGCTGGACTGCAAAGTCAGTTTGAACGGCAATGTTGGCGGTTGAAGCTCACCAGCTGCTCCTTAGAAACCCTATACGGGGTCGCTATGGGTCAGAACTGACTCAACGGCACTTAAGAGCAGCAGCGTAGGGTTTATGCAAGAGTCTTGGTGTGATGGTTTAGGAGATGCATTGGACTGCTAGCTTCCCGGCCGGTGGTTCAAACCCACTAGTCCCTTCTTGGAAACCATACTCTTGTTTAGGGCTGTGAAGGGATGGAGGCCTGAGATGGGGCTTACAGACAGCTGTGAGTCAGAGTAGCTGTTTGCGTGCAGCAATGGGGAAACAGAATAGTGGAACTGCTCTGCTGTTCATTCGGGAATGAAGGGAATCTCTGAACAGCGCCTTTGTCGGAACCTTACAATATCTGTGTCTACCTTTCCCTCCTCATTTCCTGAAGGGCCTGCAGCTTGCTGGAGATTTCAGGGAGTTTACGGGGTGAGTGGCTCCTGGCTGGGGCAGGTCGAATGCTGCCTGCACAATCTGAACATCCCATCTGCCTGTGGCTCTGAGCAGGCTGCCCTTGGGAGGTGTGAGGACTCAGGGTACGTGTAAATCACACTCCACTCAGCTCCCCCACTCCCCACCTGGCACCATTTTCACCCATGGAGAGTCTAATAAAAATGCATGCCAGGTCTTCCTTCTCCCAAAGTGATGGAGTGGGAAGCCAGGCATATCTCGGCCGCAGGGCTTTCCTGGCTGTAGCAGCAGCCTGGGGCCCTGGAAGCTGGTGGTCCAGGCCTGGGGGGCAGCCCTGCAGAAACACGGAGCCTTTGCCTACTGTGGCAGTTCAATGGCGACTCGCCCCCATGGGTGCTGTAGCTGGGGGCTGAGTCAGCCCACCTGTGACACCTCACTTCCAGAGAACACACCGGACAGGGTGTGTGGGGGTGAGCAAAAATCAGCAATGTGGCTCTTGTGCAGCAGAGGGGCCTCTGGACATCGAACACCTGCAAGGTGTGGGGCCTGGGAGCTCAACCAGTCTACATAGTGGTTCTTCTCAACCTGGCTGCACATTAGCATCACTCGGAAGCTCTGAGAAAATAAATGCCCAGGCTGCACCCAGACCTCTTCCAACCAAGTCTCTGGTGTGGGACTCAGGTGCTGGTACTTTGCCCACTTCTTAGATGATTTCCTTGGGCAGCCAAGGTGGAAAATCAGACTTTGAAACACCCTGAGCCCTATAGTGAAGGTGCAGTCTTGGAGAGGGTAATGGGGATGGCCCAGCAGGTCTTGGATGGGGAAGGAATTTTGCCCCTCCAGCCACACAGGTATCCAGGATTCCTCAAGGGCCCTGAGTTTTGGGTGAGGTTGGCTGCAAGAGGATTTGGAAAACAGCTGGGGACAAGGGAGGTCATGCAGACATAGTCTGGTCTTCCACAGCCAGAGTGGGACTCCCCAAGTGCCTCAGCATCCAGAGGTGGCCCACTGGTCATCTTAGGTGCTGGTTGCTCCCCTGCACTCCTGCAGCATCTCTTAACCAGCCATCCAGCCTCTGTCCCTGACATTTGTTCTCAATGCTCAGTTAGATCCATTCCCTTCTCTGTTCAGAACCTTCCATAGCTCCCACATCATTTAGAGTGAAAGGCAAGTCCTCAAAGTGGCTCACAAAGCCACCATTTCTCCGCCAGAACCCCTACTCGCTTTTCTCCTGGCTTAAATACACTGGCCTCCCCTGTGTTCTCATACCTCCAGCCACCCTCAGGGCCTTTGTGTTAGCTGTTTCCTCTGCCCAAGGCTCGTTGGGCCCCAGAAATCTATACGGCCCACCCCTTCCCTCTCTTAAGGTATTTGCTTAGATGCTACTTTCTCTCAGTAAGACTTTCCCTGACCATCCCACTTTCTGGCTCATTTCTCCCTATAGCGCTGACATTGGCTCCCTGTATATTCTGATTACTATTACTCTGTATTGGGAAGTACACTCCCAGAAGATGTGTTGTTTTTTACTTTTTAAACGCAGAGTCTAAAATGGTGTCCACATATGATCAGCTTTTTATTATGTGGTTAGTTATTTTCAATAACTTAAGTCTCATCCAAAGAGCTCAGCACACAAGACAAAGCTAGGTTGTTGACAGAAAACACGTCCACACAGAGGGTCCCATCAGATCCCACCCACCTGCCTACCACCAGAAGTGGCCATTTTCCTTATCCTGTGTTTATCAGCCCAATACTTTTCTCATTCTCTAGTTTTATAGTATCTGTGTTGTTGTTGTTGTGAAATGCCATCAAGTCAGTTCTAACCCATAGCAACCCTGTATAGGGTTTCCAAGGAGCAGCTGGTAAGCTTGAACTGCCGACCTTGCAGTTCAAACGACTTTGCAGTCTGGTGCAGTAACCCACAGTGCCATACCATCTGTATGTATCCCTAAAATGATATTTCATTTTTAGCTCTATTTAAGACATATTATGCTACATGTGCTATTTTGGAATCATTTTGCTCAGAGATGAGGGTCTCCCTTTACATTAGGACACACGGAGTTGAAGGGGCACTGGACAGATGGACACAAGATAGAGCAAGCAATAGACGTTGTCCGTAGAACAGCACTGTGCTCTAGTGAACCAGGTGGACACAGGGAGAACTTGGCCTTGGCCTTTACCCTTCTAGTGCAAGAAATGGCCGCCCACCACACCACTACATGCCGGGTTTGCAGTAAAAGTTGAGCCTGTCTCATCCACTAGCAGGGGAAGTTTGAAGGGGTCTCCTCAGGAAGCCAGATACTGCAAGCCAACAGGGTGGGCCTGGATTATGAGGCCTTGTGGGTTGAGATCAGAATAGCTTTCCTGGGTGTGGGTCGAGGGAGGTTGGACACGTGAAGCAGGGGTACCAGAGCAACGTGGTAGGAGAAGGAGAAAAGGAAGAAAACTTGGTGCAGCATTTTCAACAAGAGACATGCTCTGCTTGCTGGTACCAATAGGGGGTGCCAGAGAGCAGCACTGGTTTCCTGGTGGGGCAGAGTAGCAGAGCTTAGGACCACTGGGTCTAGGACAGTGCTCTTTGCATTTGGCCTGAGCAGGGGGCAGGGAGGGTTGTCAGGTGAGAGTGGAGTGTGGTGGGTGGGGATAGGAGTAAATGAGATGACCCTGGATGCCCATGAGCCCTTTCAGGAATGACCTTCACTGACTGCATTATGAAAGTTTGCTATTCCCACCAGAATTGTCATTATTTTTCCCTCGGTCCTGTCAGGGTTTTGAATTTTTCAGAAATCCCCAAGTCCTGGGAGCCTAATCCAGTACAGGTAGTACTGTGGTCACTAAATGTGTCTGTAAATTCAAGTGTAGGTAAATCAGAACAGGTACATGCGGTTCTTATCGAATCATCAGTTCAGTGGCAGTGGGGTTGGCCTAGTTAGTGACTTTTCAATGATTTAAAAACTGCTTGTGCAGGGAGTGACGTGATTGTGATGAAGAATTGTTGGGAGTAGGGTTGGTTCAGTCATTTAAAGAAAGGGCAAATTTACGTCGCATAAAAGGGCAAATAGGAATTGCCTGAAAATTGCAAATTTGTAACCCAGGGACTTAGGATCAATTTACCCTGGCAGTTCAGACTGGCTTTATGCAGAAGTCCCTGTGTTCCAACTCAAATCACACACATCATGTCCCGACTTTAATTGGTACTCTTGAAGGCATTCCCCAACCAGATGATAGACTGGGCTCTGACAGTCCAAGAAGAGGGCTGGAGCTGGCTGCAGGCCCATGGTCACCCATGCCCTCAACTGAAGGGTTCCTTTCATCCAAAGGTGCTGTGCAGACCCCAGGCGAGGAGGGGACTCTGAGGAAAATCATGCCCATTAACAGCCAGGCTCACACGCCCCTGCTGGCTGTGAACAATGCCTGCCTGCTGGCTTGTGAAGTCTCCCTAAGAATGGTTCATTAAAGATGAAAGCCCAGGTCAGGGCAGGCACCTTGGGTGGCCTACTGCCCACAACCTTCTCCCAGCTATCAGTGGTCCCTAGTCTCCCCATAGTGGGCTGACCTGGAGGGGAGGGGGCACTGTGGACTCATCATCCTCTGGTCACCAAGGCAGCTCAGCTGGGGACACCTTCCTAAAAGGGCTGGGTCCCGCACCTAATGAGCACCTGCCTTACTCATACCTGCAACTTCCCATCATCCCCTGCACCAGTCCCAGCAGCTCAGCACACACCTGTCTACTCTCAAGAATCTTCAAGGTGCCCCTCGTTCCCCCTGCACTGGGCTCCCTCCCACAGATAGGGTTACCAGATAAAACACAGTTCACCCAGTTAAATTAGAATTGTAGAGAAATGATAAATGCTTTCTTTAGTATAAGGACTTCCCATGTAACATTTGGGACATGGTGATGGCATGCCGTGGAGTCAGTTCCTACTCATAACGACCCTGTATAGGGTTTCTGAGGCTGTAAATCTTTACAGGAGCAGAAAGCGTCATCATTCTTCTGTGGAACAACTGGTAGTTTCGAACTACTGACCTTGAGGTTAGCAGCCCGACTCATAAGCATTATGCTACCAGAGATCCTATTTGAATAAATGACAAAAACATTTTTAAGTGTTTGGGACATACTTACACATAAAAATGTTTTTGTGATTTATTTAAATTCAAATTTAACTGGGCATCCTGTACCAGGGGGCTTCAAAAAGCTCATGGAAAAATTAATTTGAAAGATAATGAAAAGTTTTTTAAGATACACATTTTTTTAAAAAAAACCCTGGTATTTTGATTGCTAAATTTGGCGATCCTACTCACCTAGCATTCTCACCAGGACAAGGCTGGGCCCCAAGTGGCTTGTTTGCATTCTGGGGCTCTGTCCTGTACAGGACCAGCTCTCCTCACCAATGCCACAAGTCTTTGTGCATAGGTGGCCATCCGACTCCTCGGCACCTAATAACAACAATCTAGCTCCAGGCAATAGGCTTGTAACCACAGCCCTTTACTGCCTCGCATCAATAAAGAGCCACATGGGTATTAAACCAGAATCAATTCTAGTGGTAGAATGTGACCAGAAGAGACCAGGAACCTGACCTTCTGGGGCAAGGCTAGTGCTGGGCCGGAGCCAGCAGTGGATGAACATGTGTAATTGTTATCTGGGCCCCTCCTCAAGGAACCCTCAGTGGGCTAGGGTGGAGGGCCAGCTGTGGAAGTGACCAGCTGGATGCCAGGCACAGTGAGATCCAGGCATGCCCCAGAGCTCCTTCAATAATCTCTGAGCAGGGGTGGACAGGATGCGCTGATGAAGGTCTGGAGTGCTCCCTCCTAAGGAGGGACAAGCTATGGACAACATTGCGAAGTATGAGTATACCAGAACACTTAATTGTGCTCATGAGGACCAAGAGCAGTTATTTGAACAGAACATGGGAACATTGAATGGTTTAAAATTAAGAAAGGTGTGCGACAAGGTTGTATTCTTTCATCATACTTATTCAACCTGTATGCTGAGCAAATAATCTGAGAAGCTGGGTTATCTGAAGAAAAACGTGGCATCAGGATTGGAGGAAGACTCATTAACGACCTGCGATATGCAGATGATACAACCTTGCTTGCTGAAAGTGAAGAGGACTTAAAACATTTACTGATGAAGATCAAAGAGCACAGCCTTTGGTATGGATTGCATCTCAATGCAAAGAAAACAAAAATCCTCACCACTGGACCAATAAACAGCATTCTTATCAATGGAGAAAAGATTGAAGTTGTCAAGGACTTCATTCTTCTTGGATCAACTATCAACACTCACAGAAGCAGCAGTCAAGAAATCAAACGATGTGTTACATTAGGCAAATCTGCTGCACAAGACCTTTTTAAAGTGTTGAAGAACAAAGATGTCAGCTTGAGGACTAAGGTGTGCCTGACCCAAGCTATGGTATTCTCAATAACCTCTTATGCATGCAAAAGCTGGACAGTGAATAAGGAAGACCATAGAAGAATTGATGCTTTTGAGTTATGGTGTTGGAGGAGAATATTGAAAGTGCCATGGGCTGTCAAAAGGACCAACTGATCTGAGTTAGAAGAAGTGCAACCAGAGTGTTCCTTGGAGGCCAGGATGGCCAGACTTTGTCTCTCATACTTTGGACATGTTGTCAGGAGGGACCAGTCTCTGGAAAAGGATATCATGTTTAGTAAGGTGGAGGGTCAGAGAAAAAGAGGAAAACCCCCAGAGAGACGCATTGGCAAAGTGGCAGCATCAGTGAGCTCAAGTGTGACAACCATAGTGAGGTTGGCCCAGGATTGGGCAGTGTTTCATTCTGCTGTACATAAGATCACTATGAGTCAGTACCGACTTGATGACACCTAACAACAACAACAACAACATCCTTGAGAGGTGGATAGAAGCTGGACCGGAAGATGGGCAGTAGCCAATGTCTGTAGCAGGCTAAGAGCATCGGCAAAAGTCCAGAGATTCTTGCCTTAATCTGAAAAAGTAACTGATGATGGGATTTCAGGAATCAAGACAGGATTCATGGGAAGAGATAGTTGACCCCAGGTGGTTGCTTTTCTACTTTTTCTTTTCTTACTGATGAAGAAAAATCATCATAAAAGTGAATTTTTCATGGAATAGCTTTTCCATTTCTACCATCTGCTATAAATACTTTTGAAGTCCTAGGGTTTCCCTGTTTCAGGTTAAGACCACAAATTTAGTGTTACACATAATTTGAATCCTAACGCAGTCACTGAATAGCTCTGTGTTCTTGGGCCAGTTAGCCTTCTTCTGTGAACCTCAATGTTCTCATCTGTAAAATGGGACTGACACTGGTACCTTTTTCATGTAGTTGTTGTGAGAGCGAAATCAATACTATGAATTGGTGTTGGTGGTTGTTGAGTGCTGTCAGGTCCGTTCCGACTCATAGTGACCCTGTAGAGAATTTCTGAGGAGTGTGGTAAGTTTGAACTGAGCAGTCTGGTGCTTATGCTGTAGTGCCACCAGAACAGAATACCATAGCACTCATTAGTGGTGGTGGTATTATAAAAGACTATTACATTTTGGAATGGATAATTCTTTGTTATGGGGTGGGGGGACTGTTCTATGCAACACCTCCCCCCTGCTCTGAATTGGTGACAACTAAAAATGGTTCCAGACATTGCAAGTGACTCTTGAGAAACAAAATTATCCCCACTTAGCAACAACAACAAAGAACCATTGTGTAATAGACCCTGGCTGGCTTTGGGGCTGAAAAGTCTGAATTTCCTTCATGTACCCATTTTCACTCATTCATTCAACAGATGCTTACTGTCATACCTGGTTGTATCAGCATGGCAGGTGCTGTGTGCCGAGCATTGGACAATAGGACGGTTAAAGAAGACAGAGTATATGCCCTCAAAATATTCCCACCTCCAGGAGGGCGTGGGCTGAGAACTAGAGAGCAGGCATTTCTAGTACCGTCCTTGCTGTCCTGGTGAACACATGGCCTGTGGAAACAGGGAGCAATGCCTGATCCTGGGTTTTTCACTGGAGGGCAGGGGTACATGGAACACACCCAGAGGTACCACACTATCTACTCCAGTGACCTATGTTGTTGTTGTTGTTAAGTGCCGTGGAGTTGGTTCCGACTCACAGCAACCCTCCCTGTACAGGATTTCCAAGGCTGTAAATCTTTCTCCTATGGAACAGCTGGTAGTTTCAAACTGCTGACCCTGAGGTTTGTAGCCCGATTCATAACCACTACGCTAAAAGAAATCCCCCCATTTACTGTTGCTGATGGAATACATCTGGCACTGGTTGGCAAAGACTGCACAGAATATAACTGACTGTCCAAATGGGCTTCAGAGAAGTGCCATGATTTATTGCATCAAGGACAGTTGCTTTCTGTGGTCACTTGGAGCCAGGCAGCCAGGGGTCTGCTGATGTGTCTGTTAGGGAGGCCAGTAATGGAGAAAACAAGTGGCTTCATTCGGTCACTTTGCAAAGAGCAGGCTGCCACTCCCAGCCTGAGTTGCTAGTGGAGAGCTTGGGAGCCTGAGCTGAGTGGGCAGAAGAGAAGTCATGGGTTTGGAGACTGCCCAGAAAACCTCCTGAAAGGTAGCTCAGGAAAGCGGTTTACTTATCCAGGCCTGTGGACTTGGGTGACAATGTTTCTCCTGGGCCTGCTTCTCACTATGCTTTGGAAAAAAGAAAAAAAAAGTTTGTGTCTCACTGCCTTGGAAGCACGGAGAAAGACAGGAAGGCTGTGTGTTCCAACAGTCGTCTTTCCTAGGGAGTCAGCTCAGATCCACTTCTTAACATTTCTGATTTTTAAATCCAGACATTACATGAAGAGTCTAGGAAACAAAATGTAGGAATGGTTTTCACTTGCTCACAAAGAGTGGCAAGAAATGAAAGCTCCTAGAAAAAGCAAACAAAAACCTACTAATATCAATGAGGCCGCCTGTCTTCGGCTGGGTTCTCTAGAGAAGCAAAAGCGGTGGAGCTTTAATACGCTCTGCTCTAGCGTCCACACCTATTGGAGCAGGCCACGCCCTCAAGAAGACTTCTTTTTGATGGGTTGCCTTCCCTTAGTAGATCTCATCCTAGAAGTGGTTACGTGATGTTAGATCTCATCATAGGGGATGACTGCATCTTAACTGACCACTGAGAATCCCTGGCCCAGCCAAGTTGACACATAACCATTTAACTATCACAGAATCCAATTCAGTTACTATTGATTTCAACCTTATGTATGTCAGAGTGAAACTATGCTCCACAGGGTTTTCAATGGCTGATTTTTTTAAAGAAGATTGCCAGACCTTGCTTCCAGTGTACCTCTGGGTAGACTTGAACCTCCAGCCTTTTGATTGGAAGTTGAGTGCATTAACCATTTGCATCACTCTGTTAGGTGTGCCACTACAGGATAATGCGCTGGACTGCAAAGTCAGTTTGAGTTGCAAGGTCGGTGGTTCAGACCTACCAGCTGCTCCTTGGAAACCCTGTACAGGGTCGCTATGAGTCAGAATTGACTCGATGGCACTTAACAAGAGACTCTTATTAACAACAGCAATTTAAAAAAAGACAATGATATTGAAAAGTATCAGCCAGTTTTTGAGTGCCAAGTGCCTGCTGTATGCTCAGAAAGGTTGGAGGTTCAAACCCACTCATCAGTTCCATGTGAAAAAGTCTTGTGATCAGCTCACATGGATCAAAATTGTTTCCATGGCAAACAACACATCTTTTCTGATAACTATAGAGTCCTGGTGTGGTGCTGTAGTTCAGATTTAGCACCACTCCTCAGAAATCCTATACAGAGTCAGGACTCCACTTAACAGAGAGGCAGGCAGGAGATGTTGACAAAATGGAAGTTTGGCACCCTGCTCATTAAAAACACATACACACACTTTACAAGTCTCTGGAGCACCCTGTCTGGTAATTCCTTTATAAATTAGATGGCAGAAGCAAAGCCTGTCACCACAGCCCATGGAGAATAGTCATGGTCCCTGCTTCTGTGAGACCCTGCCTTTCTTAACTTCTTGCTTAGGGTTGTGGATTTGTCGGAAGGCACATGAGAAGGAAGAGAGGATAGGGACAATACTAAGTGACAACCTTTAGGGCAGCAGTGATTTCTTAAAGAAAAGATTGTAATTCTGTGGAAAATTGTTGGAGAAGAAAGTGCAGTCCAAGTAGGCATATGCAAATTGTATGCAAATCATGCCTGGCCCTCCTATTTCATCACCTGGATGTAGCCCTTGGGAAAATGCTAATGGAGACTAGTGGCCCCCTGCTAGCCTGTCTTGGTGTTCTCCACGTGGCTGGCTCTAATTAACCAGTACCTTCCCAGCAGTGTGGGGCTCCAGTTCTTCACAGTCACTCTACCTGTCCAGAATCTCACAGTGGGTGGCGGGAGGACCATGACTGGAGTCCAGGCTTAGAAGGTTCTGGAATCCTCAGGTTGGCTTCACCTTCTTCAGGGTTTCTGAGGTCCCAGCTCAGCTTCTCCCTAAGAGAAGGGATGCTTGGAGCACAACTTCTCATATTGATTCATATGAATCAACTGCAAGGTTTGGTACAACACAGATTGCTAAATCCTGCCTAGGTCCTGATTCCGCAAATCTGGGGTGGGACTTGAGACTTTGCATTTCCATGAGTTCCAAGTGATGCAGATGCTGTTAGTGAGATGGTCACATCTGAGAGCCAATGGCCTAGCGCCAGCAGGGCTACTCCAAGTGTGGCGGTCAGTCTGTAACGTGGCATGACTCCCAAACACGTGATCTTTTTCTATTCATTTTTACTGTCTTTTACAAAAGTATTGCTTCATGGTGGTTTGGAAATTCAACAAAACAAGTCTTTCACCAGAGATAGCAGTTTGGGAACTTGCCTGGAGGACACAGCCAAGTGGGTCAGGGTTCAGGAAAGACCCCAGCCAAGCAGGAAAATTGAAATGCCCACCAGAGATCCAGGCAGAGAGCTCTGACTAAGACTGGCATCTGTGGCACTGGCCTTAGAAGGTGTTTGGAAACGTGTGGGAGTGTTTGCTTTGTTGTCACAATGACTTGGGGTGGGGATGGAGAAGCACTTAATGGTTGAGGTTTGGGCATAGCACGTCAGATAACTGTCCTGCCGTAACTCACCCCCTTTTGAGGAGCAATAGCTGGGGAAGGGAGAAGCTAAGAAGCTGGACTAGCTCCAGAACCCCCTGCTCCTCCACCAGAGTCGGGAAGAGGGTAAGAATGGAGGGGGTTTGCCAGGACTGGCTCAGACTTCTGATGGCTGGAGAGCCCTGTGTGTTCGGAGTAACCTTGTGTTGTGTGCTGTACTGCTTTGCATTGGTAACGTGGGTACAGGTGTGGCTAGGACTCTGTTGGTGGCTTGTTGTCATTTATGGATACCTCCTGCTTTATGCAAAACCAGTTATACAGAAGCTTGGCAGGGAGTGTCAAAGTTCATTTCTTTCAGAAAGGATTACTTGTAGGAGTCTCTGCTACATAACAAAATGTACCAAAAATGTCATCTGTGCTCAGCTTTAGGACAGCCGTTTTGTATAATGTGAGAGAAACCTACCTGTTATTACAAAGGGTGGTGGCAGGATGAAAGGTGGTGTGGGTTTTGTAGGTGTGGCACTGTGGGATAAGCACTGGACTACAAGGTTGATTTTGTGAGAAATAGCCATTGGGGTGGTCATCTTCAGAATCCAGGATATCTTGGGGGTAGCAGGTTGGCATGACAAAGGGAACTCTGAGAAGAGGAAGGGACTAATTTGACCTGCTAGACTCTTATAAAATAAGGAATACACCCATCAAAGAAGTAAGGAAAGTTCATGGGGAGGGGATGAAACTAACTTTAGATGAGAATGCTCCCTGTAGGGGCTAGTAGGCCATGGGAAAGATTGTAAACTCCAAAGTACCCAGTAAAGGAGAAATAGAAGAGGGTTTTTTTCTGAGTTAGGTTCATAAAACTCTTTGTCAAATGGCCATGTGGTGCGTCTGACTTTGTCTATGGGGGTGGGTGCCCGATTTTGCAAAATCGAATAAAGAATACCTTACTCTCACTAAGATGAGTACAGATTGGAGTACTTGAGTGTTTGTCAGTGTAGAAAACGTTTCTCACAATTTGAACTGCAAGGTCGGCAGTTCAAACCAACCAGCCACTCTTCAGAATCCTATACAGGGTCGCTATGAGTCAGAACCGACTCAAGGGCACTTAACAACAACAAACCTCCAAAGCAAGCCTTTTGCTTTCGAGTTGATTCCTACTCGCGGTGACTCTGTAGGACAGAGTGGAAGTGGCCCATAGGATTTCCAAGGCTGTCTTTACTAAAACAGAGCAGCTGGTGGGTTCAAACCGCTGACTTTTGGTTAGCAGCCAAGTGCTTAACTGCAGCACCACCAGGGCCCCACTGAAAAGGCTGGAGTGTCAGTAAACACTGCAATAAAGATGGCTTTTTGTTGTGAGGGTTTGAGGCTTGGTAGTTGTTTCGGCACCAGCCTCACCAGCCCCCCGCCCAGGCAAGGTTCTTTTTCAGCTCAGAAAGCCATGTGACAACCACCTGCCATTCTTTTAGACTACATTTTGACATTTTATGGTGAAGGTGTGAGAAATAATTAGTTGGACTTGTGCCTTGGGGGTATGAGGAGGCCACTGGCTCTTCCAGCTCCTAGTCTTGGAAGACAGAGCCTGGAAGGGGGCTTAGCATCCATCAGCCCTTCATTTTGAGAGCAGTGTGGTAGAAACTGAGGCCCCGGAGGCCCTGGATCTGCCCCGAGTCAAGTCTGTGTTAAGGCAGGCATTGGGCCTATTGTCGGAGGCTTACCATTTAATTAATGGGATTTGGAGCAATTACAGGGACAGTAAAGCCCCTCGTTTGTTTCTGGTGCCAGGCTTGAGATTCCTGAGGAGGGTGGGGTGGAGGGAGGTAGTCAAAAGGTGGCAGATAGTTGGCAAATCACCGGTAGCCAGGCCTGCTCTGCTGAACACTGCTCCCCTGCTACACTGTGTGCCTCAATGGATTCAGGTGCAGAGGGCCTGTCTGTCCCAGGTGCCCCACCTACTATTCCTGGGGGACCAATTCTTGTTTGTGTTGTCAAGAGCCTGCCTGTGCTTTGTTTTGCAGTGACCCCATGAACCCCGACTAGGAGATAGGATGGCATAAAGGGCCACCTCTGTTTAGGGAAGGAGCAATTGGAGCCTTCCCCTTGCTGGGCCAGTGCGGAGAGAAGTGTGTGTGTGGGGGGGTGGGGGGTGGGGGGCACATGATAAGGTGCACCTGAGGTTTTACAACTCTACTAATATGGGATTGTATGTCCCAGCCAAGTACCTGCCCAAACCCAGTGTCATGGAATCCATTCCGATTCATGTTGTTAACTGCCATCGAGCTGTTTGGACTCATAACGACCCTGTGTAGGGTTTCTGAGGAGTGGCTGGTGGGTTTGAACTGCCAACCTTGCAATTCAAACTGACCTTAAGGTCCAGGAGCAGATCGCTTCATCTTTCTTCTGCAGAGTAGCTGGTGAGTTTGAGCCTCTGACCTTGTTATTAGCAGCCCAACACCTAACCCACTGTGCCACCAATGAGTATTTTTTTGAGCAGCTATGATTTTCTAGCCACTGTACCAACAGAGGAGACAAAAGATTGCAAAACAGAGAAAGGTCCCTGCATCCGGGGAACATCGATTCTAGGAACATAGCTGGTCATCTCCAAACTCCCTCACTGTGACCTGGAACCTGGAAAATGGGGGTTATTTGGGCACTGTGGGGGGTTAGGAGGAAACCTGAGGAGCCAGGAATATCAAGACAGACTGAGGAGGGGCTCCTTGGCCATCCACACACCCACTCAAGTGTCCAGCACCAGAGACGCTCACCATCCTTTAGACAGATTTCCTGCTAAAATATGGTTTTGAGAGGTTGCTAGCTTAGCTACTGTGCTCAATTTTGAATTTGTTCCCAGAAATTGTAAGGATTGCTCCCACCTTGATGTCTGGAGGTCAGGCTCTGGGTTTCTCCATTCCAGAATGTTTGCTGTGTTTCTGAGAGCTCCTCTTTCAAAGTGGGGTGAGCTGAGGTTATATCACATAGGGGTCTGTTTGCTTAACACTTTCTGTGAATTCTTCATGAATGTACCTGCTGTGGGGCGATGGTGGTCCAGTGGGAGAATTCTCTCCTTCCATTCAGGAGACTAGGGTTTGATTTCTGGCCAGTGTACCTTAGTAGCTAACTACCTGCCTATCAGTGATGGCTTGCGTGTGTCTGTGATTCTGAACAGCTTTCGGCAGAGTTTCCAGACTAAGAACAACTAGAAAGAAAGGCCTGGTGAGCTCATTCCAAACATCAGACAACGAAAAACCAGAACGCTCTGATCCACAACTGATCTTGGGAATGGTGCATTATGGGCCATGTTTCATTCCATTGCATATGAGGTCATTAGGAGGTGGGGGCAGACTTGAGGCGTCCACCTCAACCAACGCTGCCACATGCTGCCCATGCATCCCTGATGAGTGATCTTAGCTCTCAGTCTGTTGCTCTATCTGCAAAGAGCACCATTATTTTAAATGCAAGTAACATGCACGTTGTATGTGTTTTGCAAACCATGCAACCGTCTTCATTTAGTTGCCTATGAGGAATATGTGTGTCATATGCATGTGAGCAGTATTTATGTGGACCCATTATAAGTGGAAAAATACAGTAATATTGGTATCGTGGAATATTGGTACCAAGGAGTTCTGGCGTGGTGCTGGGGGTTAATGTGCTGGACTGCAAAGTTGGTTTGAACTGCAAAGTTGGCGGTTCAAGGTCACCAGTCACTCCTTGGAAACCCTATACAGGTTCGCTATTGGTTGGAACCAACTTGATGGCACTTAACAACAACAATTGGTACTAAACAAAGCCTGGTGATATGGGCATGGAGAACACGTAGCTGAATGCCCTGCTTGCCATGACTGTAACTGTTAGAATTATCTCCACTCATTTGGGCCTAAGGCCCCTGGTGGCACAGTGTTTAAAACACTCAGTTCAAACTCACCAGCTGCTCACAGAGAAGATGAGACAGCCTCATTCCATAAAGATCACAGCATTGGGAAACCTATGGGTCAGTTCTACCCTGTTTCACAGGGGCCCTATGAGTGGGGATCATCTCAGTGGAAGTGGGCATATCCTGTCTTACTACTAATGGTGTGTTGTTGTTGTTGTTGTTAAGTACCGTGGAGTCTGTTCCGACTCATAGCAACCCTGTACAGGGTTTCCAAGGCTGTAAATCTTTACGGGAGCAGAAAGCCTCATCTTTCTCCCGTGGAACTGCTGTTAGTTTCGTACTGCTGACCCTGAGGTTAGCAGCCCAGTTTGTAACCACTATTAGCATTGGCTATTTCCCTGTGTTAATCTTCCCTCCAGTCTGAGTTAACATGAGTCTTATTGGAGGGGCGTCTCTTCTGCTCCGTGTCTTTCATATACCTGGGCACGTGGTCAGCGCTCCACAGATACTCAGCTGAAGGAAGAGTGTGTTCATAGAGACACTGCCTAACTCACCCTCAGTTCGGTCCCACCTAGGCCTTTAAGCTGGAACCCTTCCAGGAGTGGCCAGTCCCACTGGAATCTCAGGTCCCTGGAGGACATTTAACCTTTCTGTTTGGGAGTGGTGGCTCTGGCCTCTTTGTTGTGGTCAGAGGCAGTGATGACCAAATACTGCATAATTACACGGGCTTCAAATTGTTCACCGCTTTACCTCCTCAAAGCAATTTCAGAATCAATTTGAGGTTTGACAAGGAGCTGGCCTGGAGGGCTGTGCTGAGCTTGCTTAGTCCTTGTTATCATTCCAGTGGCAGGCCCCGAACACCTGGGGAGCAGGGGCACTGTCCTCTCTTGCAACTCTGGGAGGAAAATCAATCTATCAATCAATGAAAGCACTCCCAATTAAAGGTAACAAAGGCTCTGGGTGCCTCAGCCCTGTACCATACTAGAGGGAAAACCAGGCTTGACTCAAACAGGAGGGAAATCAAGTTCTGGTGTCAGAAATCCAATCTAGCAAGACTGTCTTTCTAAACAACAGGTGCCTACCTCACACTGGAGCCTGGAGATCCTTCCTAGTGCAGTCTGAAAATGTATTTAGACAATTCCTCTGAATGTTGGTGGGTTGGTAGTCAAGGTCTCACCTTTCATGAGAAAGACCTGGGTTCATTTCCTGACCAATTTACCTCATGGACAGCACTGCCGCCTATCTAGTGGAGGGCTGTGTGTTGCTAGGATGCTGAATAGGTTTCAAGGTTGCTTCCAGACTAAGGTGGACAAGGAAGAAAAGCCAGGCACTATAGTTCTGAAAGTCAGCCAGTGAAAACCCTAGGGATCACATAGTCTAACCCACCATGGGGATGACACAGGACAGGGCAGTGCTTTGTGCCATTGTGCTTGGGGTCACCATGGGTAGGGGGCCAACTTGATGGCAGCTGACAACAAAACTCGCCTCAGTAAATCCACTATCATCAAGTGGAGGAGACAGCCTCATCTTTCTCCCATGGAGCAGCTGCTGGGTTTGAACTGCCAGCCTTGATGTTAGCAATTCAGTGCACATCCCACAGTGCCACCAGGGTTCCTTTACTAGAACAAATGCTTGGGAAGAGGGCAATCCCTGTTTTGTGACTGGACAAGTGGTCCACTGTGCCCCTGGTGACTTGGATTAAAGAGGCCACAGACTGGAAGGTTAAGGTCCCACTGCCAGCCGACCTGGGTCCCCTCCCCAGCTGGGGAACCCGGACCCAGGTGCTGCAAGATCTTCATCTGCAACATGAGGGTGGGCCTAGCTCCCGCCTCTGGAATCCTGTAAGGATTACATGTGTTAACACATGTTAAAGGCTGAGGACTGTATCTGGCACAGAGTAAAGTCTCATTACTCTTATTACAGAATGTGCCCTTAACAAGGGAACTGCTGAAGTTGCCCTTGACTTTGTAAGGAGTGAGAAGTTTATTTGGGATTTCACTTTGCAAAGGGATACGGACACTCAGAAGTATGAGTGCTCACTACATCATTCCCCAAGCAGAGGGAAATGAGGTGTGCAACAGAGGTCTCATGTAGTCAGGTGCAGAAAAGATATGGGATTTGTCTTTGGTCTAGTTGGCCTCCACTCAGTCTCCTTGCTCCCCTCTTCCTCTCACCCCTACCTCTGCAGGCTAACATGTAACCTACTTGCTACCAGAGCTCTTTATGCAGGTATGTGCTGGTGTTCAGTGCCGTCAAGTTGGTTCCAACCCATAGCAACCCTGTGTAGTTTCCAAGGAGCCGATGGTGAGCTTGAAACACTGATCTTGCCATTCAAATCGATCTTGTGGTCCAGCATATTAACCCACAGCGTAAGTACGTAAAAGGTACACAGAAGTCAAGAAATGCACCAAAGGTCAGGGCTCCCCAGCAGGTACAGCCCTTCAGGTGCACATGAAGGGCACAGCCAGTAATGGAAGGCGAGGGAGGTGGGACTCACCTGTCATGATGCTGCTTTAA
The DNA here is from genome assembly GCF_000296735.1 of Chrysochloris asiatica. Classification (NCBI taxonomy): domain Eukaryota; kingdom Metazoa; phylum Chordata; class Mammalia; order Afrosoricida; family Chrysochloridae; genus Chrysochloris; species Chrysochloris asiatica. The sequence goes on along the minus strand of NW_006408533.1, from coordinate 33,830,773 downwards.
TTCTCCCATCCTGCCTCATTCCTAGCACAGCTGGCACCAATACTTGCGTTGTTAAGTGCTTTCAACTTGGTTCTGACCCATAACGACCCTGGATAGGGTTTCTGAGGAGCAGCTGCTGAACTCGAACCACTGACCTTGCAGTCCAGTATATTAACCCATAGCAGGACTCTCGGGACTAAAAAACCAGAAAAACAAACCCATTGCTGGTGAGTCTCTTCTGACTCATGGCGACCCCATGTGTTACACAGTAGAACTGCTCCGTGGGCTTTTCTCAGTTATAATATTTTCAGAAGCAGCTTGCCAGGCCTTGGTCCCATGGAACACTTGTTGGCTTTAAAGTACCCACCTTATGATTAGTGGTGGTGGTGTTGAGTGCCGCTGAGTCGGTTTTGACTCATAGCGGCCCTGTCTAGGTTTTCCAAGGAGCAGCTGGTAGGTTTGAACCACCACCCTTGTAGCTATTAGTCTAGTGCTTATAGTTGAGTGCAAACCTGGTATACCACCCAGGGACCTGATCTTCATATTAGGGACTCAAAGCTTTAAAAAAAAACAGAGACTGTGCTTGAAAAGAGAGTGGATTGGTAAATTCTACAGGCCTGGGGATGCACTAGCTGGCTCTGTGCCCAGGCCGGGGCTCTGCCAGGACGGATTTTGGCCACCAGCAGAACTGAAAGCCCGCTGTGGAGTGCAGTTTATGAGAATGGCCTTTGGGGGGTTGTTGTGAGAACCCACCCTCTTTGGGTTCAAGTGTATGTTTGAACGTTGGCATCAAGCTGACCAGTGCTAGTCCACGGATGGACATGGATCTGACCTTACATCACTGACTCTACTATTGAACATGTAGCCAAATGAGAAACTTACTTTACCTCCTGGCATCAGTGTCGTTCAGGAAAGAACTGCTTTCATTTAAGCACTACCTTGGTAGGTCATTTGGACGAGAGATGAGGCCTTGAGGGCATGAGTGGAAAAAGGAAATAGAGGAGAATCCCCTCTAGACCAGTGAGAGTGGAGGGAAGGAGGATGCTGGCTGGAGGCTGGGAGTGAGTCAGTGGCAAGGCCAAGGGGATGAACAGGAGAAGTGCACAGGTCTGCAGTATAAGAATCCTCATGGCCCTCCCCTCTTCTCACCCCCTCCTCCCACCCAGCTGTGGCTGCAATGCTGGGAGGAGCCAAGGAGGAGAGACTGGGTCAATGTGTGGGGATCACAGGACAGCTGACAGAGCACCTTCAAGTCATGGAGGCAGGAAGGGGTTCTATAGAAGCCAGACACTGACTAAGGGTGGAGGTAATTCAGAGGAATGTTCCAGAAACCAAATGGTTGCCATTGAGTTGACTCCAACTCTTGGGACTTCATGTGTGTCAGAGTAGAACTATGGCCAACAGGGTTTCCAGTGGCTGATGTTTTGAAAATAGATCGCCAGGTCTTTCTTCTGAGGTGCCTCTAGGTGGACTCCAACCTTTCGGTAACGTGTTAACTATTTGTACCACCCAGGGACTTCTATGCCCCTGAGAATTCTCTGAAACCCTGGGGCTGGGCAGTAACTTTCCCACAGCCCTGAGGGTGACAGTTGGAGCCCATCCACTCAGTCAGGCTATGGGCAGGCTTACAAACTCTGATACAGTGCCTGTTTTCTGGGGTCTGTTTGTGTCTGTGCCCTGTTCCTCCATGCCAGCAGAGACAGAGAAATCCAAAGTAGAGCCTCATGGGGACAAGTGGATCCCTTCTGAGGCCGGACAGCAACATCCTGGCTTCTCTGCCAGTGGCCAGTCCCTTCCCCATATTGTTCATGGTAGCTGACCCTCCAGCCAGTGGCCAGTCCCTTTCAAAAACAGTGTCCATGGTAGCTGTCCAGCCAGCCAGTCCCTTTCCCTACAGTGTCCATGGTAGCTGACTATCCAGCCAGTCCCTTTCTCTACAGTGTCCATGGTAGCTGACCATCCAGCCAAATCGAACTTTCCAGCACCAGGGACTTTCCAGGATGCTGGACACTTACACCCACTTTCAGCAAGTACTTTATTCAGACAGCCTCACTCTGTCCCCACCCTGCTCCCAGACTTCACTCTGACCCCTCTATGCCCAACATGCATCGCTCCTGGTGTCTATGGACAGCTATTCTGACATCCCTGTCCCACCCTGCCACCTTCTTCTGTTAGGAGCACAAGGTGTGGGACAGCAGATTGGCTGGTGACAAGTAAGTAGCGTGACGGGGTTCTCATAGAGCATTCCAGGAGAGGCCGAGTAAGAGATGATTTTGTTTCCTGCAAATTTTCTCAAAACTCAGGCTGAGCTTCTCCTGGCCTGGCCTGTGGGCTCCCCTGATCTGACTCTGCCTGTCTGCTTCCCCTGCCACTTTCAGGTCTGTCTTCCAGGTGGGCACAGCACACTGCCTACATGGTGTGAGTTGAAAATAAAAGGGGGTGGCCTCCTCCCAACCCCCAACATTTCCCCTCCATCCATGACTGTCTGTTCTTCATTACTTGCAGCTCCACCTGCCCCTGCCCAGCTCTTCATCTCTCAGGGAACCTTCCTGCCCGATGTCTGTCTGGGGAGTGGAAGTAACCCCTGCCCAACCATGCTACTCACCAGCTGTGTGTGCTTGGGACCCAAGTTTCCTCATCTGTAAAATGACAGTGCATTTCAATTTAGTCCGACAGCCTGTGGCTCCTATTCAGGCAGAAACATCTGTTTTCTTGTTTCGGATTCCGCACACAACCTGCTGGTGAAATTCTGGGTGGAGAGGTAGACTGTGACCACCACTCATTTGTCAGCTCTGAGTGCTGTTAGCTGAATCTCATGGGAGATGGAGCCAACTGCATGTTCGAGTCACCTGGAGAGTTTTAAAGCGTCCTAGTGCCTGGGCCCCACCCACAGAGATTCTGGTTCCGTTGGGCTTGGGTGGGGTTCAGGCATCATTAGGTTTGGAAAGCTCTCCAGGTAGTGTTAATGTGTACCAAAGTTTGAGAGTCACTGCTTCTGGCTGGCTGAATGTTGTTACTTGAAGTGTGGTCCTTAGATCTGCAGCATCAGCTTGTTAGCAATGCAGAATCTCAGGTCCCTGCCCCATCATGGTGGAAATATGTTGACTGCCCGAATACCGACCTCTCTTGGGGCACTTAGGCTCCCCCCAGAAGCTGCCCTCAGAATAGAAGAGCACTAGCAGAAAGCCTGTGTGTGCAGCTTTAAGTCTTTCCGAAGACTTAGGTGTGGACCAAGTGCTTAACGAGAAAGGATCACTGCACAGACTGAGGAAAGCCTTCCCCTCCCCTTCTTTCCTGTTGCCTAGCAGCATCCATCCTTTTCCCATTTTCTGCCCCAGAGGGGTGCCCGATGCCCCCACTGTCCAGGTGTCAAGGCCTTTGGGGAGTGTATCCTTACTTCAGGTACAGGACTGGAAAGGACACTCAAGTCTGTGCCTGAAGAAAAGATGGATCGTGAGGCTGAGGCGGGGGTTGGAGACAAGATAGTCTCTACCAAATGTATTGTTAAGTGCTATCAAGTCAGTTGTGACTACATAGCCCCTATGCACAACAGAATAAAACACTGCCTGGTCCTGTCCTGTGTCGTCTTCACAATTTTAGTTATGTGTGATTCCATTGCTGCTGACACTGTGCAGATTCATCTCCCTGGGGTCCTCTTTTTCACTGACCCTCCACTTTAACAAGCATGATGTCCTTCTCCAGAGACTGGTCCTTCTGACAACATAGAGGAAGCATGAGAGACAAAGTGTTACCACCCTGGCTTCTAAGGCGCATTCTGGTTACACTTCTTCTAACATAGGTTTGTTTCTTCTTGCAGTTCCTGGTACTTTCAATATTCTTCGTCAACATTGTAACTCAAATGCATCAATTATTCTGCAATGTTATGTATTGTCTAACTTTCACGTCCATGTGACGTTATTGAAAATACCATGGCTTAAGCCAGACACACCTTAGTCCTCAAGCTGACATCTTTGCTCTTCAACACTTTAAAGAGATTTTGTGCAGCAGATTTGACTAACACAGTCCATTACTTACATCTTGACTGCTGCTTCCATGAGTGTTGATGCTTGATCCAAGCAAAATGAAGTCTTTGACACCTTCAATCTTTTCTTCATTTACCATGATGTTATTTATAGGCACAGTGGTGAGGATCTTTGTGGAGTTTTTTTTTGGCATAGAGATGCAACCCATACCAAGGCTATGATCTTTGATCTTCATCACAAAGTATTTTAAGTCCTCGTCGCTTTCAGCAAGCAAGGTTATATCATCTGTATATCGCAAGTTGTTAATGAGTCTTCCTCCAATTTTGATATCATGCTCTCAGATTATTTGCTCAGCATACAAATTGAGTATGGTAAAAGGATACTACCCAGGTGTACTCCTTTCTTGATTTTAAACCATTCAGTATCCCCTTGCTCTGTCCTAACAACTGCCTCTTGGTCTATGTACAGATTCCTCATGAGCACAGTTAAATATTCTGGAAAACCCATTTATCAAAATGTTGTCTCTAGTTTATCATAATCCACACAGTCGAAAGCTTTTGCATAGTCAAAAAAGCACAAGTAAACATTTTTCTGGTAGTCTCTGCTTTTAGCCAAGATCCATCTGAGATCAGTAATGATATCCCTCATTCCATGTCCTCTTCTGTATCCAGCTTGAATTTCTGGCAGTTTCTTGTCGATGTACTGTTTGAGCTGTTTTTTAATGATTATCTTCAGCAATAGTTTACTTGCATGTGATATTAATGGTACTCTCCAATGATTTCCACATTCCACTGGGTCACCTCTCTTTGGAATGGGTAAAAATATGGATCTCTTCCAATTATTTGGCCAGGTAAACTATCTTCCAAATTTATTGGCATGGGTGAGCGAGCACCTCCATTGCTGCTTCAGTTTGTTACAAGTTTTCTATTTGTATTCTGCCAATTTCTGGAGTCTGGTTTTTTACCAGTGCCTTCAGTACCAATGATTCTCAATCATATGCTACCATTTCTTTTTGGTACAGTGACTTGGTGTATACCGTCCATCATCTTTTGATGCTTTCTGCATCATTCAATATTTTTACAATTGCTATTAAGTGCTGTCGAGTCCGTTCCAACTCATAGTGACCCTGGATAGGCTTTCTGAGTAGCGGCTGATGGGTTTGAACTACTGGCTTTGCAGTTCATACACACTTTGTGGTCCAATGCTTATCCTATAACCCCACACCAGACTAGAATCCTTCAATAAAGCAAGTCAAAACTTGAATTTTTCCTTCAGTTTTTTCAGCTTAAGAAATGCTAAGCATGTTCTTCCTTGTTATTTTCCAACTTCAGGTCTTTGCACATTTCTTTATAATACTTAACTTTGTCTTCTCAAGCTGCCCTTTGAAACTTTTTCTTCATCTCTTTTACTTCATTTCTTCCATTTGCTTTAGCATCTCTAAGCTCAAGAGTCCTGGTGTGGCGCCATAGGCTCAGCACTAAACTTTGGACCACAGAATCAGTCAGTACTTCAAACCTACCAGCTGCTCCTTGGAAACCCTATACAGGGTCACTGTGAGTCAGAACTGACTTGATGGTGCTTAACAACAAGCTCAAAAGAAAGTTTTGCAATCTCTCTGATATCCATTTTGGTCTTTTCTTTCTTTCCTGTCTTTTAATGACCATTTGCCTTCTTCCTATATGAACTTCTTATTGTCATCCTACAGTTCTTTTGGTCTTCAGTCATTAGTGTCTATTGCCTCAAATCTTGGCGTGGTCTCTAAATTCACATGGGATGTGTTCAAGGTCATATTTTGGCTCTCGAGGACTTGTTTTAATTTTCTTAAGCTTCAGCCTGAAGTTGCATATGAGCAATTGAAGGTCTGTTCCACAGTTTGTCCCTGGCCTTGTTTTGGCTGGTGATAGGGAGCTTTTCCACTGTCTCTTTCCACGGATGTAGTAAGTTTGAATCCTGTGTATTCCATGCAATCTTCCGTATCATTTCTATAACCAGTATGTTAACCCACAGCACCACACCAGGACTCCATTAGGGAATTTAATAGGTTATAATTCAGAGTTAAAAATGCTCAGGCCACAGTTGTTCTAGTCAGCTGCTGATAAATTCCCATAGGACACACACCATAAGCCTCAGGCTGAAGACTCTAGCTTCATGGGCTCTAGCTTCATGGGGCAGCAAACCTAGCTCCCTTGCTTAAGTGGCTGGAGGCACCCCACTCTACAAGCAAGCTTCCTGCCTAAAGTCACTCAGCTTTCCTTGCACTGAGGACTGGGGAGTCCACTGCTCTGACCCATGCTCTGGTTCCTGGTTCCTCTGCCCTCCTCTGCTATCAAGGAGGTTCAGTATTCAGGGATCTCAGGGTCCAAAAGATGTGCTCCACTCCTGGCTCTTTCTTCTCGATAGTAGTGAGAACACCCTCCTGCTTCTGAGATGGTTCATTTTATACCCATGCTAGAGTTCCACAAGTTCACAAGAGCCAAAATATGACCTTGAACATTTCCCACCTAATTAGAAATCATCTCAAGAACAGATTTGATGAATTAAACACTAATGACTGAAGACCAGAAGAGTTGCCACATGACATCAACGTGATCACACAGGAAGAAAGCAAAAAAAGTCATTAAAATGACAAGAAAGAAGCAAAAGACCAAAATGGATGTCACAAGATACTTTGAAACTTGCTCTCTAGTGTAGAGATGCTAAAGCAAATGGAAGAAATGAGAAGATAAAAGAGTTGCACAGAAATTTTCAAAAAACAGCTCAAGAAGACAAAGTATTATAATTAAACATGAAAACCAAAGGGGAAAAACACTGTCAGCATTTCTCAAGCTGAGATAACTGAAAAAAATATTCAAGCCTCAACCTTCAATGTTGAAGGATTCTATGGGCAAGATATTGAATGATGCAAAAAGCATCAAAAGAAGATAGAAGGAATACACAGCATCACTGTACTAAAAAGAAATGGATGCTGTTCAGCCATTTCAAGAGATAACATATGATCAAGAGCTAATGGTACTGAAGGAAGAAGTCCAAAGTGCACTGAAGGCATTAGCAAAGAACAAGGCTCTGAGAACTGGTGGAAAACAAATTGAAATCTTTCAACAAACTGGAGGCACTCAGTCTATGCCAAGAAATTTGGAAGGTAGCTTCCTGGCCAATTGATTGGAAGAGGTCCATATTTGTGTCCATCCCAAAGAGAAGTGACCCAATGGAATGCAGAAATCATTGGACAACATCATTAATCTCACATGCAAGTAAAATTTTGCTAAAGATAATCCAAAAATGTCTGCAACAGTACATTGACAGGAAACTGCCAGAGGTTCAAGCCAGATTTACATGAGGATGTGGAATGAGGGATATCGTTGCTGACATCAGAAGGATAAGCAGGGAATGCCATAAAGATGTTTACCTGTGCTTTGTTGACTATGCAAAGGCTTTCTACTGTGCATCATGACAAACTTTGGGCAACATTGCAGAGAAAGATATTCTGGAACACTTTAATGTGCTCACGAGGTACCTGTACATAGACCAAAAGGCAATTGTTCCAACAGAACAAAGGGACACTGAATGTTTAAAGTTAGAAAAGGTGTGTGCCAGGGTTGTATTGTTTCACCATACTTATTCAGTCTGTATGCTGAGCACATAACCCGAGAAGCTGGATTATATGAAGCATAGCATGGCATCAGGATTGAAGGAAGATTTAGTAATAACCTGTGATATGCAAATGATACAACCTTGCTTGCTGAAAGCTTCCTGATAAAGCTCAAAGACCACAGCCTTCAGTAATAAGTTGCACTTCAATGTAAAGAATAAAAAATACTCACCAATGGACTAATAAATAACATCCATATAAAGGGAGAAAAGATTGACATTGTCTAAGACTTCATTTTACTTAGATAAGTTGAGTTCGATAATCCATTGCAATCTCCACATAGAACACAGACACCACATTCACAGGTATTTGGGATTTATCAGGGAAGTTAACAGGTTGCAGTTAAGGGTCCGAAATGCTCAGAACACAGTTGTTGCAGTCAGCAGCTGATAAATGCCCACAGGACACACAGCTCCCCCACAAGACTCAGCCTGAAGGCACTCAGCTCTAGGTCCATGGGGCAGCAAACCTAGTCCTTCACGTAAGTGCTTGGAGGCACTACACTCTATAAGCTAGCTTCCTACCTAAAGTCACTCAGTTTTACTTGTTTGTGTGCTGGGAAGCCCACTCTCTGTTTCATGCTCTGGTTCTTGGTCCTGCTGCTATTGCTCCTCTGCTGCTCCTCCTTTCTGTCCCTGGGTGAGAAGGTTCAACATGCAAGGGGTGTTGGGGGGTCCAAAGGGCACACTCCACTCACGGTTGTTTTGTCTTGTTGGCACTGAGATCCCCTCCTGCTTCTGAGATGGTTCATTTTATACCCCTGCTAGAGTTTTAAGTTTTTACAGTTATAGTGAACTCTGCTAACATCTACAGCTGAATCATGTAATCCTATCAGTATCTTCTTCCATCTTCTCTTACCAAGACCGAGCAGGGAAGAAATGTTGTTTGGCAGCTATTACAGACTACGGATAAAAGAAATTGTAGATAATTCACTACAACAAATATTCATAATGTTTTCATCTTCCAGCGTGTTATCTGAAAGTGTTCTGCAGCTATTCATAAGGTTTTTCAGCGGCTAAACATTCCAAAGTAGTCTGTCTTAGTCTGGAAGTTCCACTGAAAAAGGGTGATGCTGCTGGTATTTAAAATACATGCGGTATAGCTTCCAGCATCTCAGAAACACACAAGTCACCACCTTACGACAAACTGAAAGACCAGTGGTAGTTCTAACAAGTGACGCTGGCAAAGTTGGATATCCACTTGCAGAATATTCAAACAGAATCCATATCTTACACCATATATAAAAATGAACTCAAGATGGATCAATGACCTAGACATAAAACCTAGAGCTATAAAGAATATCAATGAAAATATAGAAACAAACTTAGGGGCTCTGATACACATGGCATAAATATACTATCAGACATAACTGAAAACCTACAAATGGCAGAAGACAAACGGGATGTCTGGGGCCACCTAGAAAACTAGAGACATGTGCACTAAAGATTTCATCAAAAGAGTACAAAAAGAAATCACAGACTGGGAAAATTTTTGTAACTGACATGCCAGGTAAAGTATTAATCTCTAAAATTTATAGAAAATTTCAGTACCTCAACAAGAAGACAAATAATCCAGTGGGCAGGGGACATGAATAAATACTTTACCAAAGAAGACATTCAAGCAGCCAACAAACACACGAAGAAATGCTTCCTATCATTAGCCATTAGAAAGATACAAGTCAAAACAACAATGTGACATAATCTTGTTAAGTGCCATTGAGTCGGTTCTGAGTCATAGCACCCCTGTATGGGGTTTGCAGGGAGTGGCTGGTGAGTTTGAACTGCTGACCTTGAAGTTAGCAATCCAGTGCTTATCCTGCAGAATCACACCAGGAGATGTCATCTTACCCCAGTATTGATAGCAAAGTTTGAAAAAGTAGAAAGCAACAAACGCTGTCAAGGGTGTGAAGAGACTGGAACCCTCCTAGACCTCTAGTGAGACTATAAAATGGTGCAACCACTGTGGAAATGTTACAACGCTTCTTTAAAAACACATGTGACCCAGAAATCCCTCTACTTGGTATATATCCACGAAAAATAAGAGGCACACAAGAAGAGATATATACACACTCATGTTCATCACAGCACTATTCATAGTAGCAAAAAAATGCAAACAACGTAAATACCCAACCCTGGAAGAATAGATAAACCAACGTACACACAATGGATGTGATAAACTTGAGTGTGTTGCACAGATCAACCGGCATAACATAGTCCACAAAGACAGTGTTCTATATTCTACATCGGTGAGTAGCACCTGGGACTTTAAAAGCTCGTGAGCGGCCTTCTCAGGTGCAACTATTGGTGTCTTCTTGTCCAGAGGAAAGAAGAGTGAAGAAAACCAAAGACACATGGAAGTGATTAGTCCAGTTTAGTAATGGGCCACGTGGACAGCAGTCTTTATGACCCTGAGACTAGAAGAACTAGAGAGTGCCACGTTCCAATACCTCCTGCTCTGAATGGGATTATACTAGGGGGTCCTAGAGTGAGAGGGAAATATGGAACAAAACTTCAAATTATGACAAAAACCAGGCTTACTGGTCAGATAGAGGCTGGTGGAACCTGAGACTATGTTCCCTTCAGGTCTGGAGCTGAATTCCTCACTCCTGTGGTTCAATTTACAACCAAATACTAGAAAGGTCTGTAAGGGAGGTCTGCACACCTCCGAATAATCAACCATTTGAGATGAAAAGGGCAGCATTTAGCCCAGGACAGAGTTTAGAAAGGTTAGGGAAGAAAGAAGGATGGAAAGATACGACACAGGAAGGAAGTGGTTAAACGATGTTACATTGTGGGGATTACAGTCAGTGATGAGAAATTGTTGTATATATGAATTGTGGGATAAAACCTTCTGCTTTGTAAACCTGCAGCCAATTGACAATAAAAAGTTAGAACAAATAACTAGTTTGAGAAGGGGTCTTAGAGCAGAGAATAAAAAGAACATAACAAATGTGGAGCCGGGATTGTCTCCAAAGGGCATCGTTTCTGTGAGCAGGGAGGGTGGGCCCATGAAGTGAAGCCCAGAGGCAGAATTCTCAAGTCTCCATGGGTTGGAATTCCAATCTGAGGTGGACGTCATGGGGGGTAGGGGTTGGGGGTGAAGCAGCAGGTGTAGCTCTGGGCTTTGAACCAAAATGTCGGTAGTTCGAACCCACCAGCTGCTCCTCGGGAGAAAGATGAGGCTTTCTGCTCCTGCAAAGATTTACAGCCTCGGAAATGCTATACAGGGTCTCTATGAGTCTGAACCGACCGGACACCACTTAATAACAACCATTTTTAATGAGTGAGATCGACCACACCCAAGTTAAGGCATGTGTTTTCATAGTGGACCACTTCTGAGGCTACAAAAGGTCTGACTGAACAGAGTAGCATTTTATCCCCTTAATGAGCGTGTAAACAGAAGGAAAATTCATGAACGTAATGTACCTGTCTTCCTGCAGGGACCTTAGTAGGCATTGATTTTTAGTGGCAATGTATGCCATGTGCAATGACTCCTGATTGAAGGGGACAATGCTATTTGGGAGTTGGTGAGGTTTAAATATCCTACAGTTGCCCAGTGCTCCAACATTGCCAAGCCCGGCTGTAATAATTCTTGTTTGTTAAGATAACAGGGAAATAACTGAGGAGGCCGCCGTCTTCCCACCAGGCTGTACCAGCTCTAAGAACTCTGAGCGCAATGCAGACCAGAAGGCTGGGGGCATGGAAACACAGAGGGATAAGGAGAGAAGGACAAAGAAAATAATCAACAGCCAGTTCAGAGACAGATAATCTCTGCCTGGAGGTGGGGAAGAACTCTAGAATGGGATGAGAAAGGGGTACCCAGGGACCTCAATCATAACTACATTTTATTTCTAAAAGATGAATCTGAAGGCAAACACAGCATGGTATTAAGATTAAGATATGGGTTCAAGGATGTTTACTCTATGGCTTATTATTTATCAATACATTTTTGGTTAATAAAACAAAAATTAGAACAAAAGAGCAAGGCAATTTGACAATAAAAAACCCACAACTAAGTTATGATTGAGTCCACACTGGTTCATGATGACTCCGTGTGTGTCATAATAGAGTTTCTGATGCTTAATTTTTTGGTACCTCTAAACCAAAAAAACTCACTACCAGTGAGTCTAAATCACAGTGACCCTATAGGATAGAGTAGAACTGCCCCACAGGGTTACGAAGACCGAATCGTTATTGGAGCAGACAGCCTTATCTTTTTTCCATGGAGCTGCTGGTGGATTTGAACTTCCCACCTTGTGGTCAGCAGCCCAATTCTTAACCCACTGTACTACCAAGACTCCTTGAGACCCCTTGTGCCATCGAGTCAGTTCCAACCCATAGCAACCCTGTATAGGGTTTCCAAGGAGCGGCTGGTATGCTTGAACCATCAACCTTGCAGTTCAAACTGACTTTCAGTCCAGCATATTAACCCACAGCACCACACCAGGACTCATATCTGTAGCCTTTTGGTTAAAGCACATCCAACACGTGTACCAGCTGGTATTTGGAAGTTTAGATAATAAACCACTATTTGTGTAAAAAAGAGATTACTCACGAATATGCCAGCACATGTATAGAATATTCCTTGAACTCATTAAAAAAGACCCTGTAACTTCGGCACAGTTTACAGGGAGGGAAAAATTTCTTTTCACTATGTGAGGGGGCTTCAAAAAGTTTATGGAAAAATGAAATTAAAAGATAATGAAAATCTCCCACAAACTTTTAAAAGTTCCCTCGCATATCCTTTTATGCTTTTGGAATGTTATACAATGTGCTCATGTTACCTAATTAGCAAAATAATGAAATTTCCAAGACGCAAGAAAAATAGAGAAGGGAGAGAAAAACATCAAAAAGAGACAAGGAGAGACAGCCTCTGGGACAGCCGGAACTTAGCCTGAGACTCCGGCAGAAGCTTAATTGCGGCCCTTTGAGGCAGCCCCAGTGAGGAGCCCTCAAGGAGAGCTGCCTTCTGAGGGCATCAAGAGGGCAGCCAAGAGAAGGAACTGCTGCCGCCTGGCACACCGCTCTGGGAAACTCTCCCTCCTTCTCAGGAGCTGTCCTGGGCCTGCCCAGCCTGCCCTCCTCCCAGCAATCCCAGAGGCTCTGGTGGGGCTAGAGCCTGAGGTCAAGGCAAGGTGGATGGGGCTAGAACTGAGGCAGGGAGCATGGGAATAGGGGTCGTTGGTAAGGTCCAGTCAACTAACATCACCATAGTAGGGCCCTTAGTCCTTGGGAACCCCTGGCCTGTATGTAGGTGGCTGCCCTTTGGGGCACCTCCTGTGGGGTATCAGTGGTGGAGCAGGGTTTATGCAGTGGAAGTCTTTTCCCATGAACCAGTGCTCAGCAAGTCAGAAAAGTTGTGTGTAAGCCTGCGGAATGGCAAGAGAGCATCCACAGCAGCTGCTCTGACCTGCAGCCCCAGCATCTCCTGGGGACTCATTAGGAATACAAATTCCTAGGCCCTACCCAAGACCTGGGAGTTCTGGTGTGGTGCTGTGGGTTAATGCTCCAGACTGCAAAGCCATTTGAACTGCAAGGTCAGTGGTTCAAGCTCACCAGCTGGTCCTTGGAAACCCTATACAGGGTCGCTGTGGGTCGGAACTGACTCGATGGCACTTAACAACAACAAGCCCAAGGCCTACTGAAGCAGAGGGGTCTAGAGATCTGTGTTCAACAAGCTCTACAGGTGATGCTGAACAGGCTGACCTGGTGTCTTCAGATGGAGGAGGGGAGGGGCAGGTGTGGTTCAGGAAGCTCCCTGAGTGATGTTGGCTCTCCTCCCCACCCTGTCTGTGCCTGCTCATGCGTATCAGGGAGGCCTTGTACCACAAGGAGAATGCTGGGAGTAGGGCAGTAATCTGCTTGTCCTGCAGCAAGCTGCCAATTGGTGGAGACCAAGCTTCAGGTCTCCTGATTCCTATGTTGTTGATGTTGTTAGGTGCCATCAAGTCAATTCCAACCCATAGTGACCCCACGTCCAACAGGAACGAAGCACCCAGTCCTACACTATCGTCAACAATTGCTTGTACACTTGAGCCCACTATTGCTGCCACTGTGCCAGTTCATCTCGCTGCGGGGGTCTCCCTCCACTGTCCCTCCACTCAGCAAGATGTCCTCCTCCAGGGACATTTCCTGATAAAATGTTCAAAATATAAGAGATCAAATCTGGCCATCCTGGCTTCTAAGGAGCATTCTGGATGTACTTCTTGGAACACAGATTTGTTTGTTCTGGCACTCCATGGCTGTGAACATGAAAAAGAGGGCAGGAGAGACCAGAACGGACATATTGAGAATGTTCACGCTTTGCGAAGACTGAAACCAATGCCATTGAACGATTTTGTTAAGAATGTTCAATGGAAACCTAAGCTGCCATGTAAACCTTAACCCCAAACACTAGAAAACATTATTAAAAACAAAACCAAAAAAAAAAGTGAAAAGGAGATGGTGAATTTTGTGGGGCAGTAAGTGCTGATTATGGCATCAAGGGTGACATTCCGGGAACAGGAAGTCACATTTTGGACAGGCAGAGCTACAGTCCCAGAGCTGCTGTGGAGATGAGCTACAACAACCGCATTGTAGATGATTGGCATGGGTGCTTTACTAATAGAATTCTCGCCATCTGTGTGGGAAGCAGGAGGCCTGGTAGTGTGTTGTAGGATAAACACTAGACTGCTAACCAAAAGGCTGGCGATTCAAACCCACCAGCCACTCCTAGGAAACACTTAGCAACCACAACATGTTAGAAACTGGGGTTTGATTCCTGGCCTATTTACATCATGTGCAACTATGGCCTGTCTGGCAGTGAGGCGCTGTGGTGCTAAACAGGTTCTACTGGAGCTTCCAGACTAAGATGGACTAGGAAGATAGGCCTGGACATTTATTTCTAAATTCCAGACTGTGAAAACCCTGTGGATCACAACGAACGGGCAGTGTTCTGTTCCATTCTGCATGGGGTCCGACAAACACGGATGACTGGATAAACCGCTGCTCATGTTTGCAGACAAACTGGGGTTGGAAGCAGGTGGTGGATCGGCAGAATGTGTTTGATGTGAGGTTGGAGGAGGAGAGGAACTCAGGCCAGTGCTAGCACAGCAGTGGACTGTACCCAGCACTGTGGGCAGCAAGGCAGCTGGGCACTGAGGAGCTGGCCTGGGACATCTGTCAGGGGATCCACGTTGGGTTGTCCAAGTTACAATGTGAGCCAGGCTAGAAACAGGAAAAACCCTCCTGGGTACTGACTGGACTTGGGGGTGAAAGGGTGCAGGATTAATTTAATTAAGTCCTGCTCTGGGGACCAACCTAAATTTAGCAATTCCTCGGCTGCTGGTTTGACTCCTTCTTGGCAACTCCCTTCCAACTGCCCATGGTGCCTTCTGCAGGTGATTAATGCCATATTCCCAGCGAGAATGTACAGACGTACCTGCTAATGGCTGCAAGCGCTCTCTCCTGAGGTCCCATGAGGCAGTTCACTTGGATGCACACAGTCGCTCGCTGCCCCTCCAGGGAGTAAGCACTGTGTCCTAATGACTCCTACTGTGGCCAAGGAGGCCAGCCTCCTGCCAAGGAAACACCAACCACCACAGGCCTGACTTTCTAGCTCATTTCATTAGATTGTTCTCCTGCCACCGAGCTAAACCATGTTGATAAATGGTGACCATGCTCTGGACAGAGAGTATACCAGAAATGACTGATCCTGCTGGGCTTCACTCACGCACCTTATAGGGAGGAGGCAAGACGGTTCTTCTGCTAGAGTTTCTGCTCCAAGTCTGCACTCTTTCTTTTGACAAATTCATGCCTGTTCTTATGAATCTCTGGACTGTTTGTTCTCCTGATTGCCCTCCCCAGTGTCTGGGGTTCGTTCACTCTGAAGTTTGTTGGTCTCTCTCCTAGAATGTATTACTACAAACTAAGTTGCTTAAAATATGTCCTCTCTCACAGGTTGGGAGCCCAAAATCCAGGTGTCAAGCAAACTGGTCTTTGGAAACTTTGAGAGAGAAACCATCCATGGCTCTCTCCCAGTTTCTGGTGGTGGTCAAACATTCATGGCTGGTAGCAGCATCATTCCCATTTCTGACCATGTCTCCACATTTCTTCCCTTTTCCCTCTGTGATCTTGTGTTAGTTTCTGTTTCTTATAAGGATCCTCTCATTAGATTTGGGGTCTCTACTAATCAAGTATGGTTTCTTCTTGGTCCTTTCCTTACTTACATCTGCCAAGATACTATTTCCAATAGGGTTACATTTGGTGATCCCTGGCGGCCATGAAAAGACCCCTGGTGGGGTAATGGATTAAGTGTTGTGCTGTTAGCTTCAAGGTCAGCAGTTTGAATCCACCAGCCACTGCACTGGAGACAGATGAGACTTTCTACTCCTGTAAAGATTTATACTCTCAGAAATCCTACATCACGTCTCTGAGTTGAAATCCACTTAATGGCAGTGGGTTTGGTTTAGGTTTTTGGTAGGCCTGAAGTTTTGGGATACTCTGTTCACCCCATAGGACTCCTAGTGTGGCACTGTAGGATAAGTACTAGACTGCTAACCAAAAGGTTGGCAGTTCAAGCCCACCAGCCACTCCTTGGAAACACTCTATAGGGTCACTATAAGTCAGAACTGACTCAGCATCACTTAACAACAACATTCACCCCACTCTAGTATCTCCAGACTTAAGGGGTGTAAACAGAGAAGGGAAGGGTGGGAGATGGCCAAAGGATGATTGATGGCTTACAGCGTTCATTTATTCATGTCTCAAGTACTTGGCGATGGCCTGCTGTGTGTCAGACCTGGGCTAAGCAGTAAGCAAGACGTAGTTCCTGTCCTTATGGCGATGGGGCAGGTGGCAGCTTAGTGGCATGTTGACACAGTGCCTGTCACTGAGTAAGGCCCACTCCTAGCAGTAGGAGTAATAGTAACCGTGTAAGGCCCCGTTGCCCTATAATAGTAACCAATTTTTAAGAAAGGCTCAGGCTGAAGTGGAAAATTTTTAGCATCAACAACTCCCCGGATGCAGAAACCCCCTTCCCCCTTAACTCTGGCTGAACTTGGCTTCTGTAACACTGCTTATGCAAACTCCTCACATCTGGGTGGGCCCTCCAACATGACGCTGCCATCGGCCAGCCAGCCAAGGCTAACCTTGAGAAATAACAGCCAGCCCAAGTTAACCTTGAGAACTAACTGGGCCAGCAGATGTACCCCTAGCCCCCACCCTAACAGCTCATGCATACATCATACCCTTGGTTTGTGCAAGATAATGTCAGACTGCCTATGTATAAATACTCTTTGAAAGCCGGGTCGGGGCTGCAGTCTTTCCTGCTTTTAGGGAGGCTGTAGTCGCTGGCCAGCTAATAAAGGCTTCCTTGCTGATCCTGAGAGTCTCGAGTGTTCATCTGGGTAAATTAAGGCTATCTCTTTGAAAACATACAACTAACCCTATGAGGCAGGTATTAGCGTAACTGCTGTAGTTCCCATTTTATTAAGTGTAGAATCAGAATCGAAACTTGGGCAAGAGTAGGTAATGGCAGCATAGTGAGTGCCCATCCATTCCTCATCCACAGACATCCAGTTCATTGCCTCTAATGACTCTATAGAATCGTATTTTCTGACTGTCCCCACGGTGTTTCTCACTATTACATAGTTCTGAGTGTATCCTTCTAGGACTTTTCTATGTACAGACATATAAAAGACCTATAAGTCCATATCTACAAGGGAACTTCAAAAAGTCCATAGAAAAATATCCTTTTTTATTAAAATCCCATTTTTCCAAGAAATTTTGAAGCCCCCTTGTGTGTCTATGCCGTAGAAGCTAAATTCTGAGCTGGTAGGAATTTTTTGTTATCTTTTGATCATTGTTGTATCTCTAGCCCCTGTAAGTATGCCTGGAATGTAAGTACTCCAAACATACTTGTTGAATGAGTGCATAGGTAAAAATACATAATTTAACTTTGTGGAGTTTGAAATGCCTTACTGTATTTATTTTATTTTCTGTAGATACTTGGATTTTTATTTGTTTGTTTGTTTTTATTTGGCTTAACCAAATGCCTTTCCACATCAGTCTATATAAATCTGCCTCATTAAAAATTTTCCCCCCAGTTGATTATTAAAAAAAAAAAACAACTAACATTTTATTGTACTTTTGGTGGAAGTGTACAATATAGGAAGTTAATTTCCCAGTCATTAGATCGTGCACCAATTGTTCCATGACATCAATTGGGATTCCCGCCACGTGTTAGCATGCTCCCTGTTTTCTTCCTACGTTCCTGTTTCCATTTCTGTTTTCCTTGCCCCTCACTGTCTTTTCAGCTTTGGTTGTGGGCCATGTTGCTCTTTTTGTTTCATATAGTTGATTGGTCTGAGGAGCCCATTTCTTTACGAGTACTGTTTGTTTGTCTTAACAATTATTTGACTTGGAGGTGACCTCCAGAAGTGTCTTCAGTTTCAAGTTAGAAGGTTTCTCAGATAGTCTTGGGGGCTCCTCTAGTCTTTCTGACCAGTAAATCTGGTCTTTTTCTTTCTTTTGACATTGAATTATACTCTACCCTTTCTTCTTCTTTTTTTTTTACCCATCCTTCTGTTGTGGTCTTGTTCAGAGTTGTTGGTGGGGGCAGTTGGACATCTACTTCTGTCTGATTTCAGGTTAGATGAGGCTGAGGTTCATGTGGACCATTCGTCCTTTGGACTTACTACTTCCTTGAGTTTTCCTTGTTCTTTGTTCTTCTATGCTATTGGAAGATACCAATAGCTGCTTCCTAGATGGTTGCTTGAAAACTTTTAAGAAATTGTCACGAATTAAATTGTGTTCCCCCAAAATATGTATCAAGTTGACTGGGTCATGATTCTCAGTGACTTGGTAGCTATGTAATGATGTAATCATTTCCCTAATGATGTGATCTGGTGTGATCAGCTCTGATCTGATGCAATCATTCTTGTTGTTGTTGTTATGTGCCGTGGAGTCGGTTCCGACTCATAGCGACCCTGTACAGGGTTTCCGAGGCTGTAAATCTTTACGGGAGCAGAACGCCTCATCTTTCTCCCGCAGAACAGCTGGTAGTTTCGAACTGCTGACCTTGCGGTTTGCAGCCCGATTCGTAAGCTGTTGTAAATCCTCACATCTGTGGTGCTAATGAGGCCAGATGCAATCTATAGGATCAGTTTGTACCTTAAATCAATCTCTTTTGCAATATGGCGGTAGTGGTTGTGTGCCACCAAGTTGGTTCCAACTCATAGCAACCCTGTATAGGGTTTCCAAGGCTGTAAATCTTTACAGGGGCAGAAAGCATCATCTTTCTCCTGAGGAGCAAGTGGTAGGTTTGAACTGCTGACTTTGCAACTCAGCTTGTAAACCACTATGCTACCAGGGCTCCTTCTTTTGACTTATAGAAAAGATTAAACAAGCAAGCAGAGCTCAGAGAGGCCTGCTACCACCAAGAAAGAAGAGCCAATCTGTAGGTTCTATTTTTCTTCTTTTGGCAAAGTGTTTTGATGAGCATGTTGTTGTTGTTAGGTGCCATCGAGTTGGTTCCGACTCATAGCAATGCTATATAGGGTTTTCTAGGAAGGTCTGGTGAGTTTGAACTGCCAACTTTGCAGTTCAAACTGACATTGCAGTTCAGTGCTTATCCTACAGTGCCACCCTGGTGGCATAATGGGTTGTATGTTGGACTGCTAACCACAAGGTCAGCAGTTCAAATCCACTAGTGGAAAGAAAATGAGGCTTTCTGCTCCCATAGATTTACAGCCTCAGAAACCCTATACAGGGTCACTAAGAATCAGAGGTGACTGGATGACATAAAAACCAACCAACTAACTAACCAATTTATCTTTTGCTATTTGTGCATTTTAATGTATGTTTGGTATTCTGTTTACTTTTTTTTTCTTCCATAATCTTGATAGTTTTAGGTTTTACATTTAGATGTTTAATTCATTTGAGTTAATTTTTGTGTATGGTGTAAGATGTGGATCCTGTTTCATTTTTCTGCAGATGGATATCTCATTTTTCTAGCACCATTTGTTAGATACTTTCTCTTCCCTATTTAGTGGGCTTCAACATTTCATCAAAGCTCTCTTATACATAAGTGGACAGATTTCCTTTTGGGTTCTCAGTTCTATTCCTTTTAGTCTATATGTCTGTCATTATACCAGTTCTAGACTCTTTTGAATGCCATGGTTCTTTGGTAAGGGACTGTGAGACCTTCTACTTTGTTTCTCTTCTTTAATAATGTTTAGTGTCTCCAGGGTCCCTTATTTTTCATATAAAGTTGATGATTAGTTTTTCCATTTCATTAAAGAATGTTGTTGGAATTTAGATCAGAATTTCATTATAATTGTAGGTCACTTTAGGTAATATTGACATTTTCAAGTCTTCCTATCCATGAGCATGGTATTTTTTCCACTTAATGTCTGTCTGTTTTGGTTTCTTGGGATAATGTTTTGTAGTTTTCTTTGTATACATTTTTTATACTCATTAGGTTTATTCCTAAATATTTTATCTTTTTAAGAGCTACAGTGATTAGTATTTTTTCTTGATTCCCTTTTCAGAGTTCTCTTTGTCAATGTAGAAGTATCTAACAGATTTATTATTTGTTGATCTTTTAGCCTGGCACTGCTGAAATCTATTAGTTCCAGTGTTTTTCTTGGAACATGTCTGGGATTTTCTGGGTATTTAATCATGTCATCTATGAATAGGAATAGTTTTACTTTTTCCTTACTGATTTATATACCCTCTATTTCCTCGTTTTGCTTTATTGCAATAGTTAGGATTTCCAGTACAATATTGAATAAGAGTGGTGATAAAGTGCATCTATGTTTGGCTCCTGCCCTCAAGGGGAATGTTTTCAGTCTCTCTCTGTTTTATATAATGTTGGCTGTTGGTTTTGTGTTGTCTTTTTGTTGTTAAGTGCTGTCAAATCAGTTCCAACTTATAGCGACCGTAAGCACAACAGAATAAAACACTGTTGGGTCCTGTGCTATATTCACAGTTGTCATTTTTACTGCCACTATGTCAGTCCATCTCATTGGAGGTTGTCCTCTTTTTAGATGAGGCTCCACACACAAAAAAAAGGAACAAGCATGACGTCCTTCTCCAGGATCTAGTTTCTCCTGATAACATGTCCGAAGTATGAGAGATGAAGTCTTGCCATCCTGACTTCTAAGGAGCATTCTGGCTGTGCTCCTTCTAGTACGTATTTGTTCTTCTGGCAGTCCATGGTTACTTTCAATATTCTTTGCCAACACCATAATTCAAATGCATCAATTCTTTCATGGTCTTCCTTATTATTGTTCAACTTTCATATGCATACGAGGCAATTGAATATACCCTGGCTTGGGTCAGGCTCACCTTAGTCTTCAAATGAATCTCTTTGCTCTTTAGCACTTTAAATAGGTCTTTTGCAGCAGATTTGCCTAATGCAATAAATATGTTCTTTGATTCCTTGACTGCTGCTTCTATGAGTGCTGATTGTGAATCCAAACAAAATGAAGTCTTGGATAACTTTAGTCTTTTTTCCATTTATCAAGATGTTATTGGCCCAGTTGTGAAGATTGTTGTTTTCTTTACATTGATGTGCAATCCATACTGAAGGCTGTGGTCTTTGATCTTCATCATTAAGTATTTCAAGTTCTCTTTGCTTAAGGAAGCAAGGTTTTATCATCTGCATATTGCAGGTTGTTAATGAATCTCCCTTCAATCCTGATGCAATGTTCTTCTTCATATAATCCAGCTTCTTGAATTACATTTGTTTATCATGTAGATTGAATAAGTATGGTGAAAGGATACAACTCTGGCACACACCTTTCCTGATTTAAAGTATTCAGTTTCCTTTTGTTTTGCTTGAACAACTGCCTCTTGGTTTCTGTACAGGTTCCTCATGAGCAAAAATAAGTGTTCTGGAGTACCCTTTCTTCACAATGTCATCCTTAGTTTGTCATTATCCACATAGTCAAAGCCTTTACATAGTCAATAAAACACAAATTGACATCTTTCTGGTATTCTTTGCTTTCAGTCAAGATCCATCTGACATCAGCAATGGTATCTCTTGTTTCATGCCCTCTTCTGAATCCAGCTTTGAGTTTCTGGCTGTTCCCGTTGGTGTTCTAGCTATTTTCTGATACGTTTACTTCTGCCTTAGTATGTATTATTCCTTTTTTCCCCATGGTTTTGGTCCTCTTTTGTTGCTCTTTTTCTGTTTATCTGAATTGTATGATTAAGGTGTTGATTTTGCGCCCCCCCCTTTATTATATGTATGTTTATTGCTACAAATTGATCTCTGATTACTGTTTTTGCTGTGGTTCAGAGCTTTCAATATGGTGTGCTTTCATTCTCATTTGATTTTAGAAGTTTTTAAAATTTCATTGAAAATTTTTTCTGTTGCCTACTGGTTTTTAAACAAGGTGCTATTCAGTTTCCATGTTTGTGTTTTTGTTTGTTTGTTTGTCTTGTTCTTCCTGTTGTTGGTTTTTAGTTTTATAGCATTGTGCTAAGAAAAGATGCTTTGGACTATTTCAATGTTTTTGAGGCTTGGAAACCCACCATGAAGGACAAGGAAGGACATTATATAATGATTAAAGGATCAATTCACCAAGAGGACACAGCCATAATAAGCATTTATACCCCCAGTGACTGAGCTCCAAATACATAAAACAAATTCTAACAGCACTGAGAAAAGAACGAAGTAATTCCATAATAGTACTAGGAGACTGTAACACTTTTGATGAGGGCCAGAACTACTAGAAAGAATCTCCACAAAGATGTAAAAGACCCAAACATCACAGTCAACCAATTTGACCACATAAGCATATATGGAGCCCTCCACCCAATAGCAACAACAATACACATTCCTGGTGTGATGCTGTAAGATAAGCACCAGACAGCAAGGTCAGTTTGAACTGCAAGCTTGGCAGTTCACCCACCAATCACTAGTCAGAAACCCTGTACAGAGTTGCTATGAGTCAGAACCTAACAACAACTACACGTTTTCTACAATGGACATGTATCATTCTCCAAAATGTTTTGCATTTTAGGCCAGAAGTCAATGCGAATTAACTGCTGTCATTTTGTTGTGCTTTTGTGTGTAGATGATTTCTTTGTTCGGCTTTCTTTTCCGTACTGACTATTTTTGTTTATGGATTTTCTCTTCATTTCCTTCATTACTGCTGATTTTGTGTTTACTTAATCTTTATGGTTTTCTTTTTTTTTTTTAATTTTGGTGAGTAGGTTTATTAATTTTCTTTGTAAAAAGTTTCCCTGGAATTTACCTCTGTCTTTCTAAGGTTAAAACAGTCTGTTACATCATTCTTTTTAGTTCCTACATAATATTTCATAGAGTATCAAACAATTCACTTGCTGATAGACATTTAGGTTGTATCTAGTTATGTGTAGATATCAATAGCACTATGATTAATATCCAGTTGGAAGCCCCAAGTGACTGGATCATTCATAATGCAAGTACTTGCATTTTCAGATGCTGATTTCTCTGAGGTGAAGCACCAGGCCTTTTTTTCAAGGTGCCTCTGAGTGGACTTGAAACATCAACTTTTTGGTTAGTAGCCAAGTGTATTAACTGTTCACATCTGAGAGTCCTTTTAGTTATTTAAATGTTTAATTTCTTTCAGCAGTGCTTTGCAGTTTTTAGAGTACAAATCTTGCCTGTTAAATTTATTCTTAAATATTTTAATGTTTAATGACTATATTGTTGTTGTTAAGTGTTGTTGAGCCGGTTCTGACTCCTAGTGACCCTGTATAGGGTTTCTGAGCAGCGGCTGGTGAGTTTGAGCCACCAACCTTGCAGTTCAAAGTGACCTTGCAGTCCAGCGCATTAACCCACAGCATCACACCAGGACTCCTTGATGACATAGGAGAGTTTTCTAAAATGTGTTTTTAATAACACATTTAGAAAAAGATTTTGAAAATATAAACGAATAAAGCTTTAGAAAGTTCAAACAAGCACCCTACCAATGGAAACTACTCCTTCTTTTCAGGTACACATTTTTAGAAACTGACCATGGATAAGACCACTTAGGAAGCCTTTGCAAATGCCAAAGAATCAACATCATACAGCCCCATGTAATGTACTGGAACTCAATGATAGAAAAGTGCTCCCTTCTGCTGTTAGCCAGTTGATTCTGCCATCATTGTCAGCACTTCAAGAACAAGGTCCAAGGGAGGGGAGAGGTAACCATGGAGGCAGGAGGAAGGGTGGAGGCACGATGGCTCTTAGGCGAATTGGAGATCATATGAAGGAGCTTCAAAAAGTTCATGGGAAAATATAATGAAAAGAGAATGGAATTTTTTCATGAACTTTTTGCAGCCCCCTTGTACTGTGTGTGTGCCTCTATTGTTCGTGACAGACGTGAGATCCTCACCATGATGTTTACAGCCTGCAAATGCAAAGCATGCTCAGAAGCTTCTCCTTTGCACTTCATCAGGGGAGGCCACCTGGACAGCTATTATTATACCAATTTTACAGATGATGGATGAATAAAGAGAGCAGATCACCTATTAAAGTTCTCAAACAATTAAAATGGTAGAGCTGAGACTCCAATTCAAGTCTTCTGACTTCAGATTGGTTGCTTTTCTCATTACATCAGTTATGAATAAATCATACTCAACTTAATGTCCAACTCTACAGAGATTCCTGCAAGCAGGCCCTAGGCTAAATTCATTACTATCTCCAGTGCCTGACAATGGAAGACTTATGTATATACTTGTTGAGTGAATGCTGAATTTAGTTATTAATTTTCTGCATGGGTGTTTGCATTTCTTCCTTTCTAAATCAGTCTTTTATCAGAGGTAAAAATTATGTATGTTCATTGAAGGGAGTTTGGAAAATACAGCAAGTAGAAAGGAGAAATTAAAATCTCCCAGAATCCTCTCATTGAATATTTTATAAAACATATTTTCATGGCTGCTCAATAAGCTATTGTATACATACTCAATATTTTGGTGATTCCCCAATTTTCATATTATAAATAATTCCTTGACAAGTACTACTGTACACTCTCATTATTTCCTGAAGATAAATTTCTAGAGCTAGAATTACTAGGTCAAAGGATTTGAAGTTTTTAAAGGTTTTGATATATGTTGACATACTCTGTTTCTTGAAACTGTATAATTTACATTCCCAGTGTAAGAACGTATTGATTTCTGTGTACCTCAGTAATATTCAGTATTTGTTTTCTAGCTTGAGGTAAACTTTTCATTGGAGTATTACACACACATGAGTTGGTTCTGATCCATAGAGACATAGGAAACCCTGTAGAGGATTTCCAAGAAGCATCTGGTGAGCTTGAACCGCTGACCTTGTGATACAAACCAACTTTGCAGTCCAGCGTGTTAACCCACAACTCCACACCAGGACTCCATTGTAAGTGTATGACTCAGTAAATTTTCATATAGTAAATCTACTTATGTACCCAGAATCTAGATCTTGATCTAGAGCTTGGTCTAGAAGCCACCCTTGTGCCTATCCCTGCCATTATCATGTCCCCATGCGTAGCCAGTATCCTGACTGTTAACATCCTAGGTCACTCTTGCCTGTGTTTGAACTTGATGTAAATGGAATCCTGGAGTATTGCTCTGTGTCTACTGTTTGTCATGCAGTATTGTGTTTGGGAATTCATCCTATAGTCTGTAGTTGTAGTTTCTGTATTCTTCCTTCTGTGTTATGTTTCATTATGTGATTAGAGCCTAATTTAGCCATATTCTTGTAGGTGGACCTTTGGATCATTTCGAGATTAGGACTGCTATAAGAAGCACAGCCATGAACAATTTTATAGGTGATTTCTGTTGAAGGATTGCAAGGATTTCTATCAGCTGTATACCTAGAACTGGAAGCACGGTGGCTTTGTAAGATAAGCACTGGACTGCTAACCACACAATTAGTGGTTTGAGCCCACCAGCTCCTCTGTGGGAAAAAGATGAGGCTTTTCTGCTCTTCCGAAGATTTAAAGCTTCAGAAACCCCATACAGGGTCTCTGTGAGTCGGAACTTCAACAACAACAACAACAACATATATAGGAATGCAATGGCTGGGTTATAACTCTAAGTTACTTTAAAAAAAAATGCTGGGTAACAGTAAATGCTTAAGTCAAGGAATAATGAATAAATAGGAATTTTAGACATGGTGTTGGGTTGATTGGGCTGTGAGGCTCTTCCATGCGTTTCTTCTATCATTCTGTTGTTGGCACCTGTGAACATATGTGTTAACATTGTGATTATGTAGACCCTTGTGTGTTGTTGCCGTTAGTGCCATTGAGTTGGTTCTGGCTCATAGTGACCCTGTATAGGGTTTCTGAAAACAGCTGGTGGGTTTGAAGACCATCTCAAGAACAGATTTGATGTATTAGACACTAATGACCGAAGACAGAAAAGTTGTGGGGGACATCAAGAATAGCATACATGAAGAAAGCAAATGGTTATGAAAATGACAGGAAAGAAGGACAAGACCACAATGGATGTCAGAAAATCCTATGAAACTTGCTAAAGCAACTGGAAGAAATGAGGAAGTAAAAGAATTGAACAGGAAATTTCTTCAGTCATTAGTGTCTAATACATCAAATCTGTTCTTGAGATGATCTCTAAATTGAGGTGGGATATACTCAAGGTCATATTTTGGCTCTTGTGGACTTGTTTCAATTTTCTTCATCTTCAGTCTGAACATGCATATGAATTATTGATGGACTATTCCCCTGTCTGCCCCTGGCCTTGTTTTGACTGATGATATTGAGCTTATCCTTCACCTCTTCCCATGCATATCATCAGTTAGATTCCTTTATATCCATTGTAGAATTTTATCATATGATATCCAGCATCATTTCTGTCCCTAAAATCATTTTCCTACTCATTCTTCCTCTTTGTTTCCAAATTTCACCAGTAATTATTAGTGCATCTTGACTGCATGTTTGATCAACTTCAGAATGAAGAAATTGGTGGAATTCTTCAGTTTCATCAACATTTACTTTTGTGGTTGGTGTGCAAATTTGATAAATAGTGGTATTAACTGGTCTTCTTTGTAGGCATATGGATTATGTCCCATCACAGACAATGAATGTGATGCCATTCTTCTTCAGTTTGTCATTTCTGACATAGTAAACCATGTGATTGTCAGATTCAAAATAGTACTGGTCCATTTCAACTCACTGTTGTTATTAAGTGCCTTCAAGGTGGTTCTGATCCATAGTGACCCTGCATAGGGTTTCTGCGGAATGGCAGGTGAGCTTGACCCATCGGCCTTGAGATTCAAATGACTTTGCAGCCCAGCACATTAACCCACAGCACCACACCAAGACTTTGCACTAATGCTTAGGGTATCGATCTTTTTAATTTTTTTTAAAGTTTTTATTGTGAATTGAGGCCCTGGTAGTGTAGTGGTTACGAATCAGGCTGCGAACCTTAAGGTCAGCGGTTTGAAACTACCAGCCGCCCCGCGGGAGAAAGATGAGGCTTTCTACTCCCGTAAGGATTTACACCCTCGGAAACCCTGTACAGGGTCGCTATGGGTCGGAACCTACTCAACGGCACTTAACAACAACAACAACATTGTGAATTGAGTGAAAGTTTACAGGGCAGATTGTCAGTTTTACATTCAACAAATCATATACTTTGTTTCATTACAATGATTATAATCCCATCCATGTACCACCAGTTAACAGTATTTCTCTCTATTCATTTTAGCTCTTTTTTTTAAAAACACTCAGGCATGTATAATAATGTAAACCACCAAAGGCTCTGCAAGCCTGCCTCCTGGCCGCCAGCTCTCAGTCTCTCTCTTTCCATGAATCTAGAGCCCTCAGCTGCTCCCTCTCTCAATGTCCTCATCTCTGCCTCCGTCTCTGGTGTCACTGCTTCTCTGGATAGGGTCCCGCATTCCTCTTGTGCTCTTCTCCCTTGATGGTCCTAGGGTCCTCTGTTTCTGGACTGAAAGATTAACTACTCTCCCGTTTTTGTTAAAAACTTCAACCTTAACAATTGTGACAGCCGCAATTAGTCATAATAACAATTGCTATTGAATCATAAAAATCTTATAGGATATCAATCTTTATAAACTCCATTTCATTTTTGATGAATTCCAATTCTCTTGGATTTGTACTTTGT
This sequence comes from Chrysochloris asiatica, assembly GCF_000296735.1. NCBI lineage: Eukaryota > Metazoa > Chordata > Mammalia > Afrosoricida > Chrysochloridae > Chrysochloris > Chrysochloris asiatica. The sequence goes on along the minus strand of NW_006408533.1, from coordinate 33,803,081 downwards.
ACATTCCATATTCTGATTATTATTGGATGTTTGCAGCTGTTTCTTCTCATGTTGAATTGTACCTCATCAGCAAATGAAGGTTCCGAAAACTTTGATATATTCACATCATAAAGTTCACCCCTACCTTGAGGAGACAACTTTTCCCCAGTTGTATTTTGAGTATTTTCCAACATGAGGGGTTCATCTTCTGGCATTGTATCATACAGTGTTTCACTGCTATTCCTAAGATTTTCAGTGTCTAACGTACAGAAGTGGTTCACCTTTCCTTCTTTCTAGTCTGTCTTAGTCTGGAAGCTCCACCGAAGCCTGAACACGCTAGGTGACCCTGTTGGTATTTAAAATATTGGAAGCCTGACTTCCAGCTTCACAGCAACACACTAGCCACCACAGTACAATGAACTAAGACTTGAGAAGACTAACATATTGGGTAGTGAATTCCATAGATAATGGGTTGTCATTGGATGTTTTTGAACAGTACCTTCATGGAATCTATGCTGTAGGGACATGCAGGATGCTGGGTGCAGAGGTTCAGGCATAGGAGCTGTAGGGATCCAGGGATGGGAGCAACAGTGCCCATATCCATAGCAAAATCACAGAAGCCGGAGAGCCTCCAGGGCCACGCTGCAGGTACCACCACTTTCTCCAGTATCTACTGCCTTTCCTGCCCAACCCTGCTTCTCTTCCCCTGGCAGAACCCAGAACCACGGACTCCATTAAGGATTCCTCCTCTGTGCTCTTAAACTACAGCGATTATTATGAGGAATTCTAATTATGGCATGTGAGCTCCTTGGGACAGGACCATGCATTTCCTGTTGATTACCACACATCTGTAGACCAATGGGTGTTCTTTGCTTATACCTGTTTTCCCATCTCAGTGCTTGTCTGTCAGTTCTGGCTTTGCCCCTAGCTGTTGTTACCTTGTGATTACCCTTGTACCCTGTGTAAAGGAAAGAATGTGGAGGCAAACCTAGTGCAGAGGTGAATCCAGAGCTTCCCCTCTGAGAGTCCATGTCTCCCGGGGCCCTTCCCTGATTCGGTGGTGTTGACCTGGGACTGCAGCCTGATTAGTTGAAGCTCAGGAAGCCTAGGTTTTGTGCTGTCTTCACCCATGAGACCACTGCAGTGAGCAGGAGGTGGCTTCTTGTGAGTGGCAGTCAAGTGAAGACCCTTTGGGGTAAGGAGTCCTTGTCTTGCTCAACTGGATGTTGTTGTTAGTTTCTATAGAGTCAGTTTCAACTCATAGTTATCCCATGTGTTACAGAGCAAAACTACTCCGTAGGGATTTCTTTTCTGTAATCTTAATAAAAGTTATGATTCTTCTGTGATACCTCTGTTGTTGTTGTTGTTGTCAGGTGCCATTGAGTCAGAACCGACTCATAGCGACCCCATGCATCACATGGGGTGATACCTATGGGTGGGTTTAAATTGTCAATGTTTAGTTCAGGGTTCCAGCACAATTTGTTAATGTCATCTAGTGACCTTGCCCTCCTGGGCTTCCCTACAAAAGCCAAACCACATGGACAGTACCACAAGACCCCACAAAGCTGTTGGTCTTTATGTTGATTGGGATGATTTTTCCCCATTGGAATCTAGGCATAATTCACTGGGATAAATATTGCTGCATCTCTCAGGTCCTGCGTACAGCCACATATGAGGATATTCTCACCGCAAGCTTTGTGTGAACTAAGTGTGGCCACTTTTTCTTGTCCTTTTTTTTTTTTTTTTTTTTTTTTAACATTTTGACCATGAAATAACAGCGGTGGAGAAGCAGAGATCCTGGGCCTCCAAGCAGGTGAATCTGCCAGCCTTCCACATCAGCCTGGAGAGGAACCAGGGCCTGTGAGAACCAGATGTACCGATTCCCTTTTAGGGGATTTTATTGAATGGAGGAGCAGGGTTTGCTTGCTCATAGAACAGTTGGGTCTGTGCTCTGACCGGAAGGGATAGTGGCTACTCCAGCCCAGTGGGGCTGCCGTCGGGCCCTGAAAAGATCAGTACCACCATGGCTTCTTCCTTCAGCAAACATGTGACACAAGACAGAGTGCTCAGAAGACCAGTTCTCCCTCCTGGCAGGCAACTCAAAGGCTCAGTAGGTCTTCAAATCAATGTCCATTGTCCCCTTCAAGATTCTACAGTTGATAACTTAAAAGATAAAGCCAAATAGAAATAAAATCAAACCAAGACCAATGACATTCCCTTAGGGAATAGCCTGGGAGGAGCTATTCAATGGGAGCGATTGGGGTAGTGACTCCATTAGTGCTACCTAGCAAACCATCCCCAAACTTAATGACTTAAAGCAACCCTTTAAGTCATAATTATGTGGGTCATTTGGGGACAGGATTCTGTGAGATTGGCTTTTCCTTTTCGGTTAGGCTGCTTGACTGGCACTGGAGGATCCAAGATGGCTGCCCTTCCTGTCTGAGGCCTAGGCTCTAGGCTGGGAGGTCTTGGTTGTTTTCCATGTATATGACCTAGTCCCCTTTTCAGGATCCCATTCCCCAGATCATCTATGTGTAGTAGAATAGTCTGACTTCCTTACATGGAGTTTGAATCTGCTTCTGTGGACGCTAAAGCTGCAAGGCTGGACTTGGAAGCCCCAGTAACGTCACTTCCACTGTATTCAGTTGCACCCAGTCCTGATTCAAGGCGAATGGAAATATAGTCCACTTCTTGCTTGATGGGAGGCAGGGCAAAGTCACATTGCAGTAGGGTAGGTTTGAGGGAGAGATGGTTGTGACCATCTTTGGAGATAATCTCTCACAGAGAAACACATAAACAACTTATTTTCCTGTTGCCACTTTCACCTCTCAACTGTTGTTCCATTGCCCTGCTCTACTCCTGCTTCCTAAGGAGCTCTGGTAGCACAGTGGGTTACAAGTTTGGCTGGTAACTGTGAGGTCAGTAGTTCAAATTTACTAGCTGCTCCATGGGAAAAAAGGTGAGGCTTTCTGCTTCCATAAAAATTTACAATTTCAGAACCCCTGCCTCCTGGGGCCATACTGTAGTGCCCCTCCCCAAACCTGAACGATAGAATGCTGTTACCTAGCCGAGAAGAGGTTGATTAAAATAACGCTAGTATGCTATTTTTGTGGCTGCACATTATGAGTTCTGGAAATCCGTTGTTCATTACAACCCTAATATGTTGGTGTATAAATTTAGCACTCGAGGGAAAGCTTTCTAATCTCTACTAAAGAAACCTCCAGAGTCTCCGTGAAGCAGGGCCAAACTCAAGGACCCCTTTCCCACGTTCTGGTGTAGTCTTTACCAACCAGTGTTGTGCTTAATTATGTAGCTGTAAAACTTGCACCTCACACATTGTTAAACAACTAATTAGAAAAAGACTTGGAGTTCCAGCCTTCCTTTGAATAGCTGTGAATTTTAAATTCTCAAAATGTTGACTAGACTAGCTGTTTATGATCTCAGTTTTGTGTGGGGCAAAAAAAAAAAAAAAAATCTTACAATAAACTTAGGAACACACATATAGCTCTGTTGTGGCCATTGACATATATAGAAAACAAGAAAATGAGAATACGGATGAAGAAGGTTACTCTTCACGTGGAACAGGGAGAATTTTTATGAGAATTCTGGAAGTCACCTCAGGTTATAAAGTCTGAGGTATTCTTGTTGTGCCTTTGCCTCAAAACAGCTGCCACTGTTTTTGTCGTCTTCCTTCTCCTCCTCAAATCCCACCTGTCTTTCTCTTTTACTTCCTAAATATCTTAAGTCCATTTCTAGGATTCCATATCTAAGATGTTTCCAGTAGCAAATTTCCAAAATGAAATTTGCCTTTGGGGACAGAAAACAGGTGTGCAGCCAATAGTTCCCTCTTGCTTAATGCTCACACCAAAATGCTGCTTAACCGATGATTTGAATTTAAAGTGCTTCTGTTTTTCATTTATTTAAAATGTAGTATCATTAAGAGTCAAGGGAAGAAAGAGGAGGCACACTGAGGTGCACTTCTGAGCTGCTCTAGACTGTTATCCACTGCCTGGAAGATGCTGCCGCACAGTGCTCTTGGGTAGGGGTGGATTACCCAGTAAGCCAGGTAAGCACAGGCTGACTTGTGCTTATTTATTAATCTGTAGTGAATAATATGAAGTCCTGGTGTGGCGCTATGGGTTAATGCACTGGACTGCAAGGTCAGTTTGAACTGCAGGGTGGTCGGTGGTTCAAACTCAGCCGCTGCTCTTTGGAAACCCTCTATGGGGTCGCCATGAATCAGAACCCACTCGATGGCACTGAACCACCACCACCACCAGTGAATAGTAAGATGTGGTAAAAAAAACCATGTGAAACTGTTCACTACAGATTGGTACATACGCACAGATAAACTGGTACTTACATTGTTTACCGGGTACTCCATTCCCGCCAGGGATTGTATATTTGGTTCTGTAGGATGGTGCTGTGGGGCGGGGAGAGAGACAGATGCCAGCCAGACCTAGAAGCAGAATCTTGCACATGGTGAAAAAAAGGTGAAGCTGTTCGCTGCAGATTAGTAAATAAGCACAAATAAACCCGTGTTTGCCTTGCTTGCTGGGTAATCCACCACTGCTTTAGGGTGTCAAGGTCAGAGGAAGGAAAGTATTGAAGGCACATTTTTTCCTTGGAATATATAAAGTAGTAGAGAAAGAAGTCAGGAGACCTAAGTATGGTGAGCTCAGCTTTGTCAAAAATGAGCCCCATAATCTTGGGAAGGGTCGTGGATTGAATTTTGTCTCCCCAAAATGAGTATTGAATTCCTGACACTTATACCCCTCTCTGTTCTTTGAACTACATGTTTGGAGACCTGGTGTGGCTCTGTAGGATGAACACTGGACTGAAAACCATAAGGTCGGCAGTTCAAGCTCACCAGCCCCTCCCCAGAAACCCTATATAGGGATACTATGAGTCAGAACCAACTCGACAGCACTTAACAACAACAACATACCTATAGATACGAGACTCCTGCTGTGGCTCTGTAGATTAAGTACTGGACTGAAAACCACATGGTTGGCAGTTCAAACTCACCAACTGCTCCTTGGAAACCCTATACAGGGTCACTATGAGTTAGAACCAACTCAATAGTACTTAACAACAACAGTATGCCTATAGATGTTATCCTACTGGGAAATAGGTTTTTGTGAGGTTATACATTAGTGAGGTTATACTAGTGTAGGATGGATCCAAACCTCATCTACTTCTGAGTCATAAGAGGGCCAGAACAGACATGGGAAGACAGCCATGAGGATTACGTGCAAACCAAAGAACACAAAGGAGCCCAGGGACACCCAGAGCTCCAGGCGTGAAGGAATCGACTTGGCAGAAAGCCTGATTTGGACTTTTAGCCTCCATAACTGACTCACAGCGATCCTGTATAGGGTTTCCAAGGCTTATTTTAAATCTTTGCAGGAGCAGAAAGCCTCATCTTTCTCCCACAGATCGGCTAGGGGCCTCTCCAAAGAAAAAGAAACATTTCACGAATTTATGTGTCATTCTTGGGCTTCCCATTTGTGGCTTTGGTATTTGTGTCAAGTAGCTGAACCTCTCTGGGTTTCAGCTTTTCTGTCTTTAAAAGTGAGGGGTTTCGATTTGGTGCATTTTAACATACTTGGGTTGGGCATTGTGCTGGGCAGTCGGATTAGGGACCCTGGCAGGGTGTGCCCCACCTGTAAAGAGCTCTGTGGAATTTCCCACCGAATAGCATGCCCTGATGCCAAGCCTGGTAATGTGACAACACTGGGATGTACCGAGGGGAAGCCACACTGAGGAGGAGCCCACTGTCTCCCAGTAAATTACACCTATAGTCAGACTATTGTGGTCTTGGTCATTAGCATTCATATCTGTGGATGCATGGTTTGCTTATTCAAGCATTTTACCAGTTCAGCTAGGACTGGCTTGGCATCTGTTAATTAATTAGTCATTGCTAGAAGGTCCTTTCTTTTAGTGAAGTTGTTGTCTTGCTCATTTGCTACTCTTTTCTAATAGTAAGTATTTTTTTCTAGTTAGATAAAATCATGTTGGCTTTGAGTTGGAGAAGACAAGACCCCAAGAGCAAGTCCTTATGAAAGGAAACGTTAGTGACTAGTCAGCCTATGACAATGCATGACAGGATGGGGGTAATGAGGACAGCTTTGTAAACAGCTCCTCAGCCAGGACAAGAGCAGGTAACCATTGACTTAGCAATCCAAATATGACAGCCAGGGCCCTTGCCCATGAACCAGACTCCTTCCTAGTGTTTGCCTCAGGACAAGGGTCCAGTGTCTGATTCCTTGGTGGTTTGAATATATAGAGAAGGGATGGTACCCTGGACCACAGAAGCAAGGAAACAAGTGTCTCTATTTGGTGATGGGTTGGATGTGAGCAGTTGTGGGGCAGCATGGGGGTGAGGGTGGGGGAGGGAAGGAAGACAGAGGGATGAAGGACATCTTCCAGGTTTTTGACTTGAGATTTTGTGCAGCTCAAGGTGGCTCTGATGGTAATAAGGAGATGGAGAAGCAGATTTGCAGGGAAACAGAAATAGCTTTGTTTGGGAAATGTTGAGTTAGGAGAAGCCAGGTGAATCTTTCTGGTGGAGATGGTAGAAAAGAGCCTGTGGGTACAACTCTAAAGCTTAGAAGCCAGGTCAGGGTTGAGAGAGTGATTTCTGGGACCCTTTGCACCCACTTGCTTTCACGTTATTTCTGAAGAATGCAGTATCCAAGTTCAAAATATCCGAATTCACAGGTCAACCTTAGGAAATGACTGTTGGAAAGCTGGGGAGCAGCTTTATATTTGTTTATTCCAAGGGCCTTTGAGGGTTGTTCCGAGGTAGTCTGGTGGACCATGTGATCCAGGATTGCAAATACTAGTTGTTGGCCCAGCTTCATCACTAACTAACCATGGAAATTAGGCCAAACGATTTATAATACTTTGCTTATTTATTATCTAATTCACACACATATGAAAGCCAGACATAAAAAGGATGGTGGGAGTGGAATGAAAAGTATATCATACTAACTAGGAAGTATACAGAAACGGTCATTGTAGTCACATTGCAATGGCGTGCTTCTTATTGGGATGTTGTTGTTAAGTGCTGTCAAGTTGGTTCTGACTCATAGCAGCCCTTTATAGGGTTTGCGAGGAGCAGCTGGTGAGTTTGAACTGCCAACCTTGTGATCCTGCGCTTATCCTTCAGCACCACACCACATCAGAACTCCAAACACTCTTCTTTTCTGTGCCCAGCTTTATTTCACTGTGATTTCCCATTGGGAAGTAGGCTTATTAGGTGTTGAATTGTTGATGTTGTTGTTAAGTGCCATCAAACCCTGTTGTAGTGCTGAAGGCTAAGCAGAGGATCATAAGTTTGGTTTGAATCACAAGGTCGGTGATTCAGACTCACCAGTTGCACCTGGAAACCCTATATTGGGTCACTATGGGGGGTGGGAACTGACTCAACAGAACTTAATAACAACATCCCAGTAAGAAGCACTGGACGACAAGGTCAGTTTGAACTGCAAGGTCGGTGGTTCAAACTCACCAGCTACTCCTCAGAAACCCTATACAGAATCATTATGAGTCTCACTGGGATGGCAGTGAGAAAATGGGTTGTTATCCTTTTTTGATAGTTTTAATGTTCTCTCTTCTTAGCAAAATAATACATGCCTATTATATTAAAAAAAACATTTAAGTATAGAAACATACATAGAAAGATGGGTAAAAGCACTCCCATTCTCACTGCCCCAAGGCAATCCACTCTATATTCTGGAGCCTGTTAACTTCAGGTAATATTTTTATGGGAATTTAAAACTTAGGAATTATTTCAAACATGTACAGTGTACAGAGAAATAATGTAACTATTATGCATATACCATGAGTCTTAATTAACCAATCTTGACATTTCTGCCATATTTGGGTCTGATGCTGTCTTTCAGTAGCAGTAAAATGTACCAGAAGCCATTCCCTGAGAGACAGAGTCTGGCCATCTGCTGTTGTAAAGATTTCCAGTTCTGCTCTGTCCTCTAGGGTCACTGTGATTTGGAATTGACTTGATGACTATGCGTTTAATGGGAGTGAAGTGGTTAACCTTGATAGATGGGAATTGAAGTTGCATTGACTTTTCAGGTTAATTTTAAGAGAATGAGCACCTTCCTACTGAATCTTCTCACCATTAAGTCTGATATGCATCTTTCCATTGGGTTAGATTTTCTTTTATGCTTTTCTAGTGATTTTGCTGATTTTTTTTTTTTTTTTTTAAATCTTGGTTTTAGGTGCATTATGAACAGTGATATAAGGGAACTTCAAAAAGTTTGTGGAAAAATTGAATTGAAATATTATGGAATTTTTCTACAAACTTTTTGAAACCTCCTTAGATCATCTATGTTATTGTTGTGAAGTGCCATCGAGTCAGGTGTGACTCATAGCGGCCCTGTATAGGGTTTCTAAGGAGCGGCTTCAAACTGACCTTGTGGTCTAGTGCATTGTCCTGAAGTACCACACCAGGACCCCTATATCATCTATAAGTAAGGAGGATTTTGTCTCTTTCTTTCCAATTACCATACTTCTTTCCTTTTCTTATTGTACTAAATAGGACTTTCACGGATGAGTAGTAGAGATGAAATTACTTTCAATTTTTTACTGTTACGTGTGATGTTTGTCATTGCTGTTGTTGTTATGTGCCGTGGAGTCTGTTCTGACTCATAGCAACACTATATAGGGTTTCCGAGGCTATAAATCTTTACTGGAGCAGAAAGCTTCATCTTTCTCCCACGGAACAGCTGGTAGTTTCGAACTACTGACCTTGAGGTTAGCAACCCGATTTGTAACCACTACGTTACCAGAGCTCCTTGATGTTTGTCATTAGTTTCTAGTAAATGCCTTCATTAAATTAAAGGTTTTTCTATTCCTAATTTGCTCAATTATCATGAATAAAACCGAAGTCAAACCGCTGCTATATCAAGTTGATTCTGACTCATAGTGACCGTTTAGAACAGAATAGAACTCGCTTCTCAGGGTTTCCAAGACTGTAAATCTCTGGGAACAGACAGCCTCATCTTTCTTCCGTGGAATGGCTGATGGGTTTGACTACTGACCTTGCAGTTAGCAGCCCAATTCCTAACCTACTGCAAATGCTTTTTCTTCAGAATTTACTAAGCTGGTTATATTAATCTGATTTTGTGGCATATAATGTACATAAATCTTGTGAAGATATATATCCTTATACTTCGAAACAAACGGATTGATGATTATACAATTGTTATACATTGCTGAAGATGGTTGAGAGTTTTTAAAATAGGATATTTGCATCTACTGTCATGAGTGAGACCAGTCTTTCTTCTTGTTGTTGGAGTCCTGGTGTGGCACTGTAGGATAAGCAGCGGGCCACAAAGTCAACTTGAACAGTAAGGTCAGGCTTTCAAATCCACCAGCCTCTCCTCAGAAACCCTATAAAGGGTGAATATAAGTCGGAACCAACTTGATGGCATTAACAACAACAACATACTAATCACATAAAATCATTTGGCTAGTTTCCCCCCTTATTCTGTTCAGAGACAGTTTGCTTTAGATGAGGATTAGCTGTTCCATCAAGATCAGGCAGAAATTGCCTATAAAACCTTTGTGGCTTGATGCCTTTGAGGTGTTGTTGTTGTTAAGTGCCGTCAAGTCGGTTCTGACCCATAGCGACCCTGTATAGGGTTTCCAAGGAGCAGCTGGTGAGCTTGAACTGCCAACCTTGCAGTTCAAACAGCTTTGCAGTCTGGCGCATTAACCCACAGTGCCACACCAGGACTCCGATGCCTTTGAGTACTGAGGGGAAAAGAAGAAAGAAAAAAAAGGACCTTTGCCCATTTTGCCACACATGGAATGACCTTTTCTTCACAGAGTAGTTTTTGCTCCACTTTCTTTGTAAACACACCCAAATCAATAATTAAACAAACAATAACAACCCCAAACCAGTAATAACCAATTTCACTGTTAACAGTTTTTATGTTTTGTTTTGCTTTCCAACTTTTTCTTCCTGGGCTCACTTTTCTTTTTGTGACAGTGTATCTTTAAATAGTTCTTGCAGTGGGGGATCTGTGAAGAATGAACTCATCCTGGACATCTCTTTAGATATAAAATTGTATTTTTTTTTCATTCACTTGTGAATTTTTATTTACGTAGTTATAGAATTTTAGAATGACAAATGTTCCCTTGGTACATTAACTACTTTATTGACTCCTGGCATCTATTATTACTAATGAGAAGTCTGTTGTTGTTAATTGTGGCTAAGAATTCAACAAAACAGAAAAATTTCCAGTCCTGTACTGTCCTCAGAATAATCCACTGCTGTCCACTCAGTTTCTACTCACAGTGACCCTATAGAACCGAGGACAGCTGCTCTTTAGGAGTTTCAAGGCTCCAAATCTTTTTGGAAGCAGATAGCCACATCTTTCTCCCTCAGAGTGGCCGGTGGGTTCGAACCACTGCAGAAGAGCTCATTTTCTCCTCACAATAGTCGGTATACGAGTATTTGAACCCACTGTTGTTGATCTAGCAGCCACTATGCAACCCATCTTGTTGAGGGTCTTTCTCTTTTACAGTGACCCTCTGCTTTGCCAAGATTGATGTCCTCCTCCTGATAACATGTCCAAAGCATAGGAGATGAAGTCTCACAATCTTCACTTCTAAGGAGCACCCTGGCTGTACTCATTTCAAGATGGATCTGATAGCTCTTCTGGCAGTCCATGGTGTCTTCAGTATTCTTCAAGTCATAATTCAAAGGCATCAATTCTTCAGTCTTCCTTATTAAGCTTTTGCATGTATATGAGGCAATTGAAAATACCATGGGTTGGATCAGGCATACCTTAGTCCTCAAAGCTACATCTTTGCTTTTTTAATATTTTAAGAGGTTTTTGGCAGCATATTTGTCCAACACTATAAGTTGCTTGATTTCTTAACTGCTCCTTCAATGGGCATTAACTGTAGATCCAAGTAGAATGAAATCCTTGGCAGCTTCAATTTTTTCTCCATTTATCACGATGGTTTTTATTTATTCAGTTGTGAGGATTTTTATTTTCTTTATGTTGAAGTATAATCCATACTGGAGGCTCTAGTCTTTGATTTTCATTAGTAGGTGCTTCAAGTCCTCTTCACTTTCAACAAGCAAGGTTGTTCATTTGCATATTGCATGTTGTTAATGAGTCTTCCTGACGCCACCTTTTTCTTCATATAGTCCAGCTTCTTGGATTATTTGCTCAGGATACAAATTGAGTCGGTATGGTGAAAGGAAACAACCCCTATTTTAAACCACACAATGTCTCTTTTGTTTGAACTGCCTCTTGGTGTGTATACAGGTAGTACAATTAAAATATTCTGAAATTCCCATTCTCTACAGTGTTATTCATAATTTGTTGTGATGACAATCCTTGCAGTCAAATGTCTTTGCATAGTCAATAAAACACAAACAAACACCTTGCTTGTATTCTCTGTTTCCAGCCAAGATCCATCTGATGTCAGCAATGACGTCTCAATTTTCCACGCCGTTTTCTGAATTTGTCTTGAATTTCTGCCAGTTCCTTGTTAATGTACTGCTGTAACCATTTTTGATTCATTTTCAGCAAAAGAAGTTTGTTTTCCTTCATAAGTTAACTCTAGGGAGCTCTGGTAGCATAGTGGTTACAAATCAGCCTTCTAACCACAAGGTCTGAAGTTCAAATCTACCAGGTGTTCTTCAGAAGAAAGATGAGACTTTCTGCTCCCAAAAAGATTTGCAGTCTTGAAAACCCTATGCAGGGTCACTATGAGTGGGATCCGATGCCAAAGCACAGCACTACCACCAAGGTAGCTTTTAGGATTTTCTTTTTCTTTTTCATATTCTTCACTGTTTAAACTTTTTGTTGTGAATTGATTGAAGGTTTACAGAGTAGATCATCAGTTTTACATCCAACCATTCATAATTATTTTGTGTCATCTGAATGGTTACAATGTCCTTAAGTTAATACCACTTACCTCACTTCCTGTTTCCTGTTTCCAAGCCTCCTTTCCTAACCCTTCTAAACTTTGTCTTTGAGTAAATGCTGTTCTTTTGAACTCCACTGGTTGATTGTTTTAAGGTCTACCTACTTCACTAGTGGTTTTGTTTATTTTAGAAGCCTCCTTTTGGCCATTGGTTAAAAGGGGGTGGGCTGAGTTCAGTTCCAGACCTGAAGCTTCCAGCCTCTATCTGACCAGTAAGTCTGGTCTCTTTACATAGTCATCACGTTTTCTACTTTGTATCTAGGTGAGAATTTACTTTTGTTCATTCAGCTAGTGATCTTTTTTCTTTTTTGTAATTTGATGACTACAGTTTTGCTACAAATCTAGTAAACTCTTAGCCATTTTCTTTTTGAATGTTGCTTTTCAAACATTCCTTTTATTTGCCTCTTTAGAATGCCTATAAGACACGGAGCCTATTAATCTTACCTGTATATCTGTGGTATTGTATATTCCAATAAAACTTTATTTGTGGGCACACATTTTCATTTTAGATAAATTTCATGTGTCATGAAACATTGTTCTTATTTTAATGTTTTGCTCCAACCATTTAAAAATATCAAAACCGTGCTTAGCTTGTGGTATATACAAAAGCAGGCTAATTCTCATCCTCTTTGAAAGGTCTCAGGTGCCTATAAGAGTCCCATGAAAGATATGGACTGGGCCCTCTCCTTAGGGAAAAAAAGGTAAATTATACACATTCCTACTATGTTGTGGGGATTGCAATCAATGTCATGAAACAAAATGTGTATGAATTATTGAATTGAAAAGTAATTTTCTCTGAACTTTAACTCAAATCACAATAAAAAGCTAAAAAAAATGCTTAATTTACAATACCTATTGTACTTTTTATTGTGAATTGAGCAAACGTTTACAGACACATCATCAGTCCCACATTCATCACCTCATTCATCCACTTGTGTCATTACATTGCCATCAGTTAGCAGTGTTGATCTCTATTCACTTTAACTCTTACACTCCTCCCTGTGTCTCCTACCTTCATCTTTCCTGTGCCGACCTCCCTCTTGTTGTGGGTTGCCTTCCCATCACCCAAGCTGACATGTGTCTATCTTCTACCCAGTGAAGAATTTCCCCTTTCCTCCCACCCCTGGTAACCACCATAGACTGTTTCTTTTAGGGGAAAAAAAAAAAAACACATTTTCAAACTTTTTTCAACAATGTTATCATAAACTATTTGTCTTTTTGTAATTGACTAATTTAATTCAGCATAATGTCCTCCAGGTCTCATCCATGTTAATGAGGTGTTTTGCAGATGCGTCATTATTCTTCAGTGTTGAGTAGTGGTCCATTGTGTGTCTATACCAAAGTTTGTTTAACCACTCTTCTGTTGATGGGTATTAGGCACTTTCCATCCTTTTGCTTTTGGGAATAGTACTGCAGTGAACATGGGTGTGCATATATCTGTTCATATCATGGCTCTTATTTCTTTAGGATGTACACCAAATAGAGGGATTGCTGGATCTTACAGTATTTCTATATATCCAACTTTTTGAGAAAGTGCCATACCATTTTCCTCAGTGTTTTCACTATTTTATAGTCCCACCAGCAGTGTAGGAGGGTCCTGGTCTCTCCACACCCCCACCAGCATTTGCTGTTTTCAAGGCTGGGATAAGATGATATCTCAATGTTGCTTTGATTTGCACCTCTCTACAGAAAAAAGAGATTTCCAAGCTGTTCCTTGGAAACCCTATACAGGGTCGCTCTGGGTTGGAGTCGACTCAACGGCACTTAACAACAACAGTTGGCTAATAATTGCAAGTATTTCGTCATAGATTTGTTGGCTGCTTGAGTGTCTTCTTTAGTGAATTGTCTGTTCTTGTCCTCTGACCATTTTTTAATTGGACTTTTTGTCTTCTTTTTGTTGAGGTGTTAGAGTGTTCTATAAATTTTAGCGAGTAGTCCTGTGTCTGATATGACATTGCAAGAAAATACACACAGGAAAACAAAACAAAACGAGCAAACAGCAGTGGAAACAGGATAAAATACAGGGAAAAACAAAAATGGGCAGCAACAAGAAAAAAAAGCAAATTATAACTAAGAAGAGAAAAGAGGTACAAGGAAATAGAGCTGTACAAGAGAAAAATAAGATGGAAGATAAAAAGAAGGAAAGAAAAAACAAAGGGGGAAGATGAAAGGAGAAAAGCTAGAGAGTAATAAAGAAAAATCAAGACGATCAAGAAGAGGGTAGAAATGAGAAACAGAAAAGAAGAAAAAACAGAAGCGGAGACAGAAAGGATAAAAATTAAGGGAAGAGAAAGAAGAAGAAGGCTAAAACAATAAAAGTAGTGAAACAACAAAAGGAAAAATAACAAAAAACAAGTGTTGTTGTTGGACGCAGAGAGGAGAAAACTCTAGGCTCCTGCCAGTCAAGGAGCTCATGAGATGTGGGGAGGAGGGATGTGAAGAAAGCTGATGGAGTTCCTGTCTGCCTCGATGTTGTCTATGTTCAGGGCACCTGGTGCAGTCCGGCAGTAGTTCATGGAGGTTGCTAGTTCAAATTGCTGGATCCAGTGTCTGTCAGAACCAGAGCTCAGCTGGGAGCAAAATGGCTGATTATGAAGGTTCCTCTAGTCTGGAGACTCTGTGGGTTCTGTGGATGAGGAGTAGAGCCCACCTGAATCCAGCAGTGCAGCCAGCCATGTCTCAGAACTCCCAAGAGCAGGGTCTGCACTGAGGGTAGATGAGGGTGGGAGCTGGCCACACCTCTGGCCTCCAGGGGAGTGTGGAGAACAAGAAGGAATCACATGTTTTCCATTGTCCATGTGAACTACCCCATCAGACTGCCATCTTGTCTCTCCAAGGCTGCTTGCAAAAGATCTAGATGGCCACACTACATCTGGCTGGTATCCATTCACCAGTCAGTCTCCCTCTCTTGCTGTCCCTGCTCAGCTTCTTCTCCCAGTAGGCATTCAATCCACTTCTCTAACCTTTCCTCTGAAGCTCCGGGTTCCAGGATTGTCCTCTGTGTCTGTTTCATTTGGTCTCCCATAACTTTGTGGTAGAGGGTCCGTGTAGTTTACTCTGCCATCTTGCTGGAAGTTTCCCCTCTGTTATCTTTTAATTACTCTTTCATATATATTTAAAACCTCAATCTCTTCATGTTTCTTTCTGGATAAATCTACTAATCTCATTGTAACTTTCTAATTCTCATTATTATTATTTAAAAATTCATCATATTTCAATTCTATGCCCATAGTTTTAATTTTTTTTAATTTTTATTTGATTCTTTTTCATTTATCATTCATTCACTTCCATTGATTCAATTCTGACTCGTAGCGACCTTGTCAACCTACCAGAGCAGAAAGCGTCATCGTTCTCCTTGAGAGAGGCTGGTGGGTTTGAACCACTGAGCTTGCAGTTAGCAGTCCAGTGCTTATACTATTTTATTTCCTCTGTAGCTGTTTGGTCATTCTTTTTTCTTTTCTTGGTTGTTAGTCTTTATTTGAGGCTAAAAAAAGCATGCTACTTCAATTTTTTTCAGGCTTTAAAAATATTTTTATTTCATCTTGAGTTAGTTCATCTCTCCTTTGCAGATTTTGTTAGCATGTGTTTCTTCCCTATGTTTTGGTACAGGTTATTCTTCAGTACACGTTTGAGTCTCTTTCTCTCCCAGTGCTCATTCTTCTAAGGACTTTGTGTTTGTCTCTAACAAGAATCTTCAGTGCAGAATCAGACCCTGCACTGACTTTAATGTTGAGGCTACTGCAGATCCCATCACTGAGCCTGCAGGCGGCCTGGCTCAGTTCCTAATAAACGACTTTCCGCATCCAGGTTCTAGGTCTTGGTTTCAAGCACTGGCTCTGGTCCGTTGCCTTGTATAAGGTCCTTACACGGGAACTGGATTCCTGGCTGCCTCTACTTCTGCCAGACCAACCTGTAACAGGCCTTCAGCGTCAGACCTGCTGACCACTTGCTCTCTTGCTTCATTTTTAATTTCTCCTTTTGAGTCTAGCTATGTTGTCTTAAGGATTCCTGGTGTGGCACTATAGGATCAGCACTGGACTGTGAACCACAAGGTCGGTCGTTCAAACCCACTAGCTATTCCTTGGAAATCCTACACAGAGTCACTAGGAGTCTGAATGGAGCTTGATGGCATTTAGCAATTTTATCTTTAGGGAGTGTGGTGGCTCTGTACAATAAGCACTGGATTGTGAGCCTCAAGGTTGGTGGTTCGAGCTCACCAGCCACTCTGCAGAAGAGAGTCGAGGTTTTCTGCTCCTACAAAGACTTACAACCTTGAAGCCCTATACAGACTGGGATGCTATCAGTCAGAACCAATCTGATGGCACTTGACAACAACCAAGTGCTATCTTAATTTTTGCTTTCAGATTTCACCTATAAATTGTACTTGGGTAGCATTGGCAGGGTGGTGAACTTTAACATGGTCCTGAGTGGCTCTGTGTAAGGGAAAAGCTAAAACCAGTCCTGGTGTGGCACTGCAGAATAAGTACTAGATTGCAAGCTTGGCTTGAACCGCTATACAAGGTTGCTTTGAGTCTGAACTGACTTGACAGCACTTACTGACAATAACAACAACTACAAAAGAAGAGATAGAAAAATGGTAAGATTGCACCCTGTCAAAAATGAAAAACTAACAAGACCCAGAAAAACGAGGTAGTCCCGTCGAGTTCTGGCTCTGACATACAGGTTTCATTGTATGTATGTATGTATGTATGTATTACTGTACAGTTATGTATCTTGTTTTGGTTTGGTTTGTCTATTTTTACTCAATACTATATATCATGAGCATGACCTTAGGTCATTTACAAACTGTGTAAATGCCACTTTTCATTGTTCTTTTGCTTGCATAAAATGATTTTTCTTCATAGGTAGTTTTTGAGTCTCCTCAATGGGTTTCTTTGGGATGCATTCTCATGTAGAAAGACATTGTTGAGGAGTTTGGTCTTGTTTGGTTCCTTCCCCATAAGAGCCAAAGTGTTGAGAGAGGATCCAGGGCAACTTTCCCTGAATCAGCCCCCAACTGTCTATTGAAGGTGGGAGGAGCAGCTCTGAAGGTCAGTGACTTCGCAGGCCATTATGCGGTCTTTGGGACAGCAGATGATCTCTCTTCTCCACCTTTGGATCAGGTTAACAAATCTTCACCGTGGACTATAGACAACCAGAACAGTGACTCTGAAGGAAATCACCCTGGGAACGAAACATTTCCAGAACCATCCATCCATCCATTAAACTGATTTCCACCTTGGAGCGTGGACTTCCTTTCCTCAGCTCCCAGGGGCCCCTGCAAGTCTTTAGATGTTCCATAATCTCAGGCTGTCCCGTTAATTTGAAAGTTTAACAGGCTTTATGGTGGATTTTATGCTCTGATCATGGTCTTCCCATGCTACCTCAGCATACTCTGTGAGAAATCTCCTCAGGTTGAGACCTTTCCAAGCAGGGATTTTTTATTATCCACTGCTTCACCCCCAGCTTCCAGCATAGTTACTGACTCTCTATCTATCTATCTATCTATCTATCTATCTATCTATCTATCTATCTATCTATCTATCTATGTTATCTATCTATCTGTCTGTCTGTCTGTCTGTCTGTCTATCTATCTATCTATCTATCTGTCTGTCTGTCTGTCTGTCTGTCTATCTATCTATCTATCTATCTATCTATCCTTCTTCTTCTTGTTGCGGTTAAGTGCTTTTGAGTCAGTCCCAATTAGTTACGATCCTGTACAGAGCTTCCAAGGAACAGCTGGTGCATTTGAACCACCGACCTTGTGGTTCAAATCGACCTTGTTGTCAAATGTTTATCCTACTGCACCATAACAAGACTGCGTCGTTGGTCATTTCGAACTGCTGACCTTGAGGTTAGTGACTAGACTCGTAACCGCTATGCTACCAGAGCTCCTTAATGGGGTAAGGTAAGTTTAGGGTATATTTTGAATCACTGTCTTTTGAGATATAAAAGAGATTAAACAGTGAGCAGAGGAGAAATTGGGTAACATGGAGATTTCCAAGGAACCAGAAAGAAGTTCAAGAGATGAGGACCTTCCGCCAGAGCTGACAGAGAGAGAAAGTCTTTCCTAGAGGCGGCACTCTGAATTTGGACTTGTAATCTCCTAAACTGTGAGAAAATAAATTTCTGTTTGTGAAAGCTATCCATTTATGGAATTTCAGTTACAGTTGCACTAGATATCTAAGACACCTTTCAGCCAGCAGGCAAACCCCAGAACGGTGTGCTTTGAGGAGCCTTTGGAGAAAAGCCAAAGTGAGTAGGAGTGTGAAGGAGAAATCGGCTTTCCTTTGTTCCTCTGGGCTTGGTTACCATATTGATAAAATGAAGACCCAGTTGCAAAAAGATTTTGCTGTCAGAAGAAAATGCATTTCAAACTGTGTCATCTCCAGCTGGGAGTGTTGTACCAGGCCACGCTTTATTCCTGCTGATCAGTTTTACTTGAATAGAGCTGTTGAGGGGGCCTTGTTGTCAAGCAGTGAACATGTGCCTTATCTGAGGTGGGATGGATTGTTGCTGGAATCCTTGATGACTGTGAAAAAACATGGACAAGAAACAGAAAAGAAGTGTGCTGTCATGTGGTGAGGAGGGGAGCAGCTTGGCCAGAGGGACATGACCACATGCATTTACAAACTATCATACAAACTAAAAACTAACCCTGCACCAAAGATGCAGGTGGAGTCCTGGTGTGTCACTGTAGGATAAGTACTGGGCTACTAACAACCACAGCAAGTAGCAGATCACTCGTTGCTCCATGGGAGAAAGATGAGGCTTTCTGCTCCTGTGCAGATGTACAGCCTCTGAGTCTACTGCACTTCGCAGCAACAACAAAGAGGCAGGTTACCAGGATGTTCAAGCAGCCTTATGTGCAGCAGTGAAAAAAATGACAGAATCCAAGTGTCTGTCAGTAGGAGAAGAGCAAGACTGTGCAATATTATTGTTGTTAGAGACCATCAAGCCAATTTTTGTTTTTTAGCAACCCCATGTGTTAAAGAGTAAAACTGCCCCATGGGATTTTCGTGGCTATAATTGAGGACTCCTGGTATGGCACTGTAGGATCAGCACTGGACTGCAAACCACAAGGTCAATGGTTCAAACTCACCAGCAGCAGCTTGGAAACTCTATACAGGGTTGCTATGAGTTGGAACCAATTCAATGAAGCTTATCAACAAGAATAACATTGTCATTGTCATTGTTGTTGATTCCAACTCATAGCAACCCAATAGGAGAAGGTAGAACTTCCCTATAGGGTTTCCTAGGCTCTGTAGAACAAGTACTGGACTGCTGCTAACCATAAGGCCAGCAGTTCAAACCTACTGCTCCTCAGAAACCTTATACAGGGGTTGCTATTAACAACAACAACAATCTTTAAGGTAAATCTTAATGGAGAAAATATTGAAGTTGTCAAGGATTTAATTTTATTTGAATCCACAACCAACACTCATGAAAGTTTCACTCAATAACTCACAAGGTATGCAGAACACCAGAAAGATGTTTACTTGTGTTTTATTGACTCTACAAAGGCTTTCAACTCTGTGGATCATGACAAACTATGGCTCACATTGCAAAGAATGGGTATTCCACAACACTTAATTGTGCTTATGAGGAACCTGCACATAGACCAAGAGGCAGTTGTTAGCACAGAACAAGGGGATAGTGAGTCATTTAAAATCAGGAAAGCTGTGCACCAGGATTGTATCTTTTCACCATATTTATTCAATCTGTTGATGATCAAATAATCCAGGAGGCTGGATTAAATAAATAAGAATGTGGCATTAGGATTGGAGGAAGACTTTAACAATTTGTAATATGCAGATGATACAACCTTGCTTACTGGAAGTGAAGAGGACTTTAAATACTTACTGATGAAGATCAAAGACCACAGCCTTCAGTATGGATTGCACCTCAATGTAAAGAAAACTAAAATCCTCACAACTGGACTAGTTAATAACATCATGATAAATGGAGCAAAGATTGAAGTTGTCAGAGACTTTATTTTGCTTGGATCCACTATCAACATTCATGGGGAAAAAATGAAGAAATTAAATGGCATATTTTATTAGATATATCTATTTTCAAGACTTCTTTAAAATGTTTATGAGTCAAGATTAAGATGCGCCTGACCCAAGCCATAGTATTTTCAATCACCTCATATGCATGTGAAAATTGGACAAGGAATAAGGAAGACCATAAAATAATTGATGCATTTGAGTTAT
>NW_006408533.1:33780953-33782275 GCF_000296735.1 Chrysochloris asiatica | reverse complement strand
AAAAAGAGGAAGACCCCCAATAAGATGGATTGGCATACAAGCAGCAGCAATAGGCTCAGGTGTAACAACAGTTGTGAAGATGGTGCAGTACTGGCAGTTTTTCCTTCTGTTGTGCATAGGGTCTCTATACATCGGAACTGACTTGATGGTACTTAGCAACAACATATGAATTTGAAAGCTGGACAGTGAGTAAGGAAGACTGAAGAAGAATAGATGTGTTTGAATTATGGTATTCATGAAGACCGTACCATGGACTTCTAGTCTGTCTTGGAAGATATTTAGCCAGAATGCTCCTTAGAAGCAAGGATGATGAGACTCTTGTCTCATGTACTTGGACATGTTATCAGGAGGACTCAGCCCTGGAAAAGGATCTTATTCTTGGTAAAGTAGAGGGTCAGTGAAAAAGTAGAAGACCTCCAACAAGTTGGCTTGACAAGATGACTCTAACAATGGGCTCAAACACAGGAACAATTATGAGAAAGGTGTAGGACTGGACAAACTCTCTGCAGGGTTGTTAGGAGTCAGAACCAAATTAAGAAAGATGTGCGACAGGGTTATATTCTTTCAGCATACTTATTCAACCTGTATGCTGAGCAAATAATCCGAGAAGCTGGGTTATATGAAGAAAACATGTCATCAGGATTGGAGGAAGACTCATTAACAACTTGCGATATGCAGATGATACAACCTTGCTTGCTGAAAGTGTAGAAGACTTAAAATATTTATTTATGAAGATCGAAGAGCACAACCTTTGGTATGGATTGCATCTCAATGTCAAGAAAACAAAAACCCTCACCACTGGCCCAAATAAACAACATTCTTATCAACAGAGAAAAGATTGACGTTGTCAAGGACTTTGTTCTTCTTGGATCAACTATCAACACTCATAGAAGCAGCAGTCAAGAAATCAAACAACGTATTGCATTAGGCAAATCTGCTGCACAAGACCTTTTTGGGATGTTGAAGAGCAAAGATGTCAGCTTGAGAACTAAGGTGCACCTGATCCAAGCCATGGTATTTTTCAGTAACCTCATATGCATGTAAAGGCTGGACAGTGAATAAGGAAGGCCATAGAAGAATTGATGCTTTTGAGTTATGGTGTTGGAGGAAAATATTGAAAGTGCCATGTGCTGCCAAAAGAACCAACAGACCGACCAGAAATATCACCATAGAAAGCTAGTAAGTCCGTCTTCTGCCTGTAACTGATTTGAATACCTAAAATGGGGCTACAACGTGCCCAGTGAAGGAGGTTTCCTGCGGAGCCTCTGCATTACATAAGACTATAGGTGGAAGCCTGAACCCCTTCCAGAATCTTCTGAGGT
>NW_006408533.1:33755202-33780138 GCF_000296735.1 Chrysochloris asiatica | reverse complement strand
CTTGTGATACAATAGTGAATACTTGCTATCAGGACTGATTGTGAGGGTTGGAAATAGAAAGGTAGACATTTTGTAGCAAAAGGAGGGGAGTGATTGACTCTGCAGTCTAGGAGCGGAGGGACCATCAAGGGAGAAGAGCGGAGAGTGGGACCCTACCCAGGGAAGCAGTGAAGCCAGAGATGGAGGCAGAGATGATGACGTGGAGAGAGGGAGCAGCTAGGAACTTTAGACCCAGAGAGGGAGAGGGGCTGTGTGCTGGCGACTGTGGATCAGGCTTGCAGGGTATGCCCTTTGGTTGGTTGATAATGCATGAAGGATTGTAACCATAGCAATGAAATGAGATATGATAGGATGAATGTAAAGCTAATGTTCTCCCATGTAAACTGTCACCTAATTCACAATAAAACATTTTTAAAAAAAGAACTGACAGATCTGTGTTGGGAGAAGTGCAGCCAGAGTGTTCCTTGGAGGTCAGGATGGCCAAACTTTGTTTCTCATACTTGGGACATATTGTCAGGAGGGACCAGTCGCTGGAGATGGATATCATGTTTGGTAAGGTGGAGGGTCAGAGAAAAAGAGGAAGACCCTCAACGAGATTGATTGGCCAGGTGGCAGCATCAGTGGGCTCAAGTTTGGCAACAACAGTGAGGTTGGCCCAGGATCGGGCAGTGTTTCATTCTGCTATGCATAAGGTTGCTGTGAGCCGGTACCAACTCGATGGCACCTAACAACAACAACAACAATTAAAAACAGCATTGTTTATGGTAGTAGAATGCCAGGTCTTGTTCTTCCATGCAGCAATGGGTGAGTTTGAACCACCTGCTTTTCATTTAGCAACCTAGTACTTTTCAGTATTCATGAGTAGGAGGGGTTGTCATAGAGACAAGCGGAACTCTACACACTCTTGAGATCATGTGCATTTCACTAGGACAGTGCTGGGGCAGGACCTGGCTAGAGGACATAAATAAGGAAGTGGTCAGAGCTTCTGAGGGTTGGACTGATGCAGGGGTTGTGTGGACAGCTCAGTTACTGAGAGCAGCGTTGCTGTTACCATGAGATTTCTTTTCAAGTGATATACAACTCCTGCTGAAAGAATGAGCACACTGAGTGCAGCTTCTCTACAGTGCTAGGATGCTCTATGGGGTTATTTAGGCATGCTAGCACTCTTGTTAAGGACCTCAAATTCTTGCCACCCCCTCATCTGCCAGTATTGTTTGTAGAAGGAAAGAGGCTTGCCTAAGTAAAGTTAAATGCAGAATGAGACTAGAACCAAGGTCAGGGAAGAGCACAGGGCATGGGATCGCAAGACCTGGTGTTAGGGAATGTCCATTACACACATACCCATTTAACAGATGAACAAATGAGGGCGCAGAGGATAAACAGCATGCCCAAGTGAGGTGACAATGCGGTGGACAGGACGATTTGAACTCAGGTTTCAGAGTTCCTGGAATGAGTTGACTTAATGCCTGCCTCATTAAATACCATGGATTGTAGATTTCCCTTTTCTCTCACTTGCTCTGCAAATCAAGTGATGGTCAGTATGTCCTTTAGACAGAGAGAGACTCTGAGGCTCAGGAAGTTTTAAGTGATGTGGCCATACACTCTGTTGGTGGCAGGGCTCGAACTGGAGCCAGACTTCCTCATGTCCACCATGGGGCTATAACTCAGGGGGTTGGCAAGTCAGTTGGGCAAATTCCAGCCAAGTGAAATTGAGATTCTACATACAGCCAGGCACAGCGATTAACTCAGCAAAGACAGGACGAATGAAACATGTGGATGAAAATGTGGCTGCCCTCTCAACCCGACCCATGGTTTGGGACTGTGGTGGGCTAAGGTTCATGACAGGGAAGAGGTGAGACTCAACCCAGGATGTCTTTCATGAAGAGCTCATTTCTTGTGGACACAGTAAACTCAGTCTTCCTGTTGTGAATGGGGATTACTGCCCCCCACAGAGTGATCCAGACCCCCACATTGGCACTGCTCCCCACACCCCATGCCTACTCTCTTCTCCCTGTGGCAGCCCACTTTCCGCCCACTGTCTCCTCTCGGGATCCCAGATGCCACATCTCAGATGGGGAGTGCTCCCATAGGTGCTCCCAGGAAGGATGAACTAGGAGCAGTGGTTCTCCAAACGTGGTTTCCACCCACCTTCCGTAGAAACTCCATGGAAAGGCACATTCTCAGACCCTCTGAGCCAGAAACTCCAAGGTGAGAGACCCAGAATGTCAAGGTCCTATGTCAGGGTCCCACCTCAACAAGGAAGTGTGGGTGTCACGTAGAAGGGAGATCTGGCGGCAAAAGTGATAGAGAAAGAAAGAGACGAAATATATACAAAAAAGACAGACGACACACAGATATGATGCAAGCTGACAGGTAGACAGATCTGCAAACATATTGCCTAGCATTGCCCAGCATTGCACAACATTGCATGCAGAACTCACTCTACCTCAGCCTTTTATTCTCTTTTTTAGGGAGGGATTTGTTAAAAAGGAAGGATGTAATTCACTCAGGGAGGATGTGATTAAGACAGGATACGGAACTGAAATGTGATTAATCATTTAAAACAGGACATAATGATTCACAGGAACAATTTTTAAGATATTTTCATAGTTTTTCTTAACAATCTAACATTTTTATTTTTACAGAAAAAAAGATTCAATCAAGCTGTTATATATTAACTTTTAGGCTTAAATGATCTAGAGTAGCAACGTGCAGTTTCTTAAGGATACATAACATAAAGCAAGGTTCCTGAAAGGAGCCAAGCTGTCTCTGTACACTTAGCACTTTTGTTTGTTAGAGAGATCTTAGGCACCGGGCTTCATTTATCTATACCTAAAATGCTACATTGTTCTTAATATTCCTATATACTTTCAGGAGGAAGGAGAGCATCTGGGTTAAACATTATATTCAGAGGTGGTTTAATGGGGCTGCCTTTGATCAACCCAGGGTCTGTTTTAATAGGCCCTGATTGTGAACTTCTGGTGTGGTGCTGTAGGATCAGCAATGGACTGCAAACCACAAGGTTGGCAGTTCAAACCCACCAGCTGCTCCTTGGAAACCCTATACAGGGTCACTATGAGTCAGAACCGAATCAATGACACTTAACAACAACATGATGAATTCTGGAGTCCCTGAACAGTTAACATGCTCAGCTGTCAACCACAAGGTTGGAGGTTCAAGTTTATCCAGAGGCGCCTTGGAAGAAAGATCTGGCTGGCGATGTACTTCCAGAAATCCAGCCATTGAAAACCACGTGGAGTACAGTTCTCCTCTGACACTCATGCGGTCATCATAAGTTGGGGTCAACTGGGCAGCAGCTGCTGTAGTAGATTCTGGAGCAGGCTGAAGTTAGAGAGCAGAGGACAGAGCCCATCTATGCCTGGCAGCAGCCTGGATGGGTTTCCGTAGCTCCTCATCCTTCCCATTCCACTTGGTTTATATCTCTCCCTGCTTAGAGATGTGGGCAAGGTTGGAGCTCAT
Source organism: Chrysochloris asiatica (assembly GCF_000296735.1). Classification (NCBI taxonomy): domain Eukaryota; kingdom Metazoa; phylum Chordata; class Mammalia; order Afrosoricida; family Chrysochloridae; genus Chrysochloris; species Chrysochloris asiatica. The sequence goes on along the minus strand of NW_006408533.1, from coordinate 33,776,658 downwards.
GTCCTGGGAGGCAGGGAGCTGTACTTGGGACAAAGATCCATTAAAACATTAGCACTCGAACACACTTTGGGAAAACAGAAAAAAAAAAAAAAAGATGCTGGTCACCTTGCTGGTTTTAGCAGGACCTCATAGGCCCCAGGCAGATGGATACTTTTTTGCAAAGTTACCACCTACCTTGAATTCAAGGGCAGTAAAGGCCACTGTGCTACTTTTGCAGCATCGTTGTAGCATCGTTGTCTGACCGCAGGCTCCAACACTGACCTCAGGTTTCTATCAGTTATCCATGAAGTGTTCGCCCGTCTGAAGTGAAATAAGAGAACGCTGGACAATTGTATAATCCCCAAGACCTTCAATTAAAGTGTGACTCTCCTGAGGTGATTCTCTTCCTGCTCTGTCGAGTTGAACTGTCCTCTCTTTTAGGAATTAATCCTGATCCTTAAGGGTTGCTACTAAAGCAGCTAATGCTCTCTCTATGACCCCCTGGCAGCCCTGGTAGAGCCCCTGTTTTCTTTGTTCCCTTACCAGCATATGAACCCAAAGGCAGAACAATTCTGGGCTCTCCTCCGGGCGGAAATAGGTCAGGTGAGATGCCCTGGTCATATATGAGCTATATGTAGACACCAGGACTAGAAGGCAGGTTCCTCCTCTAACCCCATCCCCTCCCTGTTTTCCCCTGGGGTGGTCTCCTGGAAGGGGCTTAACTGATTTGCCTTTCACATTCTCAGCTGCAAGCCAGAACTTAGTCCCTTGCTCTCCCACCTCAGGATTGGTGAGGACATGACATGAGACTGGGGATAGAAAAGTGCCTCCGAAGTTCTCAGGAAGATAACAGAGGCTTCTCCCCCTCTGGTTGGCTCCCAGGCAAAGCCCGGGGGAGTGGCGGCCACATGAAGATGCAGTTAGTCACAGGCCCCTTGTGAGCAGACCAGTTGGTGGGGGCTGGCTGGGTTAGGGGGAGGGTGATGCCAGGGAGACTGTTGCTATGGTGACTTGGTGGTAGCCCTCCCCAACTTCCCTAATCCCAACCCCTGCAGCTAGCCTTTCTAGGCACTGCTTTCCAGCACATGCCAAAGCTGCTTCTGCACCTCTGTGCCCTAGGATTGAGGCTGACAGCTGGGACCCAGCCCCCCCAGAAGACCCCAGAAGGTCCTCCATCGAGCTTTGGCTTCCCCGAGCTGGAGGGCGAGCCTGGCTGGATCTGGGAGGATGAGCTGTGACAAGGAGCCAGCTGTGTGAAGTGACATGTGGCGAGTGGTCCTTTCTTTGTTTCTGTCTGATTCCTCCCAGTCTTGTTCATAAAGGTGATTTGATTCTGTGGTCATTTTAAACAATGAGCAGCTTCATCTTTCTCAGTCCATGATTACAACTCCGCTTCTGCCTGTAATTGATGTTAGCCAGGCTGGCTAATGTTATATCTTCCAAAGATGGGCTCATTAATAGAATGTAGAGACGTCACCTACACACAGGCATTATTAACAACCATCGGCCTTAAAGAGTGCTGACTGAGCATCAGCAAGACTGTGCTGTTCTGTTGGTTCCTTTAGAGGGAAACCCCAGCTGTACGACTGCGAGGTTACAGGGCGGGAGTATCTAGGTGGGTCTTGATATGTTTTGTTCAGTATTTCCCCCACAAATACTGTATTGGATTTGAACACCACTAGCCATTTGTGAATGTTCCCATGCGCCACAGTCCTTCTACTTCCAGATTTATTAATTGAATTTTTTATGCTAATTTATAGGTGCAAAATGGTACAGCATTACCTTCCTTTGCATTTGGGGAGGGGGGATTAATTTGCATATCTTTGATTACTAATTTATTCTATATGTCGGTTTATTATTTCTCTTTCAGATAAATGTGTATTGTGTTTATGTCCTTTGCTCCTTTTGGATGAGTTTTTGAACAGCTCTCTTGTCACCAAGGAGCCACATGGACATGAATAGACACAGCTCCCTGGGGTCTGGAGTACCGAAAGTCCTCCAGTATTGCCGCATGCACACCCCCTGAGGGCTCTATAGAGGGGCCAGAGAAGGAAGGAGGAGTCATCTTATGGGTACCAGAGCTCAGCTACCAGCTTTTATTATTACATCCAATTCTAAAGGTTCTTTATGTCTTCATCTGAAGGATAATGAGTGGACACTAGGTTACCTCCACGTGCATTTCTCGTGGTCATGGCCTCTGATCCCTTGGTGCTGAGGGGAAGGCAGAGATGAATATAGTGTGGTGCTGGATCTTGAGGGGGGCACACATGCACCCCTCGACACGAGTTGTCTGTGCTGAAACATGTGAGTGGTACTGCCCACAAAGACACTGTGGATCACCAGGCAGAGAGGTACAGCGTCAGGGGCGTGGAGGACAGTGAAGAGATAAGACTAATCAGAGGGGGATAGAAACATTCATGGTGTTTGTGGGATGTTCCCAGGAGAGCTGGAGTAGCTCTGAGCCAAGGAGGAGTGGTTCATGCTGTGAAGAGTAGGGGTTTGCCATGCCATGTGGAGATTACCCTGTGTTCAGGGACACCGAAGGATTTCTTGTGGTGGAGACCTGAGATGGAAGCAGTGCTTTCAGGGGACGTGGAGAATAGCACTAGGTTAGACACAGAAGCATGGCACTCCAGAGGAACCCACAGAGGCTCGGGTTGCAGGTTCTGTGGTTCCATGTCCAGAGATGCTGGCTGATGGAACACTATCAGGCTCTGGGAGTGGTCCAGGGTGTGCTCTGTGAGCATGGTCTGGTGGATTCTGAAACTTTCCGAGTCCGGTCATCTATCCCTAGAAACAAAAGAGAGGGACATGGAGTAAGAGGGACGTGCTGTCTTCTGGTGTGTACTGATAAGGGGTTGGTAGTTGTGGATTTAAGAGAATCCCCAGGTGGAGCAAAAGGTCAAATGCTACTAATGGAAAGGTTGGAGATTCGAGTTTTCCCAGAAGAACTGCAGAAGAAAGGCCTGGCTATCTACTTCTGAAAAATCCTATGGAGCACAGTTCTAGTCTGATACTCATGGGGTTGTTAGGAGTTGACATTGACTTGCAGCAACTGGTACTGGATCTGTTGCATACGTCTGAGGGAAAGGGAAGACTGGGCAATGAATGTCTCTGTGCATGCTGGTAATTTTTTTCATACCTAGTATTTAGGAAGTAAATCTGTAGGACTTGCTCTAAGGTAAGTCTGCTTTAATGGCGCCATTTTCTGTGTCTTTTCATATGATCAGATGACCGTGGGCTTTATATACCACCTGGCGTTTCTCTCAGAGGGTTTCTTGTGAGGAAGGGCAGATTGGCAATAGTCTTTTTCCCAGAGTAGCAACTAGTCCTGACTGTGGAGGGGAAACATGGTCAAGTATTCGAGACTCACATATTGGTTGGTTGTGGGTCACCTTTGAGGGATTCTCATCCTCCAACGTCACTAAACTACTGAAGGCCTGGGAGCATGGTGTGATTGAGTGGACCAGGAGCTAGGAAGCCAGGGCTCACACCCAGCTCTGCTGTCCTGTTGATGTTAAGGACTGTCTAGGTGGTTCTGACTCATAATGCACCTGTGAACAACAGAAGGAAACACTGTCAATTCCTGCACCATCCTCACATTATTGCTAAGTCTGAGCCCATAGTTGAAGCCCTTGGTCACTCACTTTCAGCAGAGAAGGGGCAGTGAGACAGAGCTCTGTTTTTCAGGCTGTTGTCCATACGGGAAGATGCTCTGTGATACAGGGGCAAACTTGAAGGTCAAGAGTCCAGCAGAACTGTTGGGTAGGAGTTCAGGGCAGACACATGGGACATCCTTCAGAGGAAGCCTTGTTTTGTAAAATGTTGTCCTATGAGACGACAGCTCTCTTTGAAGCCTGTGACTTAGCACTTCTTTTCCACCAAGATCTGGCAGCGCTGGGCCATGATTATACACCACAGCAATAATCATCACCGTGATAATAGTAACACTACATTTGCTCAGAGTCTAACTTGGAAATAAATAAGATAGCTGATCTAGTGTGAGCTTCGACTCCAGTCTTTCTATCCTCTCATCACTTAATAACGATTATGGAGTGTCCCCTGGGCAAACGGCGCCCTGCCCAGCACTCAGATATTAAATCCACCTAGAAGCAGGGCATAATAATGCTGACCCCGCAGGGATGTTCCAAGAATTAATTCCTGTGGGCTCTCCATTCCACTCTTCTCCAACACATTCAATCTTAGGAACCCAGGAGTTGGTGACGTTTATACCGTGAATTAAGACATTCAGCTGTTGCCCCTGGAACTCTTCATTACAATCCTGAGTCGATCAATGGCGAAGAGGAATACTATTTATTAGTTAAGTGGATGCTATTGAATTCTTAATTTAAGTGGCTTTTAATTCAGTGTTTTACTTGCTGTCCTTCATTTTGCCCTTGCTCGTACAAATTTGCCCATTAAAGCCCAGTATGAGGCCACGCTGCTGCCTTTTATCTCGGTTTTGTTTTTCTGGAGAGCAGTTTTCAGCTGGGGAGAAGGCAGGTTCTCAGAGTGGGCAGAGAGGCCAGACTGGGAGAGCTAGAAAACGCTTGTCTGCTGTCTACTGGGAGGAAGTGGGCAACCTGGGAATGCATGAGTGATGCCAAATGGTTCCTTGAAGAGAAGGTTCTACAGCTTGTTTCATCTTCCCTGGCACTACCCTTGGCTTTGCCAGCTTGAAAATTATACTACAGTTCACCACACCCAGATATGAGTCACAGAGACCTGGAACAGCTCCGTGATGGAAGAGGGCTTTGGGAGTCTGGCTTGGCTATTCTTTTAGGGAGTCCTGCTATGGCGCTGTGGGTTAATGTGCTGGACTGCAAGGTCAGTTTGAACCACATGGTCGGTGGTTTAAGCTCACTAGCCACTCCTTGGAAACTTTATACAAGGTATCTATGAGTCGGAGCCAACTAGATGATACCCAACAACAATAACACAACAATGGTAACTCAGAGCAGCCTCTTCTCTTTGCAGTGAATATTGTTGTTAACAGATTTACTGAGACATACAGGCAGTCCCTGACTTACAAAGTGGTTCCGTTATGATGACTTCTTGTTGTTGTGTGCTATAGGTTCCGACCCATTGTTGTTGTTAACTCCCATTGGGTTGGTTCCAACTCACAGCAACCCAGTATAGGGTTTCCGAGGAGTGGCTGATGGGTTTGAACTACCAACCTTGTAGTTCAAACCAACTTTGCGATCCAGTGTATTATCCTGCAGTGCCACACCAAGACTCCATAGGTACCATATATAAGGTTTCGGAGAGTTTCCCAGAGCAACTGGTGGGTTTGAACTACCAACCTTGCGGTTATCAGTCCAGTGCTTACCCTACACTGCCACAGCAGGACTCTTGTGATGACTACTTTGTCGTTATGTTGGTTCTGACGTAATTTGAAGACCACTTTTGTTCTTTAGTTTTCATTGTTACTGCTTTTCATCAGTATCTTTATAAAAATCCAGTCTATATTTGTCTTTGGTTGTTGAAAACACTCTGTGGGAGGATTATAATATCAGCAAATTACATGCTGCAACATTGTATGTAGTATATATTACTTACAGTAAGGTGTACAAAACAAAAGCAAAAAAAAAAGGACAGTTGTAAATGTGGCTCATCATAACTTGAATACATTGTTAAGTTCGGGACTACCTGTAACTGAAATAAAATAAACTGCATGTGAAGTGTTCACATTTGATAAATTTGATCTATGAATGCCGGCAGCATCATCACCACAATCAAAACATTGAACATATCCATCACCCCACAACTTTGTGCTCATACTCTCCTACCCCTTTTTATCCCTGGGGGAGAGAGTATGCTCTGTGACAGATCTGCTCTTTGTCACAATAAGTTACTTACTTCTTTTTGAATTTTATATATTGTCTTATTTCATTTTCTTGTCTTATTGCACTTGCTAGAACCTTCAGCACAGTCTTGAATAGAAACAGTGAAAATGGACCCTCTTGTCTTTCTAATTTTAGAGAGAAATAATTGTCCAAAGTGTGATGTTAGCTGTCGGTTTCCTGTTGTTGTTATTGTTGTTGTTTAGAGACCCTGTAGTCTCCAGGAAGCAGCTGGTGGGTTTGAACTGCCAGCTTTGTAGTTAGCAATCCAGTGCTTATCTTGCAGCACCACACCAGGTTTTTTATAGATGTATTTTATAAGGTTGAGGCAGGTCTTTTCTAGTCTGATAGTTTTTATAAAATCAGAAATGAATATTTGTGTCAAATGGATTATGTCAAAAGCCTTTTTTCTGCATCTAGTCAGATGATTGAGGAGCCCTGGATAGGCACTAGACTGCTAACCACAGAGTCGGTGGTTCAAACTCACCAGCTGCTCCTAGGTTCCTAGGAAAAAAAGATGAGACTTTCTGCACCTTTAAAAAAAAAATGTTGTTGTTGTTAAGTCCCATCGAGTCAGTTTTAACTCATAGCGACCCTGTCTAGGATTTCCAAGGAGTAGCTGGTGGATTTACAGTTAGCAGTCCAGTGCTTATCCTATAGTGCCGCACAATATTTACAGCCTCAGAAACCCTATACAAGGTCACTATGAGTCAGGATCAACTCGATGGCAGTGGATTTGGGTTTTTTGGCTTTTTATTCAGATGTCATATGGTTTTTCTGTTTTCATTTGTGAATATGGTGACTCAAATTGCTTTTAAATGTTAAACCAGACTTGAAGCCCTGAACTTAAATACCACGTGTGGTCATGATCTATGATCTTTTTTATGGATAGATTTTATTTTGTGTAGCATTTCTGTACCTTGTTCATAAAGGATATTAATTTCTAGTTGTGTGTATGTGTGTATCTGGTTTGCTATCAGGATGCTGCTGCTTTGGGAAGTATTCTCCCTTGCTCAGTTTTCTGGAAGAGTTTGTGTCAAATGAGTATAATTTTTTCTTTAAATGTTTAGTAGAATTCACCAGCAAAGCCATCTGGGCTTAGAATTTTCTTTGTAGGAAGATTTTTAACTACAAATTTAATTCTTTTAATAAATATAGGGTTATTAAGTTTACCTCTTTCTTTTTTAATGAGATTGATAGTCTGTGCTCTTCAAGGAATTTGTTCGTCTAAATTGGTGAATTTATTGGCATAAAGCTGGTCATAATAGCCCCTTAGTATGCTGTTAATAAAAGGAGGCATGGTGGCATAGTGGGTTAAGTGTCGGGCTGCTTGAGCCCACCAGATGCTCCAGGGGAGAAGGAATGAGGCAGTCTGCTTCCATAAATATTTTTCGCCTCAGAAATTCTGTGGAGCAGATCTGCTGTGTCCAATAGAGTCATTAGGAGTCAGAATCAACTTGGGATCGACTCGGCAGTGGGATGTGCTGGTAATATCTATAGAATAAATAAATAGTGGTGTCCCTTTTCTCATTACAAATCATAGTAATTTGTCTTGTCTCTTTTATTCCTAATTTGTCTGGCTAGAGGTTTATCAATTTTATTGGACTTTTCAAAACAATAGATTTTTTTTTTTAAGTTTCAAATTTCTATTTTTTTATTATTATCATTTGCATGCGGATCTTCCTCCCACTTACTTTGGGTTTCTTTGGCTTTTCATATTATAATATCCTATGGTAGCATCTGAGATCATTTATTTGAGCTCTTTCTTCTTTTCTAATGTTTGCATTTGTTGTTGTGTTGTTGTGATGTGCCGTGGAGTCGGTTCCGACCCATAGCGACCCTGCATAGGGTTTCCGAGGCTGTAAATCTTTACGGGAGCAGAAAGCCTCATCTTTCTCCCGCGGAACAGCTGGTAGTTTTGAACTGCTGACCTTACGGCTCGCAGCCCGATTTGTAACCACTACGCTACTAGTGCTATAAAAATTTCCTCAAGTACTACTTTACCAACAAATTCTCATATATTGTATTTTCATTTTCATTAAGTTCAAAATTACTTATTATTATACTTTTTAGTTCTTCTTTAACTCAGACATTATTTCCAAAAACAAGCCCACTATTGCTAGTCGATTCCAACTCCTAGTGAGCTTGTAGGACAGCATATAACTGTTAGTAGGGTTTCCCAGGAAGCAGAGTACCATATCCTTCGCCTCAGAGGAGCTGGTTGATTTGAACAGTCAACCTTTTGAATAGCAGCCAGGTACTTTAACAACTGTGCCAGCAGGACTCCTATACATCATCTGTGTTATTTAGCTTCTGAATATTTGATCAGAGAACGTAATGACTTGGATTCCTTTACAATTATTAAAACATCTATTCTGATTTAGAATATGGTCTGTTGAAAAGAATGAAAATTCTGTTGTTGGGTAGTTGTTGTCCTTGTGAGCCATCAAGTGTGTTCCGACTCATAATGACCCTAGAAAGGGTTTCCTAGAGCAGCTGGTAGGTTTGAACCGCCGTCCTTGCAAATAACAGTCCAGTTGTTGAGTAGAATGGTCTATAAATGTCAATTAGATAAAGTTGATTGATTGTGATGTTCAAGTCTGGTTTTCTGTCTACTTTTTCTATCCATTATTAACAAAAAGGAGTACAGACAGATTGCAAACCAGGTTTGTTCCTAAGTGAATTTGTCAGTAAGTTAGCACAGGTGCATGAATTCTTATTTAGCCGTACTTTTAGTGCAGAAAGAGTAGTGCACTGTGGGTTGGATTGGATTGGGTTTGGTTTAGTACCAAAAAGAAATTGAAGCCTTTCCCCTGATTTTTAAAAGCTACAAGTGTCGATGGTTGTGATGAAGACCTTGCTGTAGGAGTTGGTTCAAAGGAACCTTGATGGTGCCATGGGTTAAGTGTTGGACTGCTAACCCAGAGGCTGGCAGTTTGAATCCACCATGACAGTGGGGTTTTTAACATTTTTGTATTTCTTTGTTGTTGTTGTTAAGTGCCATCAATGTCAATTCCTACCCATAGCTTCCCTGTATAGAGTTTCTAAGGAGCAGCTAGTGAGCTTGAACCGCTGACCTTGCAGTTTAAACTGCTTTGCAGTCTGGCGCATTAACCTACAGCGCCACACCAGTACTCCTTTGCATTTCTTTAGGGTTTCTGTAAATCTATGGTTCACAACTTGATGACTTACTGTATTTCAATCTCCAGTTGTAATTGTGGATCTGTGAGTTTCTCTTGCAATCCTATCCGTTTTGGTTTCAAGTGTTCCGCAGTTCTGTTAATAGATGCATACACATTTATGTCTCTTGATAAATTAACCCCTTTTCTCATTATGAAAGGAGCTCTGGTAGTGTAGTGGTTGCGAATCAGGCTGCTAACCTCAGGGTCAGCAGTTCGAAACTACCAGCTGTCCTATGGGAGAAAGATGAGGCTTTGTGCTCCTGTAAAGATTTACAGTCTCAGAAACCCTGTACAGGATTGCTATGAGTCGGAACCTACTCCATGGCACATAACAACAACAACAATCATTATGAAATTACCTTCTGTGTTTCTGATAATATTGCTTGCTGTACAATCTATTTTGTCTGATGGTATGATAGGTACTTCAGCTTGCTTTCCTTTTTATTTATATCTTTATATTGAAAGTGGCTTTATTGTAGACAGCATATATTTGGCTTTGCTTTTTTATACAATCTAACAATCTCTGCCTTTTAATTGTAATGTCTAATACCACCTGTGTTTAATGTGGCATAGTGGTTAACATGCTTAGATGCTAACCAGAAGATTAAGACACCAGTTGCTCTGCGGAAGAAAGATGTGGCAGGCAGTTCCCATAACGATTTTAAATTAAAATTTAAAAGCCTTCGAATCCTTATAGGGACAGTTCTATACTGCCCTGTGGTTGTTATTAAGTGCCAACAAGTGGGTTCTGACTCATAGTGACCCTGTACAGGGTTTTTGAGGAGCAGTTGGTAGGTTTGAACTGCCAGTCTTGTAGTTCGAAGTCCAGTGTTGATCCTACAGTGCCACACCAGGAAGTGTGGAATCAACTTGACCACAGCAGGATTGATCTGGTTAGATTTAAATCTGCCATTATTCTATTTTCTATTCATCCACCTTTTCTTTGTTCTATTTTTCTTTTTCTGCTTTCCTTTGAAGTAAGTTTTTGTTTTGTTTTGTTTTTAAGCATTTATAGTGAATTGAGTGATAGTTTACATGGGAGAACATTGGTATTGCACTCATCCTCTCGTATTTCATTTCATTGTAATGATTACAATCCCCTCCCTGCATCACTGAAGTGAGTATTTTTTATGATTCCCTTTTATTGCCTTTGTTGACTTATTATCTGTAACTGTTATCTTTATTTGTTTAGTGTTTGCTTTCAGGCTTATTTTTTGAATCTTAATCACAGTGTAACCTCAAATAATATCACCCACTTCATGTAACAGTACATTTTCATTTCTTCTCTCCTAGTCTTTGTGCTAAAGTTATCATACATTTTACTTTTATGTAGGTATACATCTTATATTGCTGTTGGAGTTAAGTGCCATTGAGTTGGTTCTGATTCACAGCAACCCTGTGTAGGGTTTCTGAGGAGCGGTTGGAGCGGTTGGTAGGTTTGAACCACAGACCTTGCGGTTAGTGCTTATCCTGTTGTTGTTGTTAAGTGCCGTCGAGTCGGTTCCGACCCATAGCAACCCTGTACAGGGTTTCCGAGGCTGTAAATCTTTACGGGAGCAGAAAGCCACATCTTTCTCCCGCGGAGCAGCTGGTAGTTTTGAACTGCTGACTTTGCAGTTCATAGCCCGATTCATAACCACTACGCTGAGTTCCATCCATGCTTATAGCACCACCCAGAGCCTCCTATTTGTTGTTGAGGTTAAGTGCCATTGAGTTGCTTCCGACTCATAGCAACTCTGTGTAGGGTTTCCAAGGAGTGACTGGTGAATTTGAACCTCCAGCCTTACGGTCAAACCTACCTTGCGGTTATTATTGTTTGTTATATATATAAAAAAAAAAAAATTCTAAGCATAGTTGTCTTCTAAAGATTATCTGTGTGGTTACCATTCCTGATACTCTCCTTATTTTGTTTAGGTCCATAATTCCACATGGTACCATTTTTATTTATTTAAAGAACACCTTTAACATTTCTTGCAGTGTAGATCTGCTGGTTACATTTTGTTTCAGATTTAACTTGTCTAAAGAAGACTTCATTTTGCCTTCACTTTTGAAAGATATTTTCACTGTATAGGGGATTCAAGGTTGACCTCTTTGTTTGGGGTTTTCGTTCAGTGTTTTAAAGATGTTGCTTCACTTTCTTTTAGTCTGCATTATTTTTAAATGAGAAATCTTTTGTAATCCTATCTTTGTAACTCTGAATGCAATGTGTCTTTTTTTCTTTGACTACATTTAAGATTTTCACTTTGTCATTGATTTTGAATGATTTGATTATGGTGTGCCTTGGTGTACTTTTCTTCGTATTTCTTATGCTTCAAGTTTGTTGAGCTTCTTGGATCTGTGGATTTATAGTTTACCAATCAAGCTGAGAAGTTTCTAAGTTATGATCTTGGGTTTTCTTCAGATATTTTCTCTTTTCTTTCATCTTTCTCCTTTCCTTTGAGGATTCCAATTACAAATATTCAGCTGCTTGAAGTTCTGTCACAGAGCATTGATGACCCATACTAAAAAAAAAAAAAAAGCCTTTTTGCTCGATATGTTTCTCTTTGAATCACTTCTATTGCTTTGTGATTGGGTTCGCAGTTCTTTCTTCTGCAAATTTTAATCTGTTGTTAATCCTATCCAGTATATATTTCATCTCAGATGTTGTAAATTTCATTTCTAGAAGTTTGATTTAGGTCTTTTAAATGTATCTTTCATTTTCCAAATTAATTTTTGAACTTATGGAACACGGTTAAACAACTTTCTTCATTTTAGGTGACAAGGCTGCCACTGGGACAATTGTAGGACTCACCTCACTTTTCTTCTTGTCTCTCAGGTATCACGGCCCTTCAATGGCTGCTGGCTAGCTTCTTGAGGACTTGTTCAGTACTTTTACCCAGTATTTTTGTTGGTTCTGGTAAGAGAGGAGTAAATCTAGTCTCTATTTTGCCATCTTGGCTGAAAGTGGACAACTGCCCTGCAGTTTAATTACACTTAAAATCTTTTGCTTTCATTCTATTATTTAATTCTGACTACATCCCTGGAACATGAGACTGGTTTTGTTTTTGTTTTTTGATTCCTACTTTATGTAAGTTGGAAACTGAGTCTGGAGAATGGAAGTGACTTTTTCAATACCTAAATAAAGTTAGTGGCAGTAGAAGGAACTAAAACAGTTTGTAGTCCTAATGCATCTGAGGAGTCCTGATGCAGCACTGTGGGTTAATGCACTGGACTACAAGGTCGGTTTGAATCTCAAGGTCGGTGGTTCAAGCTCACCATCCACTCCTTACAAACTTTATACAACGTCATTATGTGTCTGAACTGACTCGAGGGCACTTAACAACAGCAACAAGTGTATCTGAGGATTCCTGGTGCGGTGCTATAGGATAAGCATTGGACTGATAACCCCAAAGTTAGCAGTTCAAACCCACCACCTGCTCCAAGGGAGAACAATGAAGCTGACTGCTCCCATAAGCTTTACTGTCTTGTAAACCGTATATAGCGTCACTATAAGTTGTAATTGACCTCATGGAAGTGGGTTTGGCTTTGTTGATGTACCTGGCATTGTATTGTACTCTCTGAAAGTTGTTCCAAGTATATGCACTTTTGCAGTGCACTTGTATCCACATAGTACGATGAAGACATACAAGTTAAATAAGGTTAAGATACTTTTCCAAAGCCACACAGCTGTAAACAAGGTTTGAACCCCTAATTCCATCCCAAGCCAGTAGTGCTTTTCAACACAGCTGCTCAGTTATTCTGGCTAATGGTAAGTGCCCTTTTCATTTTTTTTTTTTTACATTTTACTTGTTATTTCATTAATGTATTTACTTAATAAATACTTATTGACTGGTGTGATGCTGTGGGATAAAACTCTAGACTTCAAGGTCGGTTTAAACCACAAGGTCAGCAGTTCAAACTCACCAGCCATTCCTTGGAAACCCTATACAGGGTCGCTATGAGTTGAAACCTAATTGAAGGCACTTAACAACAACAACCTTTAAGTATTGGAAACAGTATTAATTGTGGATAAAACAAGTGTGGTCTCTGCTTCCCATGGTCCTAATTCTATACAAAACCCAGAAAAGAATACAAATAAATGCTGTGAACTATTTCATGTGCTCTAATAGGTTTGTTCAACAACAACAAAATAGGTTTGTTACATGGAGTCCCTGGTGTGTCGCTGTAGGATAAGCACTGGACTGCTGACCACAAGGTCAGTGGTTTGAGCCAGCTACTCTTTGGGAGAAAGATGAAGCTTTCTGCTCCTGCAAAGACCAACAGCCGTGGAAACTCCATATAGGGTCGTTGTGAGTTGGAACTAACTCAGTGGTACTTAACAACCCCAACAATAGGTTTGTTAATATATTTTCAGGTGTGGTACTTTTAAATCTGTGTCAGGGTTTTAGTTCAAGCAGTCCACATCAGTCCTAACCCACCAATTCAGAGATTCCTTCTGTAGAAAGTATTTATTTGAAAACAGAATGGTTAATCACTATTAGAGATACAAGAAAACCAGGGTTGTTTTGATATCATTAGCTCCGACTGACAGTCAGCTGAGTGGGTGGGTAACTAGCTTCCCGGAAGAGGCCTTAATCTCATTAAAGTTTATCAGAAAATTGCTTAAGCATTTTATCAGGAAAGCTAATTTCTTCCCAGAAGGAGGTTGGGAATTATATCATGCAAATGGTTCTGTCTCATACCTTTGGGACTGGTTACTTCTTGCCTTTTCTTTCTTTTTTTTTTTTTTTTTTTTCAGATTTTCATACTTTAAAATATAACTTATTTTATTTTTGTTATAAATGTTGAGAATATAAACGCAGATTATACAGCAACTCAACAATTTCTATTTGTGCAATTCAGAGACATACTTATATTCTTCAAGTTGTGCAACCTCCCTTTCTAAGGTGCTCTTCACCTTCTGGCCTCCTGGTGTGGTGCTGTGTGATAAGCACTGGACTGTAACCTACAAGATTGGTGGTTCAAACTCATTAGCTGCTCCTTGGAAACCCTATACAGGGTCAATATGAGCCTGAACCGACTCAAAGGCACTCAGCAACAACACTAACCTTTTAGCATAAACTCACTGCCTCCCTCTAAGGCTTCTGTCTAATCTTTTGGGTTGCTGTTGTCAATCTGATCCAGTAGAGTCCTTCTGTGGCACTGTGGGCTAATGCACTGGACCACAAGGTCAGTTTGAACCTCATGGTCGGTGGTTCAAGCTCACCAGCCACTTCTCAGAAACCTATACAGTTCCAACCCAGCTGTGGGTCAGAATTGACTTGATGGCACTCAACAACAACAACAGTTGTCAACTAGATAGATCTTAAAAGAGCAGACATTCTTTATAGTTAAACCAGACTGTTGCTTGGTTTTAAAGCTTCAGGGGATAGGGCCTTATTTCTCAGAGGAATCCCTGGGTGGAATGAAAGGTTAAGTGCTCAGCTATGATGGTTCAAATCCACCCAGAGGCATCTCAGAAGGAAACTGGCAATGTACTTCTGGAATATGAGCCACTGAAAACCCTGTGAAGCACAGTTTTACTCTGACACGTGAATTGGAACCAACTCTGCAGCAACTGGCTTTTCTTTAGAAATGAGAAACGTTTAGACGACAGACTGGAACAGAGGAGGGTCAGTCAGGAGACTAACACTAGCGTTGTTTGACTGGTACTACTACTGCTCCCGTTGCTTGGCATGTATTAGCTTATTAATTCTTACACAGTCCTATGAGGCAGAGGCTTCGTTATCCCCATATTTCTATGGAGGCAAAGTAGGAGACAGAAGTGTTTAAGTTCCTTCCTCCTGGTCTCACAACTAGGAAGTGGTGGAAAGGTCAGCCGGACATCTAAGGAGGCTGGTGGATCTATTGCTCCAGTGGATGTAGGGGAGGGAAACTTCCTGGACAGCTTGGGAACCCCACCTGGTTCCTGCCATGCTTGTCATCATAGGTTCTGCCTCAGTGGAACCAGTTGCTCCTTGTGCATGACTGGGAAATCCATTCAAGCCTATGCCTTGGGCTTTAGAGGTGTCTCACTGCACTTCCAGTGGTTTTACACGCCATGTTTTTGCTTTGGGAACAGTGGAGACACCTCTCCACCTAGTAGCTTACAGAGATAAAAGCAAAGCTTGTATTTAAAGCTAAGTAAGTTAGCTCAGTCTGTCACTAATAGGTGGCACAAGTGGCAATGAGGGTCTTTCTACCTTTAGCCTGAGTGTTCCCTTTTGTTTATTTGACATATTTCTGCATTTTTCCCAGTATGTTCCACTGCAGAGGAAGTGTTGGAAATGGTGGTAAGCCCAGACCTACTATTGTAAATGAAAGTAAAAACAATCGCATTGTAATAAAAGTGTCCAACTTTGCAGCTCGTGTAGGAGAACACTTCAGAATCTATCCTGCTAGAAGTTAGAGGTGCTACTTTGTGAAATTTGAAGAGAACATTTGAAAATAATATTATAAGTTATCTAGAAAAGCCCACCAAACCTAGTCCAACCACTCTATTCTTTTGTATGTTCTCTTCTGAGTGTACACATGTCAGGAGTTTTGTCTATGGTATCTGTGTCCTATTTTGTATTCTGCTTGTTTTCAATGACCAGTGGATCATAAACATTTTCATGTTTCTGCATAATTATCATTTTAATGACCACATAATATTCCATTGTGCCAAGGTACTGTAATTTATTAAGCCATTCCCTTAATGCTGACCATTTATGTGCTTTCAGTTTGGGGCTTTTATAAATAACACTGCAGTGAGCATCTTCTTGCAAATAGCTTTTTGCTGCTGTTGAATTTCCATAGAAATAATTCCTAATAGAGGAATTACTGGTAAAGGGCACAGACATCTCTATGGTGCTTGCTCTATATTACGAAATTATTTCCCAAAAATGTGGCTTAATATAATGTCATGACTGTAGACCAACATTATCTAGCATTATCTCAACTCCCAGCGCAGTTAACGAACCTTTTTTTTTTTTTTTCTAATTTGACAGGTATAAAATGGTATCTCAATTTGCATTTATTTACATTTATTTGTTTACTAGTGAAGACTCTGATTTTTCCATGCGTTTGCTTATATTATATATAATTGTCTGTGAATTGTCTATTCATCTGTTATGGTCCTGATGTTTTTATTGTACATTTAAATAGGCTCTTTATAGATCAAATGCTTTGTTTTTGTCCTGCTGATGTAAATATTTACCCCAGTTTTTTCCTTTTTTAAATTTTTATTAGTTTTAATATTGATTAAATAGAGAAGCTTTATGTTGTTATATATGTTATAAATTTGTCAATCTCTAAATCTGTGAGTACTTTCTATTTTTTTAAAGAAGAGCAAGTGATTCCTCTGTGGATCTTTTGAATAATTTAAACGCTTTTCATTCAATCATTTATTCAGCAGTGAATCACTGAGCACTTTACTTGGGTCAGATATGCTTCTAGGCTCCAGGGATACAAAATTCCCATGTTCTCAGAGTTTACATTCTCGTGAGAAGAGAGACAAGCAAATACATAATTAATATGGTTATTGTTATTAGTTGTTGGCAAGTCAACTTCAACTCACAGTGACGCCTTCGTAGAGTTCTTGTGGTAGCAGATGTCAGGCCTGTCCTCCAAGACAACTTTGACTGGGCTCAAACCACCAACCTTTTGCTGGTAGTCATCTACGCCACCCATGGAATCCTCAGCTAATATGGTGCTTGTGGTGTTGTTAGTGCCAGAGTCAGTTCTGACTCATAGCAACCCTGGGTTTCTGAGGCTTTAAATCTTTGTGGGAGCAGAAAGCCTCATCTTTCTCCAGCAGAGTGGTGAGTGGGCTTGAACCGTGGACTTTATCGTATGGAGTCACTGTGCTCACCAACTAATATGTTGTTTTGTTAAGTGCCGTTGAATCGATCCAGACTCATAGTGACCCTGTGTAGGGTTTCTGAGGAGTGGCTGATAAGTTTGAACCACTGACATTTCAGTTCAAACCGACCTTACTGTTGAGTGCTTACCCTACAGTGCCACATCAGGACTCAAACTAATATGCTAGGATGCAGTAGATCTAATCGAGAAAAAAATAAAGAGGACCAGGAAACAGAGAGTGATAAGGGAGTGCTAGTTTAGATAGCAATCTGATTCCAACTCAGTGACAAAAGAGCGGCTGGTAGGTTTGAACCGCCAACCTTGAGGTTAACAGTCCAGCGCTTGTTGTACCCTGTCACCCCAGGGCTCAGTTTAGATGCAGAGCTCAGGAAGGCTTACTACCATCAAAGTGCGTGTGGTGAGAGACCTGAATAATGACGTGCAGGAGTAAGCCAGCCTTCTCTCACTTTACATGGAAACACAGCAAGTGCAAATGCCCTGAGGTGAGGGCGTCCTGGGCGTGCTCAGGAACCCGGAAACCAAGTGTTTAGATCCAAGTGGGTGAGGTGGAGAGATGGGAGGTTGTCACCAACCAGGGAGCCATGGTAGGACATTGGATTCAACCTGAGTAAGACAGCCCTCCAGCGGAGGAGTGAGAAAGCATAGAAGAGACACAGCCTGACTTCATTTTAACAAATCACTGGATGCGTTTCTATTTGAATCATTTTGGCTGATTTGATTTTTTTAGGTGTATAATCATACCATGTTGTTGTTGTTGTTAAGTGCCAGCAAGTCGTTTCTAACTCATAGCGACCCTGTATAGGTTTTCCAAGGAGTGGCTGGTGGTTTTGAACTGCTGACCATGCAGTTAACAGTCCAGTGCTTATCCTACAGCACCATAACAGAACTCCTAATAGATTATGTTGCTGTTAAGTGCTGTCGAGTAGGTTCTGACTCATAGCGACCCTGTATAGAGTTTCCAAGATAGGTTTAAACCTCCAGCTTTGGGTTAGCAGTCTAGTGCTTACCTTACAGCACCACACCAGGATTCCAATATTACTTAATAGATGTATGTGGTTGTTAAGTGCCGTCAAGTGGGTTCTGACTCATAACGACCCTGTATAGTTTCTGAGGAGTGACTGGTGAGTTTGAACCGCCAGCCTTGTGGTCCAATGCATTATCCCACAGTGCCACACCAGGACTCCAGTATATTAATAGAACCTCTTATATGAAGTAATACTTCTTGGCAACCCTAGGGTAACCCCACTTCATCCTGGTGTAAGTGTAACATATCACTGAATTGCTCAGCCATTCTGTTAAGACTGCCCGTCTGTTCATAAATGAACTCAGGCTGCCCTCCTGGCCCTGACAGTGGCTGACAGAGCCTGGGAAAGGCAGAGAGAGGCTCTGGGGAGTGGAGGCTCTTAAATCCAATACCTTCAGCACCACATGACATGGCAGCATGTTTGCTTTTCTAATTTCATTTCTAGTTTTAGTTTTATCAAAGATACGGATGCCTATCAGGAGCCCTGGTAGAGTTAGAGTAGTGGGTTATGCACTGAGCTACTTACCGCAAGATCAGCAGTTCAAATCCACCAGCTGCTCCTTGGACAAAAGATGAGGCTTTCTGCTCCCATAAACATTCACAACCTCAGAAACTATACAGGTTCAGTATGAATCGGAACCAACTTGATGGCACGCTACTACTACACCACCATATACATCATGTATGCCCATAGTTTAAAGAATCAGATCGTTCAATAAAGCTATTACCAAAAAATAAATAAAATAAATGTTTAAAGCTTCCTACCTCATCCCACTCCAATTCCCACTTGCCGGAAGAGGCAACTATTTTCTCCTCTTTTAACTAACTACTTGAAACATTTTTTTAAATTCCCTTATATTTAGTTAACTTACTCATACAGCTATTTTTTCATTTTTTTCACTTTAGGTGTGTTATTATTTCTTTACTTTCCACTGCACTGGACTGCTAACTGAAGGTCAGCAGTCAAACCCACCAGCCACTCGTGGAAATCTTGCATAGGGTTATTAAAAGTTGGAACAGACACCACGGCACATAATAACAACAATGAATGATGAAGATTTTGCTTTCTTGGTCCCTCCAAACCAGAAACACATATCCCCATTCTTATATCATAGCTGTGATTAGGTCAATATTTGTTGTTCCTGTTAGATACCTTCTAGTCTGCTCCTACTCACAGCGACCCTGTACACAACAGAGCAAAACCCTGCCTGATCCTGTGCTCTCCTCACAAGTGTTGTTATGTGTCAGTCCATCTTGGGAGATGAAGTTTCATCATCTTTGCTTCTAAGAAACATTCTAGCTGTACTTCTTCCAAGACAGATTTGTTTGTTCTCTAGAAATCCATGGTGCTTTTCAATATCCGTCGCCAACACCATCATTAAAATGTTATCGATTCTTCTGTGGTCTTCCTTATTCATTGTCCAATTTTCATATGTAAATGAGATGATTGAAAATACTATGGCTTGGGTCAGGCATACCCTAGTCCTCAAAGTGACACTTTTGCTCTTTAACACTTTAAAGAGGTCTTCGATGCAGAGTTACCCAACGCAATATGTTGTTTGACTTCTTGACTACAGCTTCCATGTGAATTGATTATGGATCCAAGTAAAGTGAAATCCTTGACAACTTCAATCTCCATTTATCATGATCAGAATTTAGTCTTTACATTATTGTGATCATATATGAAGATTTCACTTCATAATACACTGGTCACAACTGAGCCATATGTTGTTGTTGTTGTTAAGTACCATGGAGTCAGTTCTGACTCATGGTGACCCTACAATGCATTTCTGAGGCTGTAAATCTTTATGGGAGTAGACCCCCTCATCTTTCTCCCGCGGAACCACTGGTAGTTTCGAACTGCTGACCTTGAGGTTAGCAGCCTGATTCGTAACCACTACGCTACTAGTGCTATAAAAATTTCCTCAAGTACTACTTTACCAACAAATTCTCATATATTGTATTTTCATTTTCATTAAGTTCAAAATTACTTATTATTATACTTTTTAGTTCTTCTTTAACTCAGACATTATTTCCAAAAACAAGCCCACTATTGCTAGTCGATTCCAACTCCTAGTGAGCTTGTAGGACAGCATATAACTGTTAGTAGGGTTTCCCAGGAAGCAGAGTACCATATCCTTCGCCTCAGAGGAGCTGGTTGATTTGAACAGTCAACCTTTTGAATAGCAGCCAGGTACTTTAACAACTGTGCCAGCAGGACTCCTATACATCATCTGTGTTATTTAGCTTCTGAATATTTGATCAGAGAACGTAATGACTTGGATTCCTTTACAATTATTAAAACATCTATTCTGATTTAGAATATGGTCTGTTGAAAAGAATGAAAATTCTGTTGTTGGGTAGTTGTTGTCCTTGTGAGCCATCAAGTGTGTTCCGACTCATAATGACCCTAGAAAGGGTTTCCTAGAGCAGCTGGTAGGTTTGAACCGCCGTCCTTGCAAATAACAGTCCAGTTGTTGAGTAGAATGGTCTATAAATGTCAATTAGATAAAGTTGATTGATTGTGATGTTCAAGTCTGGTTTTCTGTCTACTTTTTCTATCCATTATTAACAAAAAGGAGTACAGACAGATTGCAAACCAGGTTTGTTCCTAAGTGAATTTGTCAGTAAGTTAGCACAGGTGCATGAATTCTTATTTAGCCGTACTTTTAGTGCAGAAAGAGTAGTGCACTGTGGGTTGGATTGGATTGGGTTTGGTTTAGTACCAAAAAGAAATTGAAGCCTTTCCCCTGATTTTTAAAAGCTACAAGTGTCGATGGTTGTGATGAAGACCTTGCTGTAGGAGTTGGTTCAAAGGAACCTTGATGGTGCCATGGGTTAAGTGTTGGACTGCTAACCCAGAGGCTGGCAGTTTGAATCCACCATGACAGTGGGGTTTTTAACATTTTTGTATTTCTTTGTTGTTGTTGTTAAGTGCCATCAATGTCAATTCCTACCCATAGCTTCCCTGTATAGAGTTTCTAAGGAGCAGCTAGTGAGCTTGAACCGCTGACCTTGCAGTTTAAACTGCTTTGCAGTCTGGCGCATTAACCTACAGCGCCACACCAGTACTCCTTTGCATTTCTTTAGGGTTTCTGTAAATCTATGGTTCACAACTTGATGACTTACTGTATTTCAATCTCCAGTTGTAATTGTGGATCTGTGAGTTTCTCTTGCAATCCTATCCGTTTTGGTTTCAAGTGTTCCGCAGTTCTGTTAATAGATGCATACACATTTATGTCTCTTGATAAATTAACCCCTTTTCTCATTATGAAAGGAGCTCTGGTAGTGTAGTGGTTGCGAATCAGGCTGCTAACCTCAGGGTCAGCAGTTCGAAACTACCAGCTGTCCTATGGGAGAAAGATGAGGCTTTGTGCTCCTGTAAAGATTTACAGTCTCAGAAACCCTGTACAGGATTGCTATGAGTCGGAACCTACTCCATGGCACATAACAACAACAACAATCATTATGAAATTACCTTCTGTGTTTCTGATAATATTGCTTGCTGTACAATCTATTTTGTCTGATGGTATGATAGGTACTTCAGCTTGCTTTCCTTTTTATTTATATCTTTATATTGAAAGTG
>NW_006408533.1:33745357-33755102 GCF_000296735.1 Chrysochloris asiatica | reverse complement strand
AGTTTCGAACTGCTGACCTTATGGTTCGCAGCCCGATTCGTAACCACTACGCTACCAGAAACCCTATATAGGGAGGCTATAAGTAGGAACCAATTCGACAGCACTAACCCTAACAAGCCTTGTAGAACAGTGTAGGACTACCAGATGTGGTTTCCAAGGCTGTCATGTTTATTGAAGCAGATTGCCACATTTTTCTCCTGAAATTCAGCTGGTGGGTTCAAACCACCAGCCTTTTGCTTAGCAGGTAAGCACTTATTCACTGCACCACCAGGGTTGCTTGTGATAAGGTTGTTGTTAAGTGCCATTGAGTCGGTTCTGACTCATAATAACCCTGTATAAGGAGCTCTGGTAGTGTAGTGCTTACGAATCAGGCTGCTAACCTTAAGGTCAGCAGTTCAAAACTACCAGCTGTTTCATGGGAGAAAGATGAGGCATTATGCTCCCATAATGATTTACAGACTCGGAAACACTGTACAGGGTCACTATGAATTAGAACCGACTCCACGACACATAACCACCACCATAAGGTTTCTGAGGAACGACTGGTGGGTTTGAACCACCGACCTTATGGTTAGCAGTCCACTGCTTATCTTACAGCACCACACCATGAGTCTTATGGTTAGGATCTCATAAATGGGCTTCTGGATCTTTTTGGCCCTTACAGCTTCCCATCCTCCCTTCTGGAGAATTCAACCAAAATACTGATGGCAGAAGCTCGGGTTCTCTTCCTAGAAGCAATGAAGACCATTTGAAAACAACATGGCTCTCTACACCTAGACCTTGATTTTCAAAACTGTTATCAATTTGGCTTGTACTGAGGCTGGGTTTCTCAGTACAGAGAAGTGTTTCACAAGTACCCTTAGCCACTGAAAAGTGCTGGGAAAACAGGTGACCTACTGCCCATTAGGACAGGGATAGAAATGTAGACATTGAAACTGCACAAAAGCTGCTGGCGGTGTGTGGGGGGGTGGGGGGGGGGGGGGGGGAAGTCCTGCGTTTGAGTAATTCAGCCTGGCATTCAGAGCCCCCAAAATCTGAGTTCCCTTATCCCAGTTACATCCCTACTCAAACCTGTGCTCTTGTCTTAATGCTTTCTCCTACTGCCTTGCTTATTCTCAGTATTTTCCATTGCGTATAGCCCTCTCCACCTTGGGGGTCTCGTGGTTAGGCAGTGGTGTTGCTATACAAAGATGACATGGGATTTCTCATCTTAGTTGGGGTGCTGGGATAAGACAGTTGAGGTGTATGTGTATGAAACGGATGAGAACAGTAACTGGCTGTGACTGGGAAGAAGCATGGGAGAATGAAAGGTCCACTGGATTCAGTAGGAGGCAGGAGACCTGAATTTTAGCTCCAATTCCACCATTGACTCTGTGTGTGTCTATTTGTTGTTGCAAAACCAATTACCATGAAATCAACAGTCCATTTTATCTTATCTCATGATTTTGTAGGCAGGAATTCTGGATGATCATTCTGCGCCATGTAACACTGACTGAGGTCATTTGGTGGTTTTAGCTGATGAATGGGCTGGTCTAGAGGGTCCAAGATGGCCTCTTGGCAGAAAGAGCTGGGAGGTTGGCTCAACACCTGCATGTGACTCTCATGAAGATGTTAGGACACTTGTACTTCTTCATGGCTCAGGCTTCTCCAGAGAGTGTCCCAAGAGACCCATGCAGAAGCTGGTTGGCTTCTAATAATCTGGCTTTGGAAAGCACAGAACGCCATTTTCACCACTTTCCATTGGCTGAGCAACCCACAAGGATAGCTCACACTCAAAGGAATGGGGGTATTAGACGCCACTTCTTGAAGCTAGAAGTATCAAATAATTTGTAGCCATCTTTAACAAGCCATACTATGTCATCTTTCTGGAAACTTCTATTTCATGTCCTATGGTAGACACACAACAGATGTTCAAAAAGTTCATGTCCTCATTTAACCTGGAGCTCTGGTAGTGTCATGGTTACGAATTGGCCTGCCAACCTTAAGGTCCACAGTTTGAAACTACCAGCTGTTCCGTGGGAGAAAGATGAGGCTTTCTGTTCCTGTAAAGATTTACAGCCTCAGAAACCCTGTACAGGGTCGCTATGGGTTGGAATCGACTCAACAGCACTTAACAACAACAACAAACCATCCTGTACAGTGTTTTGGTGTGGTGCTGCTGTAGGATAATCACTGAACTGCTTATCTCAAGGTTGACGGTTCAAACCAACCAGCTGCTCTTTGGAAACGCTACATAGCGCACTATGAGCTGAAACTGACTCAACAGCACTTAACACAACAACAAACCATCCTGTAAGAGGCCCTGGTGGTACACAAGTTAAGTGATTGGCTGCTCACCAGCCACTTTGTGGAAGAAAGATGTGGCAGGTGGCTTCCGTAAGGACATACAGCCTTGGAAACCTTTTGGGGTGTTTCACTCTGTCCTACAGGATCAGTATCACTTGGAATAGAGTCTATGGCAGTTGGTGTGGGGTTTTTTTGTTTTGCTTGTAACCATCCTGTGATTTAGGTTGTGCTCTCTTTTCACATAGAAACAATGAGGCTCAGAGAGGTTGATTTACTTGTCCAAAGCCACACAGCCAGTAAAAGGTGGAGCTGGGATTCAAACCCATCACTATCTCACCTCGGAAAGAGAAGAGAGCCTTGCTGGTCCTAGAGAATTACAACTGCTCCCAAAACTTTGGTCCCGCAGAGATGTGTGATTTCTGTGGCTGAGCCCTCATGGGCAGTCAGGAGGTGTGGAAACCACACCAGTGGTAACACTTCCCAGGCCCAGCTCGCACACCAGGGTTGCCCTGACTACTAAACCTCCTTTCCCCTTCCAGTGGTTCTGGGGACCTCAGACAGACTTACCAGTGCAGCAGTTGGGTGGACCATAATCCTCCTTCCACTGGCCCTTCTGTGTGTTCAGTCCCCCTGCTGACCCATTTTGTCAAGGTCTTTGTTAACTCTTCCTCATGAGTCCACAAGAAGAGGGAAATGGGCTGTGCACTGCTGCCCTGGGGCTGACCATTCCCCTGAGCATCAGTAGATGCCCCTCTCCACCCACATCCCTGCACTGGATGTGACAGGGTCCCTACATCCCCCATCTCCTCACTGCCAGCATATTCAACTCAATTACCTTCAACAAATATGTACTGAAAACCAGTCAGGGTCCAGGTCTGTATCAGGCACGGGCAGCACGCCTGCCACAGTGGTGGGAAACTATAAGGAGTCTTTAAACATCAGCTTGGTTCCATGGCTTTATTTAAAGGGGAAATGGGACCAGAGAGAGGAGGTGACACAGAGATTCAGGCATAGAACCACCTTGTAAGCCCAACCCTCCTGTCTAATCCATGACCACTTCCCAAATCCTTTGATCTTTGCCCTCAAGCAGCTTCCAGTTGAGGGAAGCAGGCACTCCTAGACCCATACAGGCACTTAACAACAGTAAGGAGACCAACAGAGCTCAGTGTGGTGATGGGGGGTGGAGGAGGGTATTGTCAGATGAGCCTGTGAGAAGAAATGTTGATTCCTGCTTTTAGTTTCACTTCTTTGCTAATCTGCACAAAGAAACATTAATGATTTTAATTATGGGGTTGGGCTAATACATCATGTAAATGATTTTATTTAGAAAATGCACACAGATCCCCTTTCTCCTGGGCCCTCCCACCACTTGCCTGGCTGGGCTGGAGGAAGGGAGGGAGGAAGGTGGGGACTGTTACCTCCCAGAAGCTCCACTCTTGGATTCCTGGGAGGCAGAGTCTGCGCAGCACAGTGGACAGAACATACTCCCCACCATGTGGAGGCTGGGAGGGCAGTCTGGCCCTGCTTGAGCCAGCTCTCAGCACCCAGACCAGGCTGCTGCGTGGACTGAAGGCTGTCGAGGGGACACAGGATCTCCAAGTCTGCCCACCTCCTTTTACTCTTGCCTACTCCTTCCTGCCAGCTTTTTGACAATTCCCGCCAACAGAACTGATTATTCCTCAATTTGTTCCAACCTGAAAATAAAGACAGATAAAGTGAAAATATTCCGGGAACAATGCCAAGCCAAAGGCATTAAATTATTAAGTGATCTCTATCTGAGTAATGGATTTATGCCCTTTAACAACTTTAAAAGAAATACAATGTTTTTCAATACCCTCTTTTAGGGAACTTCTTATAAATGAACTGTCCATTTTATTAGTATTAAAGGAAACGGGGATTGAATCAGAGCTTCAGGGGCAGGTGATTATCAACAGATTTCTCCGTAGACCTGGGCAAATTAACAACACGGAATAATCCACACCCTTTTTAAAGAACACTTTACAAGGTAGTGTACAGTAAATTGGACAGCATATAACTATCCATCAAGGTAGATCTTGGGAATAAAATGATTAGAAACCACACAACCATAGCCAGGGAAGATTGGAGCTAAGATTAGACTTTGTGTGGCGGTGTGTAGATGCCACCAGAGTGGCTGCTGGAGGTGGGAGCGGCCAGGAGTTGTGGGCGGAGCAGGGAACAAGCAGAAAGTTGGGGTCAGGGGAAGCTTCCCAAATATAGACATATGGGGACGGGGCTTGGAGGAGGAGGCGCACACTATTGCAGCAGGAATCCGCCTTGTTTTGTCTCCTCCCTTCCTGTGACCCTGGCTGTCTTCACCTCCAGCCTGGCACCGCAGTTCTGTCCTTGGGTTTCCAGATGGTTGGAAGCGCTGTGGTTGCCACTGGAGACCCAGATGGATTCCTGTTTTAGAGAGGTGGGGTTAAGGAAAGAAGGGGAAAATCTCCTTGTTGTTGAAGTGTACAGCTTGTGCATGTGTGTGCATTTGTGTGCGAGAGCATGTGCTGAATGCCATCTGAGCTGACAGACTGCCTGCATCCATAGCATTTACGTCTGCTCCCAGTCTCCTGGCTCCTGGCCCACCAAGGAAGGGCTGTGGGCTGGCCAGGGGAGGCAACCACATCAAGGAGCCAGGCCTGCTTCTGCTCTTCCTGCCACAGCCCCTGCCCCCACCCTTGACAGCCACAGTCCAGCTGGAGGCGGTGTAGAGGGGTCCTGCCTGGGAGGAGGCTGCAGAGAGGGTGAGGAATGAACAAGGAGGGCCAAAGGAACCTGCCCCACCTACTAGCATCCAGGCCTGCAGCCTTACCTTCTTCCACAGCAAGAACCCGGTCCCAAGCAAGCTCTCTCCACCAGAGGCAGGCCTGGCAGGATATTTGCTCTCAGAGCAAAACCCTTAAAGTGCAAACCCCACAACTGACCTTGGAAATCATGCACCCATGGAACAGATAAGGAAACCAAGGCCCAAAGATTTGGTTATTATGACTGCAGGGAGTCCCTGAGTGACATAGATGGCTGCTAATGGAAAGGTTGGAGGTTTGTGTCTACCCAGAGATGCCTCAGAAGAAAGACCTGGCAAAGGACTGAAAACTCAGACACTGGAAGGCCTACTTCTGCTCTGACACACATAAGTCACCTTAAGTTGGAATCAACTTGACCACAGCTGGTTTTTAACTTACGATTGTTGCTGCTCTTGACTACCGGAGGCCACCCTTGCCTACAGTTCCGTCTTCCTGCTCATGACACACTCCCTGCCCCTCAGCCTCCTCATCTAAGGGGAGGCTGGCAGCACCTCCTGGTTCCCTGGCTGCCTCTCCATCACCTCCTCAGCCCACTCACTTGCTTCCCGGAGTTCTGTTCCTTTTCTCTCGTTGTCACTTTACAGCTTCTCACTAAGTCAACCGTCTGACCCAGACTCTGTACAGAGTAAGAAACTGTGCCCTTCAGTGGACCCCTCGTCCAGTTGTTCCACAGACTGCTGCCCTCACCTTTTGAGAAAGAGGAGGAGAAGGAAGGAAAACCACCCCCAGCATGTCTGCAGGTGTTGTAATTCCTTCCAGGTAGCCAAAGCCACCCCACCATCCCATTTCCCTAGATTCTGTTTTAGTTGCTGAAGGACAAACACTAGTTTCTGAATTTCCAGTGAAATTCCTTATGGGAAAGCAGGGTTTTCTTTCCTGCCCCCCTGCAGGCGAAGGAGATAAGAGGTAGATTGTGGGTGGGGGATGTTTATGCCCAGGAATATAAGAGTATGTGTGTGATAGAGTTGTTTTGCTGTTGTGCCGTTGTGTCGGTTCCAACTCATAGCAATCCTGTATAGGGTTTCCAAGGAGCGGCTGATAAGCTTGAACCACCGACCTTGTGATTCAACCAACTCTGCAGTCCAGCACATTAATCCACAGCACCACACCAGGACTCCTTTAGTGATGGTGATGTTATGTGCCGTGGAGTGGGTTCTGACTCGTAGCAACCCTGTACAGGGTTTCCGAGGCTGTAAATCTTTACAGGAGCAGAAAGCCTCATATTTCTCCTGTGTAACAGCTAGTAGTTTCAAACTGCTGACCTTGCAGCTTGCAGCCCAATTCGTAACCACTACACTACCAGAGCTCCTTCCAGGACTCCTAGAGGGCTTTAAAAAGTTCATGGAAAACAATCTGTGATCTTGAAATTCCATTTTTCCTTGAACTTTTTGAACGTCCGTTGTGTGTGTATCTATATCTATATATCTATGTCTACACCTCTAGACATACCAGAACAGAACATCCCCTGTCTCTGTCAGTGTGGGAAGGCCCTCCTCTTTCTTCCAGAAACATAGCATGAAGGGAGTTAATATGGGAATTGACTTCGAAAGACTGCAGGCAAAACCTCAGGGGAAGCTGGGGGAAGATAGAGGGGAGCTGCAGGCCAAGTCCTCAGGGAATGCTGGGGGCAGGATAGAGGGAAGACTGCAGGGTTTGACTCCAGGCTCTGCCCCTAACTTACTGTGTGAGGAGGGAAAGCTGCTTCATCTTTCTGTGCCTCTATTTTCTCAGCTGGGAAATGGGCGTAGTAATAATACCTGCATCATGAGGTTACTCTGAAGACTGAATGAGCAAGCGTACATAGACAAGAATAAAGTGCGTGGAAAAGTTTGCTGTTGTTAGTTGCTGTTGGGTTAGTCCTACACAGGGTTTGGGAGATTGTGACCCTTCAGAAGTAGACTGGCAGCACTGTCTTCTGAGGCACTCCTTGGGGGGGTTGAACCATTAATGTTTCAGCAAGTAGTTGAGTGCTTGCACCACCCAGGAACTCATATTTAGAAAAGTGCTTGTCACTGGCCAGTTTGTACTGCCATAAATGCTAGCTGCTGGCTCGTTGGTTTATTTTCCGCATGGTTGGGCGGGGACCCTCTGAACCTGGATTTAACATGGATGCTTGGCTCAAACTGGCATGCAGGGTGAAATGTGAGCTCCGTGAGTCAGGCCTTGGCAGTCTGGGTTCCATGTTCTAGTCTCTCATCCAGCTCAGGGTACAGCACTTAGGTACTCAATAAATATTTGTTCCATTGAGGCACCTTGCTCCCTCACCATCTGTAATGAAGAAGCAAGGTGTGACCACAATCCAAGCCTTAGCCCAGTGCCCCTGAGCACATACAAGGCTCCCACCCAAGAAGACACAGCTGCTGGCATCCCAGCCTCAAGCAGGCAGGGTCTGGCTTACGTGCATTCATTAGTGTGCTCCCCACTCTGGGCCAATGCCTGAGTTGAATACGATTCAAAATGCACTACAGGCCAAACCCGATTTGTGTGAACCTGACTGGCTCTAACTTCAAAGGGGCCAGGGCTGGCGGCCTGGCACCCTCCCGAGCACGTCCCAAGGATGTGAGCTGGATGAAGCCTCAACTTTCCAGTCCTGGAGATGTTATCAGGACCACCAAACCCTCAGCAACAGATGCCAGGCCAGTAGAGAGCCGGCTCTGTGGGCACACGTTGGGCACCTTGCCACATCGCCAGGGGACTGAAACTCAGGTTGGGGTGTGCAGCTCCTGGCCAGCCAGGGAAATGTTGACTCTGCCTCTCCTCCATGGCCACTCCCCTGCTTTCATCTGGCCTGAATGCCAACCATCTCCTAACCAGTCTCCCTCCACTCATGGCACCCTCTGCCCTGATGCCGTTACCCAAACAACAATCCCGTCAAATGACTCAGCTGCTCAAGCACACTGGCCCTTTTGACCAGAGAAAGGGGTGCAGTGGGCAGAACTCAGCTATCTCTCCTCCTTCGTCCTGTCAGCACACCCACCTTTCTACCCTTTGAGATGTCCTTTCGACAGAGGAAGGCATTGACCATGCGCAGACCCTCCTCGTCCTCCTCTACCACCTGTCATCAAGCTGACTCTGACACTGGAGCTCTCCATGTGTGTGAGCGTAGAAGTAGGCTCCATAGGTTTGTCAATGCTGGCTTTTTAAAAGTAAGATTGCCAGCCCTTTCTTCTGAGGTATATCCAGATAAACGTGAACTGCAGGTGTTTTGATTAGCAATGGAGCATGTTAACCAGTTGTATGAGACAGGGATACCCAAGCAAGCTTTCAACAGTCACCAGTTCCCTAGTGCGGTTTGTCCATGTGGTGTCGGAAATGGAACCCTTTCCCCAGGACTCGCTGTGTGACCCGTGTGCTCCTCAGTGTCCTTACCCGGAGCCTGGGGGCGTGGGGTGTTACAATCCCTGTCTGGTGGGACGCAGGAGGAGTAAGTGAATTACTAGTTGGGAAGTGCTTAGATCCCAGCCAGGTGCATAGTCAGCAATGGTTCAATGTCAATGCTGTTATTACCATTATTATTTTAGGGGCTCCCTGAGGCCTGGCTTTGCAGGAGCCTGTGGCAAGAGAGGTTGTGGTCTGAGCGGCCTGGGGAAGGCAGGCAGGCTGGCCGTGTGCGGGTGGGAGGAGACAATGGGACTTTTCTGGAACAGCTCTCAGCTGCGGGCAGATGGCCTCCCCTCCAGCACTGGCGGCTGCATCTATAAACCAGAGATAACAGGCATCTTTGCTCAGCTTCTCTCAGCCAGGCCCAGGCTGAAGGGTCAAAGGAGAGGGAGACAGGAAGGGCATTGTGGCAGGAAGGGTGTCTGGGAGGCAGCTGGTGAGCTGTGGACACACACGATGGGGCAGGAGCCCTGCATGCAGTGAGGTCAAGGGACTAAAGGGGCCACCAGAGGAGCCCTGAGGCCATCTTTTGTGACCTGTGCTGAGAGCCCCTAAAACTGAGGGACCTTCACCCATAGCTCAGGAAGCCCTGTGGGCTAGAAGGCTGACCCTTGAAAGGAGAGGAGGCAGGGAATTCTGTGAGCTGGAGGTAAGAGTGGAGCACAGAAGGGGAGAGCCTAAAGGGGCATCTTAGATGGAGGGGAGCAAGATCTGAGGTGTGGAGCCCCACAAACTGTTTTTAAAGAAATTAAGGAAAAATGTGCTTGTAGTTTTGTTTTGTTTTTTAACAACAGCAGCGCAGATTGACTTACAACAGAGGCTTTACTGAGCCCAGGGTCCCCTCCCCAGCGTGTCATCCACTGAGGCTATACTGTGTGGACAGAGGGTGGGTGGCCCAGGCTTCACGCCATCCATTCATGTGCTAGTTCAACAAGTGGGTATAAAAGAGCTGAGGCTCCCGCTGTGCCCTGTCCCCTGTCTGGAGGAGCTGCCACTGAAGAAGGGACACCTGAGAAATGCAGTGCATGTCTGCCTTTGTCATGTGTAATGTGTGGGGCAGTTGGCCAGGGCATGTGGAGTGCTTGTGCTTCCTTGTGCAGATGGCCAGGATGCTGGCTGCTAGTGGGACGGGCCCTGACCCTGACCATACAGGCCTGGGGGAGGCGGGGGTGGGGGAAAAGGGTAGTGTTGGGGGGGGGCCCGTGCTCATAAAAAAAAAATAAAATGACCAAAAGGCAGTCATATGAACAAATTTTTTT
>NW_006408533.1:33721509-33745257 GCF_000296735.1 Chrysochloris asiatica | reverse complement strand
TACACTGTCTCTGTACCACCTTGAGCAGCGGGGGTGGGGAGGCCAGGTCCCACTGATCTCAGGACTGGCAGGAGGGGAGCGCCATACAGGCATGCCTCCCGAATCCTGCTCCCAGAATGGGGGAGCAGGGACCTACTCTGGCTTGTCCTTTGGTGACCCTGTCTGCCACGTGCCCATGCTTGGCAGCCTTGTGGCTTATCCCAGGCTGGGTGGGGCTCAGTGAGTACATGGTTCTCTGTCCTGGATGGTCTCTCCCACATACTGATGCCTTTAGAGGAACCTACAAGAGAGGGGTCTTGCCTTCTACTAATTAAGAATGGTCAGGTGAGGCAGGGTTTTCATACAGGCAAAGTTTATTATAAGAAAAAGGCTTGCAAGCAGAGAGGGGGAGGACTTAATGCAATGCTTAACCCCCCCCACCCCCACCCCCAGTCTCCCCAAACAAAGACATTCCTGGGGTTTGAAAGGTTTTGGGTAAAAAAGGACATCATGTTTATTTATAGGAATAGGTGGTGGTTTACAGAAATGGCCCATTTAGGAGGGCTCAAGCTAATTGGGTGGGTGGGCAGCATTTCTTCAAGATCGATCCCACTGCATAGGCCTCTGTTAGGAGCAGATGAAGACAGGACTGATTCTGGGATGTTGAGCATGTGTGGTTCTTTGGGACCCTAATTCAGATTCCTCCCAGGGTCTGGAATTCTCCTTTTCCCCATTAGAAGTTTTGTCCTTTAAAGTTATGCCTAGGGCACTAGGTAAACCAGTCTGACCTGTAAAATATTTCACAAGGACATAAAAATGCAGAATTTTTATGGGTGGTCTTTCTTAACGGCAAGTCTCAGGATGTATGCATCTTTACAAGTACTCAAGCAAGTGGGGGAGGAGGCTTCAACACTCCTCAGGATTTGGGTCACAAGATTTCAGTCAATAAGTGGCCCATGCTTAACCCCTATTTCGGGACCCGCCCTTCACTCCCAGTCTCACCTTTTCAGTCTAGTTGCCCATTCTCTCCTGCTTCCTGCTTGTGTTCTGAAGCCTGGTCTTTAAGCCAATGGGATCCACTGCTTTCAAGTTGGCACAGTGAGAAGCAGCATCCTAAAAGGAATCTCATAAATTTGGATGAAGCATCTACATTCAGTGCCCTGGTCACCTCAATGTTGTCTAGACTAACTGCTTTCTTCTGAGATTTGTCTTAAGTCAGGGCTTTTACTTGATTTATGTTGAGAGTCATGAGATGCTAATGGGTGTGGAGTGTTCTTGTGGACACATTATCAGGAAACATTATTGTAGCCTGTGGTGGGAGTCCTTATTAATTGCTGTCAAGTTGATTCTGATTCATAGTGACCCCATGTGTGTAGTATAGAACTGCTGCAAGGCTGTGACCTTTGGAAGCAGATAGTCAGACCTGTCTTCCGAGGCATCTCTAGGTAGGTTCGAACCATCAATCTTCTGGCTAGTTGTCAAGCGCTTAACCATTAGTACCACTCCTTTTGTCTCTCAGTGCACTGTGGGGGAAGTCATTGAAGAGCTGAGACTCACATGCGGGGGTCCCACTCAGCGCAAGTCCAGGAGACTGGAATTTTCACTGTGAGGCCATCGCTAAGGTCCTTCTGCAGAAAACTCTTCTGGCAGCATCACTTCTTGACAGAGAGCAGTCTCAGGACAGAAAACCCAAAGTAAAGGCCACTCTGTGGTCACCAACAAAGGCCCTAAGTAGTTCAGAGGAGCCCACTCAGCTGCTAACCAGAAGCTAAGGGCTCAAGTCCACCCAGAGGCACTAGAAGAAAGGTCTGGCTGTAGAGAGAGCTCCATTCTGCTCTGAAACACTGGGGTCAGCATGAGTTGGAACTGACTTGACAGCAAATGGTTAAGCGATTGAGAAGGTTAATGGGATGATAGGATTTAGGATCATGTTTTCTGTATAAAGCCACTTTGCCCTGTGTTCATTCCTCAGACACACCAAGCTCATGCCCTCCAAAACTTCATCCCTGTGTGCCTGCTGCTCCCGCCATTAAAACTGTCCCTTCTCCTTATTCAGGTCTCCACTCAGGTGTCACCCACGGTCTTCTTTGACCACCGTCAGCTCCTCACAGTCCTCTGTCTTGGTTCTGTCTGTGTGTTTGCTGTCTCCCCCTCCTAGAAAGCTTGAAGGCGTCGTGCCTGTATCATTCACACTGTCTCTGTACCACCTTGAGCAGCGCCTGACCCGCAATGAGGGAGGGAGGGAGGGAGGAAGGGAAGGAGGGCAGTCCAGTGCCTCCTCATTGGAACCAGGTGATTTTTCTCTTTCTCGGGGGAACAAGCAGCCAGCTGAGCACACAGCCAAGGGAATTGCAGAGCATCACTCCCCTCCAGAACCTTTTCCCGAAGGGGGTGGTCTGAGAGGCTCTGTAGCTGCCCCTTGTGGTAGTCCAGCCTGTGAGGGAGAAGGAGGAGGGGTAGGTGGGTTTCTGGCACCCCTTGAACTTGCTCCTGCCCCATGATTTCAGTCTTTCCAAGCCCTATACATGGAGTAATGTTTCTCCTTTCCAAACCCTCTTTCTTTTTTTTTTTTAATGCAAAGTATTACTGTTTTAATTTAGTTTTTAAAAAATATACAAATATTATTATTATTTTGGGGGGAAGGGTCTATCCTTCCTGGGGTACATTCAGCTTCTTGAATGTTTATCTTCTCATCTTTCAAGATGTTAGGAAAATTTTCTCTCAGAAGCTCTTCAACTATCTCCTCTGTGGACTTCTCTGATTCTTCCTGTTCTGGAATGCCAATAATGCTTAAGTTGTTCCTCTTCATGTTATCCAGCATTAATCTTAGATTCTCTTCAGGTTTTTTATCCTTTTTTCTGCTTGCTCTTCTATCTTAGCAGTATTGAGAGATTTGTCTTCCAGCTCGCTGGTTCTGGCTTCCATCTCTTGGATTCTGATCCTTTCCCCTTTCAGTGTATTGGCCATTTCTGATATTTTATTATTAATCATCTGGACCTCTTTTTACAGGTTTTGAATTGTTTCCAATGCTGTACCAATCTTGTTTGATTGCTCTTGTAGTACTTTCTTGACTTCTTCCTTGTGTTTCTCCACCCCTTTTTGGAGCATTTAAATTTGTTTCCATATCATTCTTCTGAATTCCTTCTCAGGCAAATAAAAAACTTGCTCCTCCTCTTCTGGAAAGCCTTTGTCTGTCTCCAGCTCCTTTGTCTCAGTTACTCTTTTCTGGTTTGGGACATGTTTTGTTGTGTTTTATTGGTTATTTCCAGTAGTTATGTGAGTTTTTAATGCTTAAATGGATGTTTGTTGCTGTGTTATTAAGCTTACTGAGTGTCTCCTGGTGGATATGATCAGGAGATAGGCTTCCCTTTTCACATGTAATGTTTAGCAGCTGTTATTGGCTCTTGTCTCAGTGGTGGAATATTATGGGGTATGCTTGTAGCTTGGCTATATGGCCATGGTTACTGTCTCTTCTTGGGTAATGTAGGGAGAAAAAGCTCCCACCTCCAGGAAAACTGTGTGATCAAAAGGGCCAAAAACAGAAGCAGTATAAAAGCAGAGACAAAAACCACCACTTTGAAACAAAAATAAAACTGTGGCCGACTGGCCAGTCACTTTGCTATACAGGCAGTGTGTGTGCACTGTAGAAGCCTCCGGCAGTGGGCGAGGGTGCCCGCTCACTCAGGCCCCTCCTCTAGTCACCACCATGGAGGTGCGCAGCTAGATATTGAGAAGTTAATGGGAGAAAGATTGTCTGCTATTTTTGTCTCTGAAGGTCAGTTAGGTATCTGTGTGTGCACAGTGTAATTCTCGAGATAGTTGCATCCTTTTATGTTGGGGCTTTACAGATTGTCCATATGGTTTGTCTGTCACACCTCACAGGCCCGCTTTTTTCTTGCTGCATATGCCAGAGTAAAGGGTCCCGCACAAGTTAATTTTGGGGCTGTGACCCAGAGGCTGGTGTCATAAGCAGCAACCAAAGAATTTGCCCTCAGGTCCAATATGGCTCTTTCTCTCTGTGCCATGGGAAAACTGTGGGCTCAATGCTGGACTTTTTTTTGAGGGTACACACCCACCTGCCTGAAGGCGTCTGGGCTGGGCAAAGAAGGCACCACAGAGAAGAGGAGGACAAATGTGTAGAATCCCTGCTTTTAGCGCCAGTTCCCTATGCCCATCTGGCTGTAGCCCCGCCCTCTGAACTCCACCTGGGCGGGGTGGCTGCAGAGGGCATCCTGTGTCTAGAGTATTTCCTAAATCGAAGTATTTTCCTTTATACCATGATTTTTTCACTGGCATGTGTGGGGAACTAACACCTTATGCTATATCCAGAGTTCTGGTGCTGCTCTGTGAAAGCATCTTTTCTGGGTTTTCAGTCCCTTCCCCATGGAGCCTGTCCTACCCAACTCTGTCTCAGCCGCCACCAGAGCCGGAAGTCTTATTATAATTTTTTTTTAAGTTTTTATTGTGAACTGAGTGTTAGTTTACATGGGAGAACATCGGCTTTACAACATCGTTTCATTGTAATGACTGCAATCTCCTCCGTGCTTCATCATTCAACAGTATTTGCTTCTATTCCCTCTGTTTTTGTTTTTAGGTTTTTTTGGGGGGAATGGGCAGATGTACATAGAAACATTCAGGAATATATGATAATTTAAACAACCAAAGTGCATATTCTGAAGCCTGCCTCCTGGCTGCCAGCACCCAGTTCCTCTCTTTCCATGAGTCCAGTGTCAGTTGCTCCCTCTCTCATGTCCCCATCTCTTCCTCCATCTCTAGTGTTGCTGCTTCTCTGGATAGGGTCCCACATTCTGCTCATGCTCTTCTCCCTTGATGGTTTTGGGTCCTCTGGTTTTGGACTGTAAGATTAACTACGACCCCGTTTTGTTACAAAACTTCTACCTTTGACTAATTAACAGTCGCAATTAGTCATGATAGCAATTACTCACTATTGAACCACAAGAATCCTATCCCCATCTCTTTTCATCAGACTCATCTAGACAAGGTGAAAACTATTTAGTGGAGACTCTATCTTCTCCCACACACTCTGAAATTAAACTCCCTCTTGAAAACTTGTAAGCCAGTCACTTTGTGCCTTTATTGCCCCCTCATTTTAGGTAGCCAGTGTCTAAGTTGCCCATCCCTATCTACCCTGTATATAGAAGGGATAAGATTGATACTTGATGTTAAGACTCCTTTCCTCTCAGTTGGTATTTTGAGCTACTGCATCCATCATAAGTATAGGTCAGGTTCTTCAAATTGTAGCAATTTATGCTTGTACTTCTTCTTTAAGACTTGCTGAACTCTCCTGGTGTGGACCCAGTGCTCCCTCTGCTCTGTTCTGGGTTAGCAGCCATTCGGCCATGAAGTCTACACTAACTTGTCCCATCTCTTCTCTTGGCTTTTTTAAAAAATGGTTTTATTGAGATGTAATTCACATACCATACAACTCACCATTTAAGTATACAATCCAACGACTTTTGCTATATTCACAGTTGTGAAGCCATCACCCCAGAAGAAGCCTGGTACCTACTAACAGTCTTTCCATTTCCTACCAGCCCACTACTCCCAGCCCTTGGAAAGCACTGGTGTACTTTTCCATTTCTGTTGGTTGTTGCTAACTGCCGTGGACTTGCCCCACCAACCCATAGTAACTCCATGCACAGTGGAACAAACAACTGCCTGGCATTGTACTGTCCTCGTGATTGCTTGCGGATTGGACCATCATGATCTGCAGGCTTTTCATTGAGTGTCTCTATAGATCTGCTGATTCTGTAATAATGGAATCATACATTTTGTGACTTTTCGTGGCTGACTTCTTTCATTTAGTGTCATGTTTCCAAGGTGCGTCCGTGGTGTACTGTGCTTCTATGCTTCATCCTTTTTATGAAGGAATAAGATTCCATTTTATTTAACCAATCCCATTGCCGCTGTGCAGAGTCCCTCTCATAATGACCATATAGGACAAAGTAGAATCTGCCCCTAAAGGGTTTCCAATGTTATAATCTCTACAGATGAAGCATGATGGCTCCGTAGGATAAGCACTGGACTACAAGGTCAGTGGATCAAATCCACCAGCTACTCCATGGGAGAAAGATAAGGCTGTCTGCTCCCACAACGGAAAACCTGTACAGAGTTGCTATAGTTGGAACTGAGTTCATGGCAGTTAACAACAACTATCTTTACAGAAACATACGGATGCATGGTTCTCTCTCTCAGCAGATGGTGGATTCAAACCACTGACCTTTCGGTTAGTACTTTTAACCACTGTGTCACCAGAGCTACTTGACTACATTTTAGTTAAATATTCATCAGTTGCTAGACAGTTGGGTTATTTCTCATTTGAGTTGCTGTTATGAATAATGCTGCTTTGGACAGTTAGGTACTAATTTTTGTGTGGATGTATACTTTTCATTCTCTAGAGTACACAGTCATCCCTCAGGACCGCCCCTAACCCTCCAACCAAAATCCACAGATGTTCAAGGTCCTTATATAAAATGGCATATGTTAAGTTGTTAAGTGCTTTCAAGTCAATTCTGACCCATAGCAACCCTCTATAGGGTTTCCAAGGAGCAGCTGGTGAGCTTGAACCACCAACCTTGCAGTTCAAATGACTTTGCAGTCTGACACATTAGCCCACAGCACCACACCAGGACTCTATCATTTGTCCTCCTGTATATGGGAGGTCAGATATAATACCTAATAAAATATCATGTTGTTGTTAAGTGCCATCAAGTCAGTTCCTATTCATCACCCTGTACAGGGTTTCCATAGAGCTGCTGGTGGGTTTGAACTCTGACCTTGTGATTCAAACTGACCTTGTGGCCAGTACTTTATCACGGAGCACCACACCATGTAAATAACTCTTAACCCTTGAGGGATTGCTTTCACTACTTAATTGCTTTTTGGTGGTGGTGGTGTGCCATTGAGTCGATTACGATTCATAGCAACTTTGTGTAGGATTTCTGAGGCTGTAAATCTTCACGGGAGAAAAAAGCCTCATCTTTCTCCTGTGGAGTCACTGATAGACCCGAACTACTGACCTTGCGGTTAACAGCCCAGCTCATAATCCACTGCACTACCAGGACTCCTTAATTGCTTTTTCATTGCTCTTTGTTGTTGTTGTTAAGTGCCATCGAGTCGGTTCCGACCCATAGTGACCCTGTATAGGGTTTCTGAGGAGCAGCTGGTGAACTTGAACTGCCGACCTTGCAGTTCAAATGGCTTTGCAGTCTGGCGCATTAACCCACAGCACCACACCAGAGCCTTTTTATTTTTCCAAATATATCTTTTATCTGTAATTGAATGAATCTTTGGATTCAGAACCCAAAAATAAGGATGGCCAACTGTATATTGTAGGAGTGGAATCGCTGGGTCATATAGTGTGGCACTGCGAGTTAATATGCTGGACTGCAAGGTTGGTGGTTCAAACTTACCAGCCACTCCTTGGAAACCCTATATAGGGTCGCTATGAGTCAGAACTGACTTGACTGTATTTAACAAAAACAACATGGTAACTCTATTGTAGTCTTTTGAAGAATTGCCAGACTGTTTTCCAAAGAGGCTGCAACCATTTCAAGAGGTAGCATATGATCAAGATCCAATGAGACTGAAGGAGGAAGTCCAAGGTGCATTGAAGGATCTAGTAAAGAACAAGGCACTAGGAATTGATGGAATAAAAATTGAAATCTTTCAAGAAAGTAAGGCGGCATAGGAGGCACTCACTCATCTCTGCCAAGAAATTTGGAAGACAACTATCTGGCTGACTGATTGGAAGAGATCGTATTTGTGCCCATTCCAAAGAGAGGTAACCCACGGAATTTGGAAATCATTGGACAATCTCTTTGATATCCCATGCTAGTAAAGTTTTACTGAAGGTAATACAGAAACAGCTAAAAGCATACATTGACAGAGAACTTCCAGAGGTTCAAGCTGGATTCAGAAGAGGCCATGGAACAAGGGATATCATTGCTGATGTCCAATGGATCTTGGCTGAAAGCAGAGAATATCAAAAAGATATTTACCTGTGCTTTATTGACTATGCAAAGTGATTGTGTGGATCATGACAAGCTCTGGACAATATGAGTGAAGTGTGAGCATTCCTGAACACTTAATTGTGCTCATGAGGAATCTGTACCAGGACCAAGAGGCAGTTGTTCAAACAGAACATGGGAACACTGAATGGTTTAAAATGAAGAAAGTTGTGTGACAGGGTTGCTTTTGAATTATGGTGTTGGAGGAGAATATTGAAAGTACCATGGGCTGCCAAAAGAGCCAACAGATCTGTGTTGGAAGAAGTGCAGTCAGAGTGCTCCTTGGAGGCCAAGATGGCCAAACTTCGTCTCTCATTCTTCGCACATATTTTCAGGAGGGACCAGTCACTGGATAAGGAAAGCATGTTTGGTAGGGTGGAGGGTCAGAGAAAAAGAGGAAGACCCTCAGTGAGATGGATTGGCAAAATGGCAGCATCAATGGGCTCAAGCGTGACAACGAGAGTGAGGTTGGCCCAGGATCAGACAGTGTTTCATTCTGCTGTGCATAAGGTCGCTGTGGGTTAGTACTGACTCGATGGCACCTAACAACAACAACTAATGACGTTGAACATCTTCTCCTGTGCTTTATAGTGTTAGAAATTCAGATTTACTTGTTTATCTTCTTGGAAGAAATGTCTATTAATCCCCATTGTCCAGTTTTCAAAAGCTTGAGTTATCCTTTCATTATTGATTGGTGAGTTCTTTGTATAGTCTAGATACAAGTCCCTTATGAGATATATGATTTTCCAACTTTTTCCCTATTTTGTGGACTATCTTTTCACTTTCTTGATGGTTTCCATCGAAGCATAGTATTCTTACATTTTGATGAAATCCAGTTTATCAATGCTTCCTTTCACCACTTGTACATATTTTTGGGGTAACTTTGTGTACTTGTAGCCCAGCAAGATGTTTAAGTTGGGTGCAGGCAGAATTTGTGTGAAATTCACTCTTGCAGCTGCTCTAACACCCATTGAGTGGGACTTAGTATGCTTAGTTTGGATCTGACTTTTACCTGGGTCAAAATGAAGACCTTCTCGCCCTCAGGTCCCCAGACCCCAGCTGCCTCTGACCTTTTCATCTCCTGAACATTCATGTCTGAGCCCGAGAGCTGAGCAACAGATACCAGAGCGGCACCTCCACCGCATTGTCGGCATCAGCAAGGGATAATCAGCCCGGCACGAGATGCGACCCCTTTCTTCTCTTGCTCACTCTGTAATACTCATCTCTGTGTAGATATTTGCAGGGGAATAGTTTCCATTTTGCCTTATGGGCAACAGCTGCTGTTTTTGCCAGGCTGTCATCTATTTAGTTGTTACTTTTTCAACTTTATTTTTAAACAGTATAACATGGAGTACAGCAACACTGAGCGAGGGACAGATGGAGAGCAAAACCAAATAACAGCCTTCCAGAGGCACCCTAATAGGAGTGACTGGAGTTGGGTGGCGGAATCAAACCAGATTGCTAAAAGCAAACAAATATCAATAAATCACAAATTAGGTGGGGGAGGAGGCATGAATAAGGAAATGATGCACCTGAGTTTTATGCTTCTGTACATGAAAGCCAAAGCAGCAGGCAGCTGGCAGAAGAGGAACCCTAGTTTCTAGGGGCTTCCAGACCAGGCCACAGAGGAGATCTATGGCAGATGAATAGAAGTGCTGACAAAGCCCGCCTGGAGCGGGCGACAAATTCTGCCTTCAGTGGGAGGCAATGCTGAGGGGCCACAGGACCTAAATGAAAAGGACAGCAGCAGCTCTGGTATCAGCAGGCTCTGTGCCAGCAGAGATATGGCCCCCTCTTTCTTTCCCGGGAAATAAGTGAAGTTAGAGAAAGTGAGTTTGCAGATCTGGGTTTTTATAAAGAGAGAAAAGAAAAAAAAAAAAACAACAGTTATTCCTTTCCTCTAAAGCAGTCAGCACTTGGTGTGATGGGGGTCTGAGATCAAGACCAAGATGAACACTGCTGCCGTAGGGACAACTAAGCCACTCTGGATTTCTTGTCTTTTCAGAGTAAATTAAAACCGAACCAACCCTACTGGCTTCGAGTCCCTTCTGACTCAGCAATCTGTACAGGGTCTCCGAGGCTGTCGATCTTTACATGAGCAGAAAGCCTCATCTTTCTCCCTTGGAGCAGCTGGTGGGTTTGAACCACCAACCTTGTGGTTAGCAGTCCAGTGCTCATCCTACAGTACTGCCAAGACCCCTTCAAAGTAGATTGTTAGTATTGCTGTGTGCCATCGAGTCCGTTCCAACTGATAGCAGTCCTGTATAGGGTTTCTGAGAGTTGCTGGTGGGTTTGAACTGCTGACCTTGGATTTACCAGTCCAGTCCATATCCTACAGCACTGGTAAAAGGTACCTTTTTATCCTTAGGACTGACCCTTGAATGCCTGCTCTGTCCCCCAAGGTTCCTGGGCACTTTGGCTGGTAATACCTTCTTCTTTTCCTGTCTTCTGATTGTGGTCCTCACTGTGGGATCAGCACTGGGTTGCTAACCACACAGTTGGCAGTTGAAACCCACGAGCTGCTCCTTGGAAACTCCATACAGAGTCACTATAAGTTGGAACCAACTCCACAGCACTTAACAACAACAACAACCTCCCCATTACCCTTCCCACCTTTATATTTTTTGGTAAATTGACCAATTGGTAAACATACAGTCTGGTGAATTTGTATGTAAGTAAACAACCTTGTAATCATATCTTGATCAAATTCTAGTCCGT
Organism: Chrysochloris asiatica; assembly: GCF_000296735.1. Classification (NCBI taxonomy): domain Eukaryota; kingdom Metazoa; phylum Chordata; class Mammalia; order Afrosoricida; family Chrysochloridae; genus Chrysochloris; species Chrysochloris asiatica. The sequence goes on along the minus strand of NW_006408533.1, from coordinate 33,734,530 downwards.
TTTCCAGCCCTATTAAGCTCCCTCTGCCCCTCTCTAAGGAGCTCTGGTAGCGAAGTGGTTACAAATCAGGCTGCGAACCTTAAGGTCAGCAGTTTGAAGCTACCAGCTGTTTCATGGGAGAAAGATGAGGCTTTCTGCTCCCGTAAAGATTTACAGCCTCAGAAACCCTGTACAGGATGGCTGAGTTGGAACCAACTCCATGGCACATAACAACAACAACAACAAAGCCCCTCTCTACTCAGTAACCCCTCAAGGGTAACCACTATGATATCATACAGTAGTTTTGCCTATTTAAAACTTAATTTAAATGGAGTCACACTATATGGAATCCTTTTTTTTTTTTTTCCTTCACTTGGCATTATAGCTGTGAGACTTAGTCACTTTATTGTTGTTAAGTGCCATCGAGTGGGTTCCAACTCATAGCAACCCTGTATAGGGTTTCCTGCGAGCAACTGGTGGGTTTGAACTACCGACCTTATAATTAGCAACCCAGTGCTTACCCCCAAACTCCACAAAAGCCCACTCTTTTTCACTGCAGTGTAATGTTCCCTTGTATGACTATGCTACAATTTACCCGTTCTGTTGTTGATGTGAAGGGGCCAGGTGGTGCATACTTAAGCACTCCACTCAGTATCAGGTCAGCAGTTTGAACCCACAGGTGAAAGACTTTGCTGTGTGTTTCTGTGAAGGTGACAGACACCCTATGAAACCCTACGGGGGCGATTCCCTCTGTCCTGTTGGGTTGCAATGAATCAGAATTGATTCTATGGTAACAGGTGTGGGTTTTCTTTGGTTTATTGTTATTTCTACTTTGGGACTATTATGAAAAAATATTGAATATTCCTTTGAATATTCTTATTGGTCTATTTTGATATATATAAAAATCATTTTCTAAGAGTAGAATTACTGGATTGTAGTGTATATGTGTGCTCTGGTAGCGTAGTGGTTACGAATCGGGCTGCAAACCTCAGGGTCAGCAGTTCGAAACTACCAGCTGTTCCTCGGGAGAAAGATGAGGCGTTCTGCTCCTGTAAAGATTTACAGCCTCAGAAACCCTGAAGAGGGTCGCTATGAGTTGGAATCAACTCCACGGCACGTAACTACAACAGCAACAGTGTGTATGTGTGGAATCCTGTTGTAGTGCTGTAAATTAATGTGTTGGATTGCAAGGTCAGTTTAAACCTCAAGGTCGGCGGTTTGGGCTCACCAGCAGTTTCTTGGAAACCCTATACAGTATCGCTATAAGTTGGAACCTACTCGACGGCACTTAACAACAACAACACAGGAGTCCTGGTGTGATGCTGTAAGATAAGCACTGGACTGCTAATCACAAGGCCAACAGTTCAAACCCACCAGCCACACCTCAGAAACCTTATACAAGGTCGCTATGAGTCAGAACCGACTTTTAGCACTTAACAACAACAGCAACAGCAGGACCTGTGTGTAAGAGCCCTAGGTGGTGAAAATGATGTTGGGGGCTGTGAGAGAAAGCACAGGGAGAAACCACCAGGTCACTTTGGACCACAAGGTTGGCAGTCAAACTTACCAGGCACACCTTGGAAACCCTATACAGGGTCTCTGTGAGTCAGAACCGACTCAAAGGTACTTAATAACAACAACAACAACTTATCTAAATGTTGGCAGTTCCAACCCATTCGTTGGAGCTTCAGAAGGTTCTCATGAGCTGCTTCTGTAAAGATGACAGCCAAGAAAACCGTACGAAGCAGTTCTATTCTGTGGGGTCACCATGAGTTGGAATGAACTTGACAACAAAGGATTCTCCCACACCCTGGTTTAGGGCATATGTATGTGGTTGTTGTTATGTGCCATGGAGTTGGTTCCCACTCATAGCGACCCTGTACAGGGTTTCCAAGGTTGCAAATCTTTAGGGGAGCAGAGAGCCTCATCTTTCTCCTGCAGAACAGCTAGTAGTTTCAAACTGCTGACCTTGAGGTTTGCAGCCCGATTCATAACCAATACGCTACTTAGGTTTAATTGTTGTTGTTGTGAAGTGCCCGTTGAGTCGATTCTGACCCATAGCAACCCTGTATAGGGTTTCTGAGGAACAGCTGGTGAGCTTAAACCGCCGACCTTGTGGTTCAAGTGGCTTTGCAGTCTGGTGCATTAACCTGCAGTGCCACACCAGAAGGTACTGCCAAATACTTTCTCCAAAGTACTTGTCTTGATTTACATCCCCACCAGCAAGACCAGAGAATTCCAGTTGCTTTACCTCGTCACCAGTATCTAGTGTTTTATTTTAGCCATTCTGGTTGGCATAGTGATAGGTCATTATGCTTTTATTTTGCATTTTCATGGGTTTGCATGCTTATGGGCCACTTTGATATCCTCTTTTGTGAAGAGTCTATGTAGATTTTTTTGCCCATTTTCAAATTGGTACATCTACTTGTAGGCTTTCTTCATATATCCTGAAGATGTTTTCCACCATTTACCTTTTCTCTCTGGTTTTTCTTCTCCCTCTCTTTATTGTTATTTTTTTTTTTCTTTTATCTTAGGCATATATATAAAATTTTCCCTATAAACATTTTTTGTATGTACAATTCAGTGATATTAATTGCATTCATTTTAATGAAGTCCAATGTATCCATGTTTTCTGTTTTGATTGGTCCTTTTTGTCTACTTTAAGGAACTTCTTGGCCTACAAGGTCCTGAAGATATATTCTCCTGTTTTCTCTTGGAAGCTTTATTCTCTTAGCTTTCTGTGGTTCCATCTATGACAAACTTCAAGTTAGTTTTCACTCAGTGTGAAGTAGAACGTTACACCAGTTTATGTAGTTACTCATTGCCTCAATACCGTTTCCTATAAACACTGGTCTTTCCCCAACTGAATTGCAGTGGAGCCTTTGTCTTCTCTTCCGCTGTCCTACTTGTTTAGCCTTGCATCCATAGCTCCCAGCAGTATTACTGTGCCTTTATAGTTGTTATTGTTGTTAAGTGCTATCAAGTTGATTCTGACCCATAGCAACCCTGCCTAGGGTTTCCAAGGAGCAGCTGGTGAGGTTGAACCTCCAACCTTGTGGTTCAAACCAATCTTAAGGTCGAGTGCTTATCCTATGGCAGCACACCAGGCCTTTATAGCTGTTATTGTTAAGTGCTGTAGAGTCGGTTCCGACCCATAGAGACCCTGTATAGGGTTTCCAAGGAGGGACTGGTGAGCTTGAACGATCCACGTCGGTGTTCAAATCGACTTTGCAGTCCGGCGCACTAACCCACAGTGCCACACCAGGACTCCTATAGTAAAGTATTATAGTAAAAGTCTTGATATCTGGCAGTGTAATTTTTCCAGGTTCGCTTGTTTTCATTATTGCCTGGGTTAGTCTAGGTCTAGGTCCTTTGCATTCTATACTCATTTCTATATTGAGAATCATTTATTCATTCCTACACACATGTACTCAAATGGTCTGGGAGAGTGATTAGAATTGCATTGAATCTATAGACCACATTTAGGAGAATAGTCACCTTAGCAGTATTAATTCTTTCAATTCATGGGCATGGTACCTCCATTTATTTAAGTCTTTAATTTCCCTCTTTATCATTTTATACATTTTAGTGCACAAAGGAGTACCTAGTTAGCTGGGCAGATCAGTGTGGTCTGATGGTCAGGAAACTCTGTCCAGGAGAGCTTGCAGCTGTCACTGAAACAAGTCCTGAGGAGACACCTCCTCTGAGCCTCTTATTCTCAGTCCCCGTGGGAATAGGTTGTTTCTTCATCTAACAGTTACCTAGCGCCTCCCCTGTGCAGGGCCCTGTTCTGGGTGCTGAGCATAGTAAGAGAAGTGAGATGCAATCCTTGCCTTCAGAAATTAGTTACAAAATGGCTCAGTAAATGGACTTAGCCGCAGGAGCAAATACATATGTAAGCCAAATTATAGGACAGGTGCAGCTTCAACCCTGAGAGGGTCCCAGCACTAGTATGGCTTCATGGAACAACTGTCTCTGTAATGCCTTTCTACAGAGCGTGTTTCCACCATGAGGAGAAGATGCAAGTTGATTCTTCCCTACCTCAGACAGAGCTCTCCTTAATGGACCCAAACTACTCATTTATTCTTAGCAAATGTTGTTAAGTGCCATCGAGTCAGTTCTGACTCATAGCAACTCTGTATAAGGTTTCCAAGGAGCAGCTGGTGACCTTGAACCACCAACCTTGCAGTTCAAACCGACCTCGAGGTCTATCTTATGAACCCACAGCGTCGCACCTGGATAGCGGGGTGGAGTCTCTCGGAATTGCAAATGGTTAATCACTCAGTTGCTAACCAGATGATTAGCAGTTTGAACCCAACTCAAGGTGCCTCAGATGAAAAACCTAGAGATTAATTTCCAAACACTTAGCCGTGAAAACCCTACCTGCTCTTACGCAGATGGAAATCCACTCCATGGATGGTAACTGTTCTGTTATTGTCGTTCTTTTATCTTGTGTGTTCATGGAGGAAGGAGGGGTTTGAGCAAAGAACTCCGCAAAGCAGCTCAGAGGGATGAGACCCGATGCCGGGTAGCCTTCCCAGCTCTTGCCATGGCCTTCAGGTTTCAACTCTTGAGCTTAGGACTTTAATTCTGCTAACATAGAACCATCCTTGGGGCGCCCTGCCTTCATCCACAGTGTGGACTTAGGAGGGTGAAGGGAGAGGGAGATAACAAGTGAGGGTCGAGAGCCTGGAGGGGCACCAGAAATGGGGTACAGACACACCCAACAGAGACAGAGGATGCAAAGCCTGATGTTGATGGCTTAGCATGGATACTAGACGTGGTACTGGAGTACATGAATACAGCAGGGGAGAAAGGGACCAGCCTTCGAGTGTGTCTGCTGTCTGCCAAAAATAAACCTCAATTGTTGTCATGCTGATTAACATGGCTATGTAGGAAGGGTTCAAGTCTCCTACTATAAGCATCTTCCTTGATCCTGGATCCTTGCTCAGAGCGTCCCTTCAATGTGACGCTGGCTCGTAGCCAGAACCTCCTAACTACAAAGCCCATGTTCAGCCAACTTGCCTTCCCAGCATCATGGGGGTTGCAGAGCAGCCTGGATGAATGGCATGGCATAAAGTGGAGGACAAGACCAGGTAAGCAGGTGGGGACGTGGGCAGCACATGCCAGTCTGTGCCCCTGGAGCTAGGAGAAGAGGCAGGAAGGCCACCCCACGTCTGTACTCATGCCTCTGCCCAGGGCCCAGATGCCAACCCCCATGGGAGGCTCCTGGTTATGTGGGCACCTTTCAGCTCCTGAGCGGAGGCTGCAGGTGAAAGAATACCCAGCGAGTCACCTCCCGCCTCTGCCCAAGCTGTGCCAATGTCAAGAGACAAGCCCAAGCTCTGTGCCAACCCCGCATCCTCCCACAGGTGCATGCAGTGGGAGGGGACACAGGCTCTCCCAACATTTGGGCATCTGCACAGAGGAGGTCACAGGTGATGGTAAGGGAAGAGTATAGTCCTGGGGCAGAGGAGTAGCGGACGGTGACTCAGCTTTTCTGAGTCAAGATTTACCCCCTCAGCCACTGCCATCCAAGCTCCTGTCCAGCTGACCACATCTTAGCATGTCATGTGTCTCCTGTCCAGTCCTTTTGTCCTCCTCCCCTGATACATCTCCCCCTATCCAAGGAGGTCCCCGCTTGTTCTTTTCTATCTCCCTCTGAAGCTCGACTCCAGTCCTTCATGGGCTCCCCAGGCCTCAGCAGCTTCCCACTCACTTCAGCACAGGCAAATCCACCATGGCAGCCCCACCCACTTAGCTCTAGGCTGCATCTGGCCCCAAGAGATTGCAGAGCCACGAAGAGAGTGACCCTGTCCTCTTCTCCCCAGCCCTGGCACTGTGCCTACCACAGAGAGGCCCACTTGCTGATGTCACCCAGGGGAACGCCCCCTGGTCCAACTCTGCTCATCTGAGAGTTGCCTGTGTGTTTTCTTAACTAGGTGGGGACACTCACTGAACCACTTCTTTCTTGGTTTGAGGAGAGGTCAGACCACAAAGAGAAGGCAGGCTGGTGGGCTGGAGAAGCTGCCCACAGCCACCAAGGGTAGAGGGAAAATGAGCAGAGTCCAGGTGGCAGCTGCTTCTGCTGTTGATTTCTGCAGCTCCCTGGGCTTTCTCAGAGGCAAAAATAGAACAAAGGCTTGAGGAACTGTGGTGTCAGAGAGGGAGGTGGGCCGGGGATTAGAGCTGGGTGGTGGGTACACAAGGTATTTGTTATATTATTTTTACATCTTTTTGTATGTCTGGAATATTTCATAACAAATTTGAAATATTTGTATTGAAAGTAAGATCTGTCCTGGGCCAAGACAAAGGAGGTGGGTCTTGCAAGAGAGGAGCAGGAAGACATGAGGAAGGGAGGAAACCTGGAGTGTAGGTGAAAGGAAGGGCCAGAGTTACCAAAACGGGAGGACGAGAACCCAAGTCATGTCTCCCAGGGCTCTGTCAAGAACTTTTAGGTGTGTGGGACAGGGACTTTGTCAGGAAGGGACAGAACCGGAGTGAGGTCATCATGGGAAGAGACCACAATGAGATTTGATCAAGTTCATTAGAATGAGAAAGTCCCCTTCTGGGTGCATCCCAGTCCCTTGAGAGAGAGTTCTAGGCCTGTGCCTTGGTTCCTAGCATTTGCTCATGAGAACTTCCTTTGTTGCTGTTGTTAAGTAGGAGACTCTCCTTTTCAGCATACCTGGGGTCCAAACTGAATCTCTGAAGAATAAATAAATTGTAGTTGTCATGACAAGGAGTGGGAAGGAGGAAAGAGCCACCTTACAAAATGCTAACAACGTATTTCAATAACAAATGCCCGTTATGGGTTTGGAGAAGCTAGGTGATGCAGATGGTTAACAGACTTGGCTTGGAAGGTTGGAGGTTCGAGTCTACCCAGAGATGTCTTGGAAGAAATGCCTGGTGATCTTATGCCAAGAAATCAGCCCTTGATAATCCTATGAATCACAGTTCTCCTCTGACACACATGGTGTCACTGTGTGTAGGCGTCAACTCCACAGCTACAAGTTGAAGTGAGATGTGATATATTAAGGTGTTTGATCCAATCTCACCTGTAAGGTGGCATTCACCTGCACAAGGCTGCTGCTCTGAGTTGGCACATTCTCCCTCTGTGGCTGTTATACCCGCTTGTTCTGTGCCGTTAGCCTCTCCCAGCATGAAGAGGCTACGTCAATTGCTTTCCAAGATTGCAGGAGGAGGCTGAACTTAAATGTTGGATGTCCCTGACAGAGCACATCCACTCTTGCCTGACTCTGGAGGCTGAACCGTGTAGGCTCGGGCTGGGCAGACTAGGCTGGGATGAGACCAGATGCTCAGGCAGTTCTGGGCGGGGCTTCTCTCTGGACAGAGTGTGCCTGCTTCTTATCTGAGGTGTTTTCTGATGACATGGACCCATTTCCAGCTAAAGGGCATTTTCAGAGTCTATCCTAATGACTCACAGGACTTTCATTGTCATTTATGAGAAAAATGCCATCATAGGCTAACTAAGCAGCCACGGGATCTAGATTTCATGCCTGGTGCCTGTGGCACAGGTATTTATTTCTGTCCCTGCTGTGCTGTGGTTGGTGAGGAGTTAGACTCAGGAACCCAATGGTAATTAGAGGTCTACTGCCTCTTTTCCTTCCTTCCTTCCTTTCTTTTTTTTTTTTTGAACACTTTAGTGTGCTTTAGGTGAAAGTTTGCACAGTAAATTACTTTCCCATTCAATGAATCATACACAGTCCCTGCAATATGTCAGCACGTGCCCTGTTTCTACCCTGGATGCCCCGATACTCCTTGTCTCCTATTTCCCTGCCTTCTCATCTTTGCTTTTGGGCAAATGGTGTCCTTTGGTCTTGTTTGGTTGATAGTCCTAAGGGGCACATTCCTCATGGTGTTACTGTTGATTATACAGGCTAGCCTATTATTTGACTGAAAGATGCCTCCGGGAGTGGCATCAGTTCTAGGTTAAAAAGGTGTCTTAGGGCAATAATCTCGGGGTTCTTCTGGTCTGATCTTATTTGTTAATTTAATATTTGATTTACTTTTTTTTTTTCCAGTTCTAACCAGGACCTTCTATGTTGTCCCTGGTCAAAGTGGTCAGTAGTGATGGCCAAGCACCATCTAGTTCTGGTCTCAGGCTAAAGGAGGCTGTGCTTCATGTGGGACAGTTAGTCCTTTGTTTTAATTGCTTCCTTGAGTCTTTGGTTTTCTTCACTCTCCTTTGTTCCAGATGAGAAGAGAAAAATTGCTGTGTCATTGATAGCCACTCACAAGCTTTTAAGACCAGACATGACTCAGCAAACTAGGATGTAGACCATTATCTTTATGAACTATCTTATGCCACTTGGCCTACATGTCACCAAGACTATGGTCCTTAAGCTCCAAGCTCAGTAAATCAGGACCCTTGAGGTATCTGGCTATGTCTAAGGGGTCCTGATGTGAAGCCGCGGGCAAATGCGTCAGACTGCAAAGTCATTTGAACTGCAAGGTTGATGGTTCAAGTTCACCAGCTGCTCCTTGGAACCCCTATACAGGGTCGCTATGAGTCAGAATCGACTCGACAGCACTTAACAACAACAACAACAAAGGAGTCCTGGTGTGGTGCTGCGGGTTAATGTGCTGGACTGCAAAGTCAACTTGAACCAGAAGGTTGGCAGTTCAAGCTCACCAACCATTCCTCGAAAACCCTATACAGGGTCACTGTGGATCAGAACCGACTCGACGGCACTTAACAACAACAACAAGGAGCTCTGGTAGCATAGTGGTTACAAGTCGGACTGCTAATCTTACAATCAGCAGTTTGAAACTACCAGCAGTTCCACAAGAGAAAGATGAGGCTTTCTGCCCCCATAAAGATTTACAGCCTCAGAAACCCTATAGAGGGTCGCTATGAGTTGGAACCGACTCCGTGGCCCATTACCACCACCACCACCACCAGGAAGTTTCTGTAATTGGGCTTCTAGGTGCTCTGTTTTATATGTATAAATATACATGCAGCTTTCCTATTTATCATACACAGCTACCTAGGTTTCAACTCAAATTATTGTTAGTGATTGTTGTTGGTGCAGGATTATATACGTTATAGTGTTTACTGTACTTGTTCTGTATTCTTGTGTACCTCTCAGTGTCTTGCCTCATTTTGTGTATTGCTTTCCTCCATCAGAGTTAATACTTTGTACCATCAAGTTAACGAATCTCCTTCCCTCCCTCTCCCATCCCTGGTAGCCATCAAAGAATGTGTCTTTCTATGTGTAAGCATATTCTTGATTTTTATGAAAGCTGTCTCCTAAAATATTCGTCCTTTTGTGATTGACTACTTTCAGTTAGCATAATGTCCTCTAGATTCATCTATACTATGAGATAGTTTATGGATTCATCATTATTCATTATCATTGTATGTTGTTGTTGCTGTTAACTGGCATAGAGTTGGTTCCAACTCATAGCAACCTTGGATAGTGTTTCTGAGGAGAGGTTGGTGAATTTGAGCTGCCAACCTTGCGGTTCAAACCAACCTTGTGGTCCAGCACATTATCCCACAGCGTCACACCAGGATTCCACTATTCTTTATCATTGTAATCAGAGTCAGTGTGAGCCCTGGAGTGGAGTCTGTGGGTCCTGGAGTGAGTGGTGTGTTAGAAGTGGACAGCATGAACACATCTGAATTTGGCCTGCTATGCTTCAGTGTGTGAAGCAAGATGTCCCTGGGCCCAGGAACCCACCAGGAGAAGACCAAAGATCAAAGAGGCTTCTGTTAGACATGGTAAGGTGGCCATACAGTTATCTCTGCTCCCTCTTAGTCACTCCTCCAATGCATTAAGGAAATTAACAAAAGCTAAACTTCACTAGGGCAAAGAGAACAAGAGAAGAGATGACAGCAAGAAAGTCTGTGGGTGGGTGATCACTCATTTAGCAAAGAAGAGAACCAAAACGTAAGACTGGGTAGTGAGGTGAAGCCTCTAGAAGCATCTACCCCAACTCCTGCAAATCTCTACACATACTAGGAATTGAAGTTCCAGGTAACTGAAGGTGAGGTGAGGAATGGATTTGAAAACTTGGGAATTGACTGAAAATGTTCACAAAGAATAGTTAGATGCTCCCATACCCTACATGCACACGGATCCCCTCCTTTAACCCTTCAAAACCATCTAACCCTATCCCTCATCACCACTCATCTGTCAGTTTGTCATACTGTTGTGACTTGCATGTTGCTGTGATGCTAAAAGCTATGCCATATGTATTATAAATACCAGCAGGGCCACCCATGGTGGACAGATTTCAGTGGGGCTTCCACACTAAGACTAATGAATAGAGGCAGACTATTTCCTAATGTTTAGCCACTGAAAACCTTATGAATAGCATTGGAACATTGTTAGATATAGTGCCGGAAGATGAGTCCCTCAGGTTGGAATGCACTCAAAATATAACTGGGGAAGACCTGCCTCCTCAAAGTATAGATGACCTTAATGATGTGAATGGAGAAAAGCTTTGGAGACCTTCAGTTGCTGATGGATGGGGCACAACTCAAAATGAGGCATAACAGCTCTAAACATTGGAATGTATGATGGATGAATCTAGGAAAATTGGAAGTTGTGAGAAATGAAATGGAACACATCAAGATCAGTATCCTAGGCATTAGTGAGCTGAAACGGACTGGTATTGGGCATTTTGAATCAGACAGTGATGGTTTACTATGCTGGGAATGACAAATTCAAGAGGAGTGGCTTCACATTCATCATCAAAAAGAACATTGATAGGATAATAGCCATGTGCCTATAAGGAAGACCAGTTAATACCACTATGATTCAAATTTACTCACCAACAACTAAAGCCAGTGATGATGAAATTGAAGAATCCTACCAACTTCTTTTGTCTGAAACTGATTGAACGTGCAATCAGGATACACTGATAATTACTAGTGATTGGAATGTGAAGGTTGGAAATAAAGAGGAGAGATTAGTAGTTTGAAAATATGGCCTTGGTGATGGAAATGATGCTGGAGATTGCATGATATAATTTTGCAAGACCAAAGACTTCTTCATTGCCAATATATATTTTTTAAATAACATAAAAGGCAACTATACACCAAGACCTCACCAGCTGGAAAATACAGGATCCAAACTGACTACAAATGTGGGAAGAGATGATGAAAAAAACTCTTTATCTTTAGCTAAAACTAAACCAGGGGCTGACTGTAGAACAGACCATCAGTTGCTCATATGAAAATTCGGACTGAAGCTGAAGAAAATTAAAACAACTCCATAAGAGCCAAAACATGATCTTCAACTTATCCCACCTGAATTTAGAGACCATCTCAAGAACAGATTTGGTATATTTTACATTAACGACCGAAGACCAGAAGAGTTGTGGAATGACATCAAGAACATCATACAGAAAGAAAGTAAAAGGTCATTAAAAAGACAGGAAAGAAAGAAAAGACAAAAATGGATGTCAGAAGAGACTCAGAAACTTGCTCTTGAGCTTACAGAAGCTAAAATGAATGGAAGAAATGAGGAAGTAAAAGGACTGAACACAAAATTTCAAAGAGTAACTTAAGAAAAAAAAGTCAAGTATTATATTGAAATGTGCAAAAACTTGGAGTTAGAAATCAAAAAGGGAAGAACATTATTAGCACTTCTCAAGCTGAAAGAACTAAAAAATAAAAAAAATTCAAGCCTCAGTGTGCTATCATGAAGGATTCTATGGACAAAATATTGAATGATGCAGAAAGCATCAAAAAGATTAAAAGACTACACAGAATCACTGTACCAAGAAGAAATAGTCGCTGTTCAGTCAGTTCAAAAGGTAGCAAATGATCAATAATCGGTGGTATTAAAAGAAGTAGTCTAAAGTGCACTGAAGGCATTGGCGAATGCAAGGCTTCAGGAATTGCTAGAATACACGTTGAAATCTTCTAACAAACATGATGCACTGGAAGTGCTCACTCATCTATGCCAAAAAATTTTGAAGATAGCTAACTGACCAACTAATTGAAACAGAGCCATATTTGTGCCCTTCCAAAGAGAAGTGACCCAACAGAATGCAGACATCATTGAACAATATCATTAATATCACATTCAAGTAAAATTTTGTGGTGGGTGATTCAAAAATGGTTGTAACAGTACATCAGCACTGAACTGCCAGATTCAGAAAAGGACGTGGAACTAGAGATTTCAGATAAATCTTGGCTGAAAGCAGATAATACCAGAAAAATGTTTACTTGTGCTTTATTGACCATGCAAAAGCTTTGACTGTATGTGTCATGACAAACTATGGACAACACTGTGAAGAATGAGTATTCCAGAACACTTCATTGTGCTCATGAGGAACCTGTATGCAGACCAAGAGGCAGTTGTTTGAACAGAACAGGGGGCTACTGAATGTTTTAAATCAGGAAAGGTATACACCAGGATTATAGCCTTTCACCATACATATTCAATGTATATTCTGAGCAAATAATCAATCAGAGAAGCTGGATTATGTGAAGAAGAACATGGCATCAGGATTGGAGGAAGACTCATTAACAACCTGTGAAATGCAAATTATGTAACCTTTCTGCTGGAAGCAAAAAGACCTGAAATACTGATGAAGATCAAAGAGCACAGCCTTCAGTATGGACTGTATCTCAATGTAAAGACAATGTAAAGAAAACAAAAATCCTCACCACTGGACCAATAAATAACATCCATATAAATGGAGAAAATATTGAAATTATCAAAAACTTCATTTTACTTGGCTCAAATATCAACACTCATGGAAGCAGCAGTCAAGAAATCAAACGACATATTGCATTAGACAAATCTGCTAAGAACTCTTTAAAGTGTTCAAGAGCAAAGATGTCAGTTTGAGGACTAAGGTGCGCCTGACCCAAGCCATGGTATACTCAATAGCCTCATGTGCATGTGAAATTTAGACAATTAATAATAAAGACTGTAGAAGAATTGGTGCATTTAAAATATGATGTTGGAAAAGAATATTAAAAGTACCATGGACTGCCAGAAAAATAAATAAACTTTTATTTTTGGAAGAAGTATAGCCATAATGCTCCTTAGAAACC
>NW_006408533.1:33675127-33719264 GCF_000296735.1 Chrysochloris asiatica | reverse complement strand
AGCAGAAAGCCTCATCTTTCTCCCACGGAACAGCTGGTAGTTTCAAACTGCTGACCTTGCGGTTTGCAGCCCGATTAGTAACTACTACGCTACCAGAGCTCCTTGTACATAAAAAAAATTAAAGAAATATTTCCAGATACACTTTAACATAATAATACAGTGATATTAATAATACTTTGATACGTATTACAAAATGGCACCATTTTGTTATAAGAACCATTGTATGTACCTCAAAATTGTAACTTAATGAGGTTTACAGGAGTTGTTTCATAGCTATTGGTTATATGTAAAACGTGCATTCATAGCTCAAGGACTGCCTGTAAGTAGAAAGACCAAGAGAAGCACCTGACTCTAGGGAGAGCTTTCTTGCTGGCCTTGAAGAGAAGAAGGTGTGGAGGCATAGCTGAGACATGCAGGTAGTTTCTAGAAGCTTAAAAGCAAGGAACCAAGTCGTCCTTATCTCCTGAAGGGATAGTCCTATAAGCGCCTTAACTTGGAATCTCCAGAACTGTAAAATAATAAATATGTGCCGCTTTAAGCCATCAAACTGGCGGTTATGTGTTATGGCAGCAGTAGAGAACTCATACAGTTTGGGATCCAGGAAGCAAGGGGTATCATATAAAAAATTCCCAGGTAACAGCTGCACATGAGTTTTAGCAACAGTGGGTTCAGACTGGACTTGTGGATGGACAACTCTGGATGGGATGACTCCAGAAACAAGCAAGCAAAAAGGAACCAACAGATCCCTAAGGTCTTCGACTGTTTCAGGAGGGATTTAGTTTGTGCTAAAGTAAAGTGTTAAGGAGCTCTGGTAGCGTAGTGGTTAAGAATTGGGCTGTGAACCGCAAGGTCAGCAGCTCGAAACTACCAGTTGTCCCGCGGGAGAAAACTGAGGCTTTCTGCTCCCATAAAGATTTACAGCCTCGGAAAGGCTGTACAGGGTCACTATGAGTTGGAACCGACTCCACGGCACATAACAACAAAGTAAAGTGTTAGGTGCCTAAAAAGGCATTTTAACAAAGGAGAATGTGAAGAAAAAAAAAAAAAGGAGGGAAAATTATCATGAGGCTCATCCATGCACAATGTCTGCATCGCTATAATACTATGAATGCTCGATACTGATTTCCCTAAAAGTGGTGTTATCACTCTATTAAGTTGACACAGAGAACAGAAGTATGTATACAGTAGAGGTGGGGGTAAGAGCATCAGAGAAATAAAACTTCATCTTCTGTTATAGGGCATTAATGGAGAATATGTAAAAGTGGAAACTGTGAAAATAATAGTATTTAGGATGTTATTTAGAAATATGGTAGTATAAAGAACAAGAAGATAAGCCCTAGACTGTTAACCACAAAGTCAGTGTTTCAAACCCACCAGCCACTCCTGGGAACCCTATATGGGGTCTCTATGAGTCAAAACCGACTCAATGGCACTTAACAACAACAACAAAAATCAAGAAACATATAGCTAAAACAACTGGGGATTACCACTGTGGAGAGGGTCTAGGGAGGGGCTGTTGGTTTCACAATACTTTTGAAATTTTAAACCATGTATATTCGTTTTTTAATATATGTTAATTAAAATCAATCAAGAGGCTTTATTGGCTCAGAAAAAGGGAAACTACAGAGGCTGAGCAATCTTCAGGAGCAGTTTGGTCATCTCCAGCTGCAAGTTTCTGTTTCTGGGCTCCTTTATAGAAACAAAATGACTGTAGCAGCCCAACCCAGCCTTGCATATGTCCTTCATAGCTCCAATCAGGAAGCTTCTCTTCCAGAAGTTCCTAGCAAACATTCCTTAGCATCTCCTATAGCAGAATAGGTTCCAAACACCATGGCCAGGAAGCTGATCTGAGCAGATTGGCTTAAGTTAACTACGATTCACCCGTTGGGTCCCCAGAAACACCTGGACTGTGTGAGGTAGCAAGTAATCTGGAAGAAAATAGGAATTCTGTTACCAAAGGAAGAAAGAATGGAGGGTGAATGGTTCCAAATAGCAAATATCCACTGGAAGTGTGCTGGTCTGGGGATATATTCCTTCTTGACCTTATAAATCATGCCGCTGTTGCTGCTGTGTGCTGTGGAGTTGCTTCTGATTCACAACAACTCTGTGTAGGGTTTCCAAGGCTCTAAATAGTTATAGGAACAGAAAGCCTCATTTTTCTCTTGTGACGCGATTGGTGGATTCAAACTGCTCACCTTGCAGTTAGAAGCTCAACGTGTATGGGTTATTTGCAGTGGATTGGTTGGCTGGTTTGATGGTTTTTGAGTTAAATGTTAGCTGTTGAGTGTAGAGCGATTGACTTTGATAAATGAAGTTAGAAGAGGGAGAGCATCCAAATACCATAGAAGGCACTTGAGCACAAAACTAACCATCAAAAGGAAGGAGAAATCCTAGTGAGTCAGACAGACCCCAGTGGGTACATAGCCCCATCTTCTTAGAGAAAATGTGCATGACAGGCAGAGTTGGGCATGGCCAAAAATTTATTAAAAAATCAAGGGACCCCCCTAGGACTTTCCCTGGTTCCAAATCTCTCCTCAGTCAACCTGTTGCACCCACACACACACAGTTGTCATTTGGCCCCATGTGTGTCACAGTTATACTATACTGCACAGGACTTTCAATGGCTGAGTTTTCAGAAGTAGATCACCAGGTCTTTCTTTCAAGATGCCTCTGGATGGCCTTGAACTGTCAGCCTTTCCGTTAGCAGTTAAGTATGTTAATCATTTCAAAACAGCAAAAACAAAGTCATTTCCAGGAAGTCAACTCAGACTCACACTGACACAATAGGATAGAGTAGAACTGCCCCATCGGGTCTCCAAAGCTGTGCATCTTTATGGATACAAACAGCCTCATCTTTCTTCCTCACAGTCCTGTTAACCATCTGCACCACCCAACTTACATCTTTGAGAACCTACCTTCATGGAAGAGTAGTACATTTGGCTTTTCCCTGTCACTAGAGCTGTAGAGTTGATTTGCCAGCTCTTTCCTGCACAACTTCAATGGGAAGAAGTCTTGGATATAAAAGGGGGAAGGGGTAGGACTTCGGAGAGTTTAGCACCTTCAGTTTGGAGTTGGGAGGAAGCAGGACCATGTGAGGACTAGACTAAAGTAGGAGCAGGTTCATAGTCCCTGTAGAATTAACTTTAACCAAGGCCCAGGAAAAACGGGTGCAGCACTGGTCAACCAATTGGGATAGATCCAAATTTGTGCCCATTACAAAAAAAGACGACTCAATGGAATGGGAAATCATCAGACAATATCATTATATTGTTGTTAAGTCAACTCATAGCGACCCTGTATAGGAGTGGCTGGTGAGCTTGAACCACCAACAATGTAGTTCAAACCAACCTTGCAGTCCAGCGCATTAACCCACAGCACCACACCATGAGTCATATGCAAGTAAAATTTTGCTAAAGATAATTTTAAAAATAGCTGCAACTGTATTCATGTGAAAATTGAGCAACAAACCAAGAAGACGGTAAAAGAATCCATTCATTTGAGTTATGATGTTGAAGAATACTAAAAGTGCCACGGACTACTAGAAGAACAAACAGATCTGTGTTGGAAGAAATATAGTCAGAATGCTCCTTAGACACCAGGATGGTGAGACTTTGTCTCTCATACCTAGGACATATTATCAGGAGGGACCAATCCCTGCAGAAGGACATCATGCTTGATAGAGTGGAGAGTCCGGAAAAAAAGAAGATGATGCCCAATGAGATGGATTGGCACAGTGGCAGCAGCAGTGAACTTAATTAAGCCAAGCAACAATTGTGACGATAAGGAAGGAGTGGGTATCATTCAGTTATGCATAAGGTGTCTATGAGTGAGAGCCGACTGAACAGCACATCACAACAACAACATGTCCCAGATAAGAAGACACTGTCTTACCCCCCATTACATTACCCAGTACTCTTCAGTCCCCTGACTGGTACTCACATCACTGTGAACCCTTTGGGCAGGAAGGCTACTATTTAGAAGGCCACCACTCTGTCCCCCTCCAGCTGAGCCGAATGCTTTCCAACAGGCAGTTGGGTTAGTTCCCAAACCTGCTGATGCCAGAGGAACTTGCTATTGTAATGATGCAATTTAATTAAATATTATACAAACAATTAACCACAGTTTCAAATAAATAAATAAATAAAGGAGAGAGAGTGGTTTCTATGAAAGCTAAGTTGAAGCTTTGGAAAGACTCAAGAGCCTAGTCAGTTTTTAAAAATCTCCTGAGTCAGAGGTGGGTAAAACATATATGAGATGTTGGGAAAATACCTAAAAAATCTGGGAGGATTTTTTTGTACTCAGATTGTTTTGCAATTGTGTTGAATTTCTGTTTCCACTTTAAAACAACAACAAAACAAAATGCAAGAAATTTTAGGCCATGTCTTATGAGTATGATTTATGCAAAGACAAGAATAGGAAAACAGTTCAATCCCGTGGCTCCAAAATTAAAGAAAGTCCTAAATTTGACATCAGAGGTTTGTGACTGAAGGTTCTAGTAAACATTAGAGGCTAAAATATTTAAATTAGCTGGCCAGTCATATCTGTTAAGAGAACTTCTGTAATAGCATTTGTCATGGGCTTTAGCTCCTGGACACTCATGCCTTCTATTCTGGTGTGTGGAGATTACATTTCTGGGCACAGTTGCATGGTTGGCAGGGTTTCTCAGAGCTGGTAGACTTGCGAGTTACCCAGGAACACAAGAAAAATGTTGGGGATGGCTTCAGCTTGGGCTAGTTACTCTAATCACTTCCAGATCTTTCTCTGAAAAGCCTGGGCAGAAGCTGCAGAGCAGCCCTTCACCCACCACCTCAGGATGGCCGTGATGGGGGTGGGTGGGTGGAGGTTATTTCCTGCACCAGCTCTTGGGATCCTCAAGCCCAGAGTCTGCTCGTGTTGGGGGCTCTCCATCTGTTCCTCCTTGCATACAGCATCTGCTGCCACCGTCCTGACCATGCAGTGGTCATTCCTGCACCTTGGCTGGGTATCATCCCTTACTAGATTCCCCGCTTTGCCCCTGCATATCCTCCCCATCCCTCAAAGCTTGCTGTATGTATCACCCTGCTGCACCTTGTCTTGTGGGCCTTTTCTGTGGACAACTTGTCTTCAAACTAGATTGTAAGATGGCCCATGATGTGCTTATATCCTCTCCTGAATTAGCCAACCATCGGGGCAGGAGACAGTAGAAGGAGACACCAAAGTTCATTGCCCCTACTCCCACACTATGAAAATGAAGTTCTTCTTTAGCCCACTACCCTATGTGGCCATGCTAGCCCCAGCAGGAATGGTGTGATTGACACAGGGCTCCAGTATTTCTCCAGAAGATGATGTTAGCTGATGTGGGGCCTAAATAACACCAGGGGAACCAATGGACTCCCAAAGAGCTAGGTGGGCCATTCTAGAACTGTGGGTCCATAGCATTCACGGAGAAATTTCAGGAGTTCAGTTCTCTTCCTTTAAGCATATTTCAATCCAGGACTTCTCGTAAGCAAGGCTATAGAGAGAGAGTCAAAGGGGACAGGAGGATCCAGAGATAAGTGACACAAAGTGGTACCTGCCCTCCAGAGCAGACATGGTGGGGACATGGCTATGTATCTGAGGAGCAAGGACACATGAGAGATGGCATGGACTGACTGGCAGGCCTCTCACAGGAGTAGGGATCTGAGGGGAGTGTTGGGGCTAGACAGGGCCAGGCAGACAGTTTTCATATCTCACATGAATATGGGTGAAACATGGAGGTTTTGATATGCCCAGTAGCCTGCTTCAGGATCAGTTCCGATTCTTCCTTGTAACCAGGCTGGAGCATGGAGGGGAACATCTCATCCCTAAGTCAGAGGACAATGCCATCTTTGGGTTTTCTGAAAGGTTGGCTGACACCCTGCTCGAGGTGACACACCTTGGTTGGCCTGGAACAATCACCAAGTTTAAACCAGTTCTGTTAACTATCCAGTGTCTTCTTTCACAAATCAGGAGTGTCCCAGCTTGGACAGGAAGATATCTGGTTGGTCTCCATACCCTTGCTCCCTATCAGGTGGGTGTGATCCAATCCTAGGAAGACGTATGGTCTCCATAGTTGTGAGTGGGCATGCACCAATCCCAGGAAAACATATGGTCTCCGTACTTGTGGATGGGCATGCTCCAAGCACAGGAAAACGGAAGACGTGTGGCAGGAGCCGGGGGACGATTACAGAGTCACCCTCCTGCAGGGGCTCCCTTCTGCTGTTGGAATCTCCGGTACCACCATCCACACTGCACTGGTGGCTGCAGGATGCTTGCTGTGTACTAGATGGAGTTATGGTGCACAGTAAACAGTGGAATTTCCCAATGGCACACATTGTTCTTCCCCCTGGGAGAGGGCTGGAAATGCCTTTTTGGTGTGTGAAGTAGAGAGAAGAACTAGCACCAAGGATTTCCATCTCACTGAGTAGCCGGGGAGGGAGATGATGGAACGTTCTGGAGAACAGGTGTAGTACTAGGAAGAAAGTGAGTAAATCAGGCAGGGGAAAGCCCACAGGACAGCCAACATACTAAGGAGGAGCTTTGGACACTAGGCAGAAGAGTGTACCATGCTGCCTCCCACTTGTACTGTTGCACACTGTGGCTGGACCTGAAATCAGTCCCTGCAGGGACTGGTCAAGGCCATGTTCCCCTACCCTCTGGGTCCCCACTGCCAGCTCCAAAATCCCAGCACAGAACTAACACACATGATAGGGGACACCACCCCAGCAAACAGCACCCCCACCCCAATACCATCAGCCAAGTGGTACCTGCCATCCTGGGATCAAGATGAGAACCATCTTGTTAACCTCATGGGCTCTTTTGACAAATGTAAGGTTCCCCTCTTCCCCAGTCTGTTCCCTGCAGGGGAGCCATCGTGCTACGCCAACAGGCAGGAGAGTCTGTCATGCTGTGTATCCTTTCCCTCATTGTGTAAGGAGGACCCTTTGCATTGCCCCACATTTAAACAGTTATCCGGTATTGCAGCACTGAAGACTCGTCAACACTGCTTTGAGCCCACCCGTATTCTGACTGAGAATTCACCAGCCAGCTGGAGACTGCCGTAACAAGGAACACTTCAGTGGGTGTCCCAAGTAGAAGCAGGGAGCAGAAGGGTCCAGGGATGGGCCTGGGCTGTGGTACCCAGATTTGCCAAGCCCCCAGAACACTGCCCCACAGACCAGAAAAACTAAAGTGTGTGTGATGCAGCAGCCTGGAATGGCCTGGGAGATTCTGCCTTGTTCCTTAGACAGGCTCTTCCCCCTTCCCTGACCAAGCCCCACTTTGGCTTTGGCTGTGGGCTCAGTCCTCCATCCTTCTGAGCTATTATTAGATTCTAAGCCAAGGTCATAGAAACTTGGACTTCTAAGGGACCCTCACCCCAAAGCAATGACTGAGGGAAGATATCATCCATGTGCTCACGCCCACGCCTCTTCTGCGGCTCTGCCTCCTTCCTGAGACAACTTCCTGTTGGCAGCTTGGAGCCGGGAAAGGATCCCTAAATCAGGAGCAAGAAATCTTACATCCTCTTCCGGCTTGACCACCAGATGGGTCACCTTAGTCAAATCTCTGACTACTCCCACTTCAATGTCCAGCCTGTAGCTGAAGGGTTCTAGGGATCCTGGTGTGGACATTGGGATCAAGCTTTCTCTGCCTCTGAAAGCACCCCCTCCCCTTCCCACAATTCTGTTCCCCTCCGGGGGCCGTTGCCAGAGACATACCATTAAAGGGACTTTCTCTGGCTGGTAGGCATGGGACCAGAGGAGGTGGGGGACAAGGGGGGGGGGCGCGGGGGGGAAGGAGCAGAGAAAGTACTTAGTGCATTTCTTTCAAGAATTTTAATCAATGCTTTTTCTAATGGATTTTAAAGTCTTGGGGGCCGCCACACACCAAAACAACCAAAAAAAACCCCAGTTTGTTTACACGACTGTTGTTAGTTCGAAACTTAAATTGGTGACGTGTGCATAGGTCTGTCTACCAAGGAGCATGTAAAGGAGATGATGGTGCTGAGCCAAGTGAGGAAAAAGAAAGGTACTATGGACTGCCAGCCGCTCTGCGGGAGAAAGATGAGGCTTTCTACTCCCGTAAAGATTTACACCCTCGGAAACCCTGTACAGGGTCGCTATGGGTCGGACCCGACTCGACGGCACTTAACAACAACAACAATGGACTTGGCTCTGACTCATGGAAACCCCCTGGATGGCAAACAGAGCTGTGCCTCAGTAGTTGGTATTTTGAAAGTAGACTATCAGATCTTCCTTCCAAGACAGTTCTGTGTGAATTTGAACCTTCAACCTTTCAGTTAGCAACTCAGTGCATACACCGTCTGCACCACGCAGGTATTCCAGATTGTTAGGATTGGCCAAACACTCAGGACAGGGGCGAGGTGGGGCGGGGCGGCAGGGCAGCATCTTTCCACCCTCAGCAAGCAGTGTTGTTGTCGAGCGTTGTTTTGTCCATTTTTACTCACAGTGACCCCGTGTGACAGAGCAGAACTGCACCTCAATAAGCAGTAAAAGGGTCACTCATGACAGGAGGAGGTGGGAAAGATTAGAGACTAGACGCCACTGGTTCTGGCTGAGGAGGGACTAATGGGATTGGAAGCAAGTGTGGAGCTGGGTGGAGGGCATATGAGGAGGGACAGGTCTGCAATTGGGTCATCTCAGTGTAGTGAGAGGGTGTGTGTGAGTGTGTGTTCATCTGTGTAAGCATATGTGTGAGAGTGTGACAAAGTGTCTGAGAATGCCAGAGGGCATGTGTACCCAGTGTGTGAGAGAACCTGAGAAAGAGAATATGTGTGTGTTGTCCTCTCCCCTCCTATGAATCATACTGGCCTCATGGTCTAGTGAGGAGGGTCAGCTGAATTGGACACCAAGTCGCCTTTCCAGAAAGCCAATAGCGATTCCCAAGAAGAATAGTAGCAGTGCCGAGTGGCATGGAAGTTCTGTGGCCCTTTTCAGAGGAGAAAGGTTAGCGCAGATTAAAGAGAAAGACTTCATACATTTGCATCTTCTCTCAAGGCAACCTCTCTGCATACAAAGGGAGGGTCTTGAGGGACCTACAGGGGCCAATGGCATGTCTGCATTGGGGTCTGAATGTCCCCAGAGATTGAGTAATGAGGGGCCTATGAGGAGGCCAGTGCCATGCCTGTAAAGGGGTCCGAACCAGTCCAGAGCTTGTTTCTCTGGGATCTCTAGGACCACACATACTCTGACACCCTAAGGCATTAATTCATTTGGGGACCACACTCCCACTGTCCCCAAATGGCTGTCCTCTGCCTGGGCCCACCTGGATGGCATTTTGTTGTTGTTGTTATTATTAAGTGCCATTGAGTCTGTTCTGACCCATAACAACCCTCTACAGGGTTTCTTAGGAGTGACTGGTGAGCTTGAACCACCAACCTTGCAGTTCAAACCAACTTTGCAGTCCAGCACATTAACCCATAGTGCCACACAAATGCAAGCTAAATTTCATACTAAGCTCACACACCAAGCAGGTACAGGTAGAAAAGCTTCCTGAGTCAGAGGCCCACCTTGAGCACTGCTCCAGAGCTTGCTACCTGGATGACTCTGAAGCATCTCTGTATCTCCTTCGTCTTGGCTATAAACCATCCTGGAGGGAATTTGCAGACAGGACCCACATCATTTCATGTCTGCACCCCGTTCTCCAAACCAAACAAACACATTGCCATCTAGTCAAGACTGATTCACAGCAAGCCTCTAGGGTAGAGGAGAACCTCTTCACAGGGCTTCCCATGAGACTTCATCTCTCATACATCAGACATGTTACCAGAAGGGACCAGTCCCTGGAGAAGAGCATCATGCTTGATAAAGTGGAGGGTCAGTGAAAAAAAGGAAGACCCCCAACGAGGCAGATGACATAAAGCCAGCAGCAGTGGGCTCAAACATAACTGTGAGGATGAAGAGGCCCTGGCAGTGTTCATTCCGTTGTGCAGAGAGTCACTCTGAGCCGGTACTGATTCGATGTCACTTAAAAACAACAATCTTTCAGGAAGCAGACTACCACAACCTTCTCCCTGAGAGCAGCTGGTGAGTTCAAACCAACCTTTCAGTTAGCAGCTGAGCACTTAACCTCTATGCCACCAGAACTTCTCTGCATCGCCATTAGATAGCAAAGACATTTACTGAACAGATGCAATCCTACCTGCCTGACAGGTGTGCTGTATGTGTGTGGAAAAATACTTCTGCAGTCACAAAACGCCACACAAATGTTAATAGCAATTAATGTGCATGTCATTATTTATACAGTTTGGATTTCTGAATTTAGTCTTCTTGTTGCTACAAGAGCCACAGCATTGGAGGTGAGGGCATGGGACTTTCCATTTCCACACTGTCTGTCTGCACCAGAAGCAGAGAGAGGTAATGAAGATGGGGAAGAGAGGGATGTTAGAAAAAGCCTTAGCCTACTTCATTGTCTGGTCAAGGGCCAACTTCCCCCAGACAGCAGATCTGGACCAGGAGTACCGTAGCACATAGCTGTGTCTCCCTTTGAATGTGGCTTCTGGCCGCTTTAGCACTTCCTGCCCCTCGTGGGGAACCAGTTTGTCTACTGTCCAGAGCCGGGCCCCTGACAGACTCCAGCTGGTCCTGGAGCCAGGGCTGGGGAGACTGAGCTGGGTGATGGCCTTTGGCCCATCTCCAGCCATTCCTGGAGATTGGAGAAAACAAGTCATTAGTCTCGAGTGCTCCTTAATGATCTAATGGGAGCCAGGCGAGCCAGATGGTCGGGTGTGGGAGCAGCCAGGTCAGGGTCTGGTAAGGTACCTGAAGTCATTTAGAAGCATTTCCTGGTTGAGGGGCATGAACTCACTCCTATTCTGTCCAGAGGTGAATCTCTGGCCACTTGGTAGGACGGTGGGGGTTCCGGAGTGACTGTTCACCTGGACAGTTGCTAACGAACTTCCCATTTTCGGTGTTTAGTTGGGGATGACGCCCTCATTTTGCAGATGCTCCGAGAGAGGAAGAGGCTAATCCAGCGCCCTCGCTGTGGCTTCTCCTTTCTCCCAGGCCTGTGGCTGTTCGTTGTTGTTGTTTTAATTTGTAGCACTATATGCATGAGGCTTAAAACACACTTCGGGGGGGTGGGGGAAATAATCTGAGACTCTCAAAAACATTGTCCATGCTATTTATTCACTCACACTCAGAAGCTTTTAATTCTAATGACCTTTCCAAGTTAATAAAATCCGCAAATGCTTGGTTGTTGCTGTACACACTGAGTTACGCTTCTGGATGCCTAGAGGGAACTGCTTTCCTCAGCCTAGAACATTTAGCTCTAAGGTAGTTACGAATTGGGCTGCTAACCTCAAGGTCAGCAGTTCAAAACTACCAGTTGTTCCTTGAGAAAAAGATGAGGCTTTCTGCTCCTGTAAAGATTTACAGCTTTGGAAACCCAATACAGGGTCACTCTGAGTCGGAACTGACTCCATGGCACATCACCAAGGTGGTGTAGGACTCCTGGTGTGGCTATTAGCATCAGCACAGAACTGTGAACCACAAGTTCAGCAGTTTAAGGCCGTCAGCTGCTCCTCGCTATGAATTGGAACCAACTCAACGGCACTTAACAACAAAGGTGGTATAGTCAAAAACCATGCTTTATACCCCAGCAGGAGACAAAACAAAACAAAAACAAAAAAGCAGCCAGTTGCCTTCAGGTGATTCTGACTCATGACAACACCACAGGTACAGAGCAGAATTGCACGCCATAGTTTTCAAAAGCAGGTTGCTAGGCATTCCTTCTGAGGCACCTCTGCGTGGGTTTGAACTCCCACCCTTACAGTTAATCATCAAGGAATGGGACTCTATTAGCAGTTTCAAGGCTGTGACCTTTCAAAGGCGAATCACCACACCTCTCTTCTGAGGCACATCTGATTGGGTTCAAACTGCTAACTGTTTACAAGTTGAGCGCTAAGCCATTTTCACCATTCAGGTTAAAATTCCCTACGAAAATAGGCAAGACAATGCCAGTCTGCACTGCTGTGATTCTTGAAGGAGCAGCCCCAGCGTGCCCAGCCCTGAGCCTGGGAACAACCAGAGGACATGTTCTCTGTAGCCCCTGTTTCAAGGCCCTTCCTGGGATTAGTTGGAGGAGGCACAACTTTCAGACACTCATATAACATGGCATGAGAGCAGCCTTTGAAACTCAGAGAAGGCAGACACTGGTAGTTACTTAGGAAGGCTTGATGGGGGAGGTGGAGTTCGAGGTGGGCCCACTGTAAGGACAGGTGGAGGGCACAGGAAAGGTTTTTGTAGGCAGAGAGCTCAGGGTGACCGTGTTTCTGACTTGCCTGCGGGGAGGCCCAGAAAGGAACAAGGGCAACTGGGACTGGTTGGGTGGAAGCCGGTGGGCATCAGAGACATGCTTCTCTTAGCTCGCTGCTTAAACTCAGCTGCACAAACACCCTACTTGGAAGCCAGCAGTTCTCCCTGTGTGTCCTTTAGTCCTGGTGAGTTTCCCTGTCTGAGTGTGTGGACAACGCTGACCTCTTTGGCATCCAGGATGAAGATGGATAGATGTCTCTAGAAGAAACATTGCACATGTGATGTCATGATTGCAGGGAGATTTTCAGCTTAGAGAGAAGTGCTTCCGGCTTTTCAATGACCAGCCTTGATCTTCTGACCCTCACCATTCTCAATCCAAGAGCAGCAGATTGTTAGCTGACTGTCCCTGCATGCTGAGCCTCTTCTCCCTCAGAAGCCTTCTGTGCCAGGGGCATTGGCTGCAGCCACTCTAAACTGCATCTGTCTCTCCTCGCTCTCACCGGAGTAAGGACCTCGTGGCCTTCATCCCTTATCCTGAAACACATCAGTCATGTTGAATCTGTTCCGAGCTGAGGTAGCAAGTGCTTTGTACTCTTGCTTGCTAAGTTCTTCCACTCCTTTTTAAAAAATTTATCTAACCACAATGATAAAAAGCCAAGGAAAAATCACTCACGTACAACTCCCCCTTCCTGGCCACTTATCCTCCACCCACCCTAAGCCCCCTCCCCAAAAGTCATCTACGCCTTAGAAGAACGAAAGGGCATCCTGTCCGGAAGCATCACTTCCTCTGGGCATTAATTGCCTCTATAGATACCAAACTCACTTAAAGCACATTAAATGGTGACACTCTGAGACAAAGAGGCAGGAGTATTCCAGGCTCAGGTTGGCACTGTCATTAACTCAAGTCTTGGGTGTCAACTCCCTCTCGCACCAACCGTTCCCGCCTGGCCTTGCAGTCAACCTCCGCGATGCATTTTCTGGCCTTTGTTGGTGTGTGTCAGCATTTGAACATTATTTAAATGTAGTTTGGGGTCCATGAATGCAATTACCATTGTGTTATTATTCAGAGCCAGATTGTTAAGATTCAGGCAGCTGTACAAGGAGATGCCCTGTGCTGTGAGGTCCAATTTAGGAGTGCCTTCCGAGCCTGGCGCGCCTGGTTGCTAAGCAACCCCATGCTACAGAAGTGGAGGCCTCACTCCGGAGTGGGAAGAAGTGGGAGAGCCTTCAGGGAATTGGAGGCACTGGTCAACCTGAGACTGGCACCACGCCGTGGTGGGAGGCAGCGTGGGCCGAGCCCACAGGCCTGGGGGCTGGGAGGTGGGATTGTGCCAGGAGGCTCCAATAGCACAAGTTGCTACTGGGAGTGAGAACACAGAGAAGGTGCAGAAGCCCAAAGTCGCCCTGAAACTGCCAAAGGATGCCCAGAGCAGATGCTAATATGATTTTCCATTTCTTTCTTCTCTTTGCAGGAAATGAGCAGGTTTGCAGAGAAACTGCTGGCCTGAAATTCAAGACTAAGGCAGTGTTGCTTGTGAGTATCAATTTTGCTTCCTTAGGTCTGTGGGTCAGCAGGATCCCTGGGGACTGGCCCGTGAGGAAGGGTCCTGTCGGCCAAGGAGCATGGCCTTGATGGAGTGGTCTTCTTTTAGAAGGTGCCCTTTGCTAGGTGGGGCTGAGTCCATGATTGTAAGAGGACGGTTTGAGTCCCCACCGGCTCACGCAGCGATGTTCCGTGGCCTCTTGTTTGATTGGTGTGCTGGGAGAACAGCATTGCTCTGGGTGGAAAAGTGATGATTTTTTTCACTGTGGGTACACAACTGGTTTGTACAATTTTAAGTTTACTGCCCTGTTTAGAAGAGCGGGTTCTAATAGGCTGCATCAGTGTATTAAACTAAGAGCAATCTCACACAGCCATCCATTCATCAATCTGAGAATATTATTCATCATTGGGTGCCTGTCCCTACCTCGATGCCCTGGGAACTCCAAGAAAAGTTAGCAGAATCTGTTTTGGAGTTTTCGACCCAATGTGGCAAGAGGATACATGTGCATATGAGACAATAGGCGTTATGAAATGTGAACCAGCTCCAACTTGCATGTTTCAGGCAACCAGTGTGCTTCATTCAATGGGAATGGTGAGGGCCAGTGTGATATGAGGTGTGTGTGTGGGGGGGGGGGGTTAGCGGAAACGTCCTGGGGGAGGAGAGACTTGGACTGGGCTTATGGATGAGGGAGGTAATTCCAGGGAGGAAGGAACGAGAAGGCCACAAGGTGGGACTACACCAAGCCTATGTGGAAAATATTAGGAGGTCAGTCTGATATAGAAGGAGAGAAAGGGATGGTTGGGTAGGGTCAATGGTTGCTGTTGTTAATTGCCATTGAGTAGGTTCCAACTCATAGCAACTCTGGGTAGCATTTCTAAGAAGTGGCTGATGGGTTTGAACCACCAATCTTGCAGTTAGCAGTCCAGTGCTTTTCCTACAGCGCAACACCAGGACTCTGGGATGAGATGGTAAAGGATTTGAAATCGCTTCATCAATGATCCATATGCAAAGAATTGAAATGGATTCAAGGATGCCTCATCTATGTAAATAGAATGAAGTTTCTGCCTGTGTGTCTATTACTCCATCCTGTGTGGCTTTTTGGCCAAATTCAATGTTATATCTGAGCTAAATACGGTCACTGAATTTTGAGAAAAATACTGCTGAGTGGACTTCAGTTCATGGTGATTCCATGTGTGTCAGAACTGCACTCCAGAGGGTCTCCAATAGCTGATTTTTCAGAAGTAGATTTTGTTCTGAGTCTAGGTAGACTCAAACCTCCAACCTTCCAGTTAGCAGCTGAGTCCATGAATATTTTGCTTCACCCAGGGATCAGTGCACTGAATAGGTCACAGGATTCACTCTGGACAGTTGCTGTCATAAAGGGCGAGAGCTGATCTTCTCCAGGCAGCTGCACTTGGGGCACCAAGAGGTCAGGAGACAGGACACTTCCTGAGACAGGACACGTCCTGAGACAGGACACGACCTGATCTCTGGGTGAACACTTGCC
Organism: Chrysochloris asiatica; assembly: GCF_000296735.1. NCBI lineage: Eukaryota > Metazoa > Chordata > Mammalia > Afrosoricida > Chrysochloridae > Chrysochloris > Chrysochloris asiatica. The sequence goes on along the minus strand of NW_006408533.1, from coordinate 33,703,941 downwards.
AGGACAGTGCTCCCAAGTGTCAGTCAAGGATGAGGGGCAGCTGTGGTTTATTTATTTGCTGTTGTTGCTAATAGGTGCCGACTAGTCGGTTCCGATTCATAGCGATCCTGTGCACAACAGAACCAAACACTGCGCCATCATGCACCATCTTCACATTGGTGCTAAGCCTGAGCCCATTGCTGCTGTCACTATGCCAGTCCATTTTGTTAAGGGTCTTCCACTTTGTCACTGGCTCTCCACTTTACCTAGCATGATGTCCTTCCTTGTCCAGGGACTAGTCTCTCCTGATAGTAAGTCCAAAGTACAAGAGAGGAAGTCTGGCCATCCTGGCTTTCAAGGAACATTTTGGTTGTACTTCTTCCAACACAGATTTGTTTGTTCTTCTAGCAGTCCATGGTACTTTTAATATTCTTCTCCAACACCATCACTCAAATGCATTAATTCTTCTACCGTCTTCCTTATTCCCTGTCTAACTTTCACATACACATGAGGCTACTGAAAATTCCGTGACTTGAGTCAGGCTCATTTTAGTCCCCAAACGGACATCTTTGCTCTGGAATACTTTAAAGAGGTCTTGTGGAACAGATTTGCCTAATGCAATACGTCGTTTGATTTCTTGACTGCTGTTGCCATGAATGTTGATGTTGGATCCAAGCAAAATGAAGTCTTTGACAACTTCAATCTTTTTCCATTTATATGGATGTTGTTTATTGATCCATTGTTGATGATTTTTTATTTCTTTAAATTGAGGTGCAAACCATGCCGAAGGCTGTGGTCCTGGATCTTCATTAGCAGGTATTTTAAGTCCTTTTCACTTTCAGCAAGCAAGGTCGTAATATCTGCATATCACAGGTTGTTAATGAGTCTTTCTTCAGTCTTGCATGCTCTTCTTCATGTAATCCAGCTTCTCATATTAATTGCTCAGCATACAGCTTGAATAAATGTGGTGAGAGGTGCACACCTTTCCTAATTTCAAACCATTTAATGTCCCTTTGTTCTGTTTGAAAGACTGTTTCTTTTCCTCATGACAACAATTAAGTGCTCCAGAGTACTCATTGGCTACAATGTTGTCCATAGCTTGTCATGATCCACACCGTCAAAAGCCTTTGCACAGGTAAACATCTTTTGGTAGCTCTGCTTTCAGCCAATTGATGTCAGCGATGATATCCCTCATTCCACATCCTTGTCTGAATCTGGTTCGACCTATAGCAATTCTGTGTCAATGCACTCTTGCAATGGTTTTTAAATTATCTTTAGCAAAGTTTACTTGCATATGTGATAAGAGAGTGAGTCAAAAGTTACCCGCACTCTGGCTGTAGATTTTATTTTAATAAACTTTTAGAAAAGACAAATACATTGTTTTTGGACATTATCACCTTGCTTTTCAATACACTTTGTCCATCTGTCAGCAAGCTTTTGTATTCTCTTACTTAAAAAATGTTTTAGGTTGAACTGTGAGCCATGAATGCACTGCTGTCTTCACTTCTTCATCGCAGGTGAATCTTCATCCTTCCAGGGAACCAAACAGGTGAAAGTCTGATGGAGCAAGATCAGGCTTATAGGGAGGATGCTTTTACACTTCACAACGAAGTTTTGCAGAGTGTCAACAGTGTGGTCAGAGATGTGCGGATGTGCACTGTTATGCAAGATCACAATGCCTTCAGATAGCAGTCCTCTGTATTTAATCCGAAGTTTAGACTTCAGCTCTTCAGTGAGCATCTCACTGTAATGAGAACTGTTGATTGAGTGTTGAACCTTTCTCTGATAGTGTTCCAAAACTGGCCCTTGAGAACCCCAGTAAACTATAAGCATCAATTTTCCAACTGATGGCTGACTTTTTAACTTTTTCTTAGTCAGCAATTGAGGATATTTCCATTCCATGTCCTGCTGTTTACTCTCAGGCTCGTAGTGATGAATCCATGTCTTGTCATCAGTAATAAAAATTTTAAAGCAACTTTTAGCTTCCTTCAAGTATCAGTCCACGTTTGGTTTGCAGATGTCCGAACGCTTCTGTTTATGCTTTTATGTGAGTTGTTTCAGTACTCGTCTTGTATAAACGTTTCAGAACCCCAGTCGTTAGTGGATTATTTCGTAGGCCAGCCATGGTTGACTGGCAAATGATTTGCCACATAATCTACTAGCACTCGTCTACTTGACAGAATCATTTCACATGCATGCTCCATGCTGTTAGCAGCTGTGGACATGGACGGGTGTTATAACCTGAGTGTGGATAATTTTTGACTCATCTTTGTATTAATGATATTGTCCAATGATTTCCACATTCCATTGTGTCACCTCTCTTTGGAATGGGCACAAATATGATTCTCTCCCAATCAGTTGGCCAGGTAGCTGTCTTTCAGATTTCTTGGAACAGATGAGTGCTTCCAATTCTGCTTCAATTTGTTGAAAGATTTTAATTTGTATTCCATCTATTCCCGGAGCCTTGTTCTTTGCCAAAGCCTTCAGTGCACCTTGGACTTCTTCCTTCATTGGTTCTTGATCATATGTTATCTCTCTAAGTAGTTGAATATCTTCCATTTTTTTGGTAGTGACTGTGTATTTCTTCCATCTTTGCTTATTTAATAATGATTCATTATTTATTCGTTCCAAGAAAGCAGAAGCTTGCTAGTTGTAAATCTCAGTAACCATAGCCAGTATCTACATTTCCAGTTTATTGCACCCTCGACAGTATTGCCTCCTATGAACCTCATTCTGCAGGGTCTTCCCATTTTGCAGATGATAAAACTGAGACTAAGAATAGCTGAATATTGTGCCTGAGTTTACTCAGCTGGTAGGTGGTAGAACTGGAGTTCAAGCAGACTCCCACTGTACATAACTGGACTCCTGTCTGACTGTGGAACCGCCCCTTCCAGAACTGCCCCTGCCTCCTGTTCAATCAGCCTGGGCTTCAACAAAGCTTTCATTATCCAAATTCTCTCTATTCCGGATCATCAAAATTTTGCTCGTTCTCCTGGGATGTGGTTTGAGTGCCCCCGGAGCTACCAGTCTCTTGGATGACAGACCTGATAATCTACTCCTAAGAGATCTATGGAACACAGTACTGCTCAGACACTGAGGTCACCGTGAGTTTGTATCGACTTGACAGAAACTGGTATATGCTGAGACTGGTGATCTTTTGTGAAGCAGAAAGATGACTATGGTTCTGTCCTCAGAGAATTGGTTCATGTGTGCTTCTAACACCGGGGACATCCAGCTGGATGGCTCCATTTGGAGCCATTGGTGGCTGACTTCGGTTGGTTTTAGGGAGTCGTGTGCCCATGGTACATCAAGAAAGGGAACAAGGGAAGCAGGATGGGGAGCATGTCATCTCCGGGAAAGTCTTACCTCGGCTTCACCTGCACATATTGCACCACAATAATGTCTGGCGTGGAGGAAGGGACAGGGCTTTCATATCCCCATATTAGTCACCTGCCCTTCACAGAGTAGCTCTGATAGCAATGCAACCTCCAAGTCACTATGGGCGAAGAGCGAAAATCTGGAGACTCTTACAGAGGTGAGCCATTTGCCACACTCTCCGGGAAAAGGAGATTCGGGTGGGATGCCCATTGCCTCTAGCACCATGCCAGCTAGCCCCCATAGTCTTCACCTGACGGCAGGCGTGTTCATTCCTGTGAGTTTGCATTGCATGGGTTTCCAAGACTAGAAATCTTTACGGGAGCAGAAAGCTTCATCTTTCTCCTGCTGGTAGTTTCGAACTGCTGACCTTAAGGTTACAACCCAACTCATAACCACTATGCTACCAGAGCTCCTTATTTTAAGAGTCATTGTTGCTGTTAAGTGCTGTCAAATCGGTTCTGACTCATAGTGACCCTGTATAGGGTTTCCAAGGAGCAGCTGGTGGATTTGAACCTTGAAGCTCAAACTGATCGTGTGAGCCAGTGCATTATCCTGCAGCCCCACAATCAGGACTCCATTTTAAGAGTACAAGTATCAAAATAGAAATCAACAATGTCAAATTCTTCTGCTTCCACTGAAAACAACTGTGCTGTTTTAACTGGAATTTAATTTTTAATTAAATTGTGGGTTAATGCGCCAGACTGCAAAGTCATTTGAACCACAAGTTCGGTGGTTCAAGCTCACCAGCTGCTCCTTGGAAACCCTATACAGGGTCTCTGTGAGTCAGAACCAACTCAGCGGCACTTAACAACACTAAGAACAAATACAGTCACATGGCTGTAAATTCAAAAGCACAACAAGGCCTACCGCCAAGCCTCCTTCCCACCTCTGACCCACAGCCTGGCTCCTCTTCTAGAGAAACCCAGCATTCCCAGGGTGCTCCTCTCTGGTGATGTCTGTGCACACTAGCCACTGGGCTTCAGGTTCCACAGCTCCAGTGAATCTGATGCAGTAAGACACTGGCTTCCTGGGTCCCAGGTTGGGGCTATTCCCAAAGCGGCTGAGCCGAGTTGTGCCTTTTCTTTGGAGAGATCAATCCATAGCCTGAGTCAGGTCTCAGAGGGATGTCAAAAAACCTTGGAAGACATTTCCAAACTCTTTAGATCCACCCGTTTAAACCCCTTATGTAAACGAATGATGTAAGAAATGCACACGATCGTTTCCTCATGAAAGCAAATCACATATAAAGATCTTGAGTTAATGTGTCACAACCCTTGATAGTCCTAAAGATTGAAAATAATTTAAATGTCACTCACTTCATATTGAGTTTAAATGATTAAAGTTTCACTGCATTGATTACCTAGGGCTGTCTGCTAGTGTCCAATGACTAAAACCTGTGTTCTGTTTCCAATGTGTATTTAGATCCACTGCTCCGTCAGCACCTTGAGAACTGGTGTGCTTTTTAGGGCGTGACTTTACTAGAATTCAGAGGGACTGTCTCAACAAAGGAACTGGTCAACCAGGGTGTCCTAGGAGGTGTTGGAACACCAGCGGGTCTATTGGTCCACAGATCCACACAGGTGATCTCTGGACTGCATGGCATGTCAGGAGCCTGGTCTGTGCGCCTTTGTTATCATTATTGTTTTATAGAGACATTTACTCACTTGTATTCCAGGCTGCCAGGCTCACATTGTGGACTGATCGTCCAAGTTTTGGTGTTTCCTGTTTAGTCCAGTGGCTCTAAACATTCAAGTAGAACTAGCTTTGTAATCCTGTAGTACTGCTGTGTATGGTTTTCTCTTAGTGTTGAGCTTCTTCCTGTCAGTTTCCTTTCATGTTTACACGCCCTCCTCTCAGGTTACAAGAAATTCTCTAACTTGGGCATAACTCCTTCCAGCCCCGAGAGAGATTTTGGTGGCACCCCCATGAGGCCATGAAAAAAAAAAAAAAAATTCATTTCCGTCCAAAGAAATTGAATCATTATCTTGACTGAAGTAATATCTTTTCCCAGCCTCCAACCAGATAAAACATCACATTGGTGGAGTTTCCTTATCATCACATAGAGTTTGCAGGGCGCAGAATAATGGCCTGCCAGCTGCCTCTGGTGGGGCAGATTCTGTGATCCAGAGCCCCATAGCTCCTGGCCTGACTGGGTTGTTTGATGTCGGGTGTCAGGTAAAATAACCCCATTATGGCAAGTATCATTAATGGGAGAGGGTAGTTTTAGAGCCTAGACCAGCGTAAGCAATCAACGTGGCTCCTACTGTCATTATAGAGTTTGTATTTATTAGACAGGAGCCCAGGTCGTTAAGCATTCTGCTCCTAACCAAAAGGCCAGTGGTTTGAACCCACCAACTGCTCTGTGGGAGAAAGATGTGGCAGTTGTACTATGCCCTGGGGGTCACTGTGAGTCAGGATTGCCTTGACAGCAATGAGCTTGGTGCTTATTAAACAACATCTAAAACATATGGTGTGGCGCTGTGGGCTAATGCGTCAGACTGCAAAGTCATTTAAACTACAAAGTTGGTGGTTCAAACTCACTAGCTGCTCCTTAGAAACACTATACAGGGTTGCTGTGGGTCAGACTTGACTCAACGGCACTTAACAACGACAACAACAACATCTAAAACATATGAGTGATTGTGGACCAAGTGAACACTGTAGATGTTCATATCCCTTGAGTGTGTGAGATTCCCCCCGGGAATCCTGCTCCTATGGGACGTCAGCTGGAGGAAGGAGGGGAGGGAGGAGGGTGTGACAACTTGGGAAGGTAGACCAGGTCCTGGTGCAGGTAGCTCAGCAGTTGAGCCAGCAACCAGCAGGCCATCCTCTTTGGGAAGAAGGCTGGGAGAGTTTGGGCTGGAAGGTAGGGGGTTGGATTCCAGCCCTGGCCTAGGACCATTACTGTGTAGCTTTGGTTCTCAGGTTTAAAAAGGGTATAGTACAGAGGGTGTCCAGAAAAGGATATGAGGCAGTGAGTGTACAAGTCCAGGCTACTGACTGTGACCTGGAAGCTCATGTCCCATGTCCACTCAGTGGGGAGGCTCAGCAATATCCTGGGCCCACCACAGACTTTGTTTCCCCTTGCACTGCTCAACTCCACAGCACTCCTGCACCAAAGCGATGGTTGTTCTAACCTTACAGAGCAATGAGATTGAGCAGAGCTAAGAGCACTGACTGAAAGCCTAGCCCAGTCCTCACTATTTCCTCCTCGCGTAACCTGGCTCAGTTCCTGCATCCATAACAATGAAGTGAGGGACCCAAGAGTCTCTGCTGCTATGTGCCTTCAAGCAGGTTCTGACCCATAGTGACCCTGCAGAGGGTTTCCAAGGCTGTAAATCTTTACAGGAGCAGAAAGCCTCATCTTTCTCCCATGGAGTAGCGGTGGATTTGAACTAGTAACCTTGCAGCTGACTTTCCAATGTGTAACATGCCACAATATCATGGTTCCTTCAAGGATTCAGTGACTGACATTTTTGAGAACTTATTCTGTGACAGACACTGCTCTCTAATTGCTTTGCATGTATGAACTCACCTAATCCTCACAATCCTACCATTAGAAATTTATCTTATCTGCCTTTCATAAGTGAGAAAGAAGAGAGAGGTTAAGTAAGTGGCCCTAGGTCACACAGCTAGTAAGTGGTGGAGCTGGGATTTGCAGCCAAGGAGTCTATTTGAAGCTTTGGGAAACGTAGATTAGAGGAGACTCTATCAGGACCAATAATATAGTTCAGACAGGCTGGGCTCCCAGCACACCATAACCCATAATCCCGTGATAGGGGGAAGCAATGAGCAGAATAATGTCCTTGTTCTGTTCAAGAGGAGGCACTGGGAGTTCAATGGTAGAGTCCTTCTCTTCCACATGAGGGTTCGATTCCCAGCCAATGCACCTTCTGCATAGCCACCATTCATCTAACAGTGGAGGCTTGTATCTTGCTATGACATTGACCAGGTTTCAGCAGAACTTCCAGACTAACAAAGAGTAGGAAAAAAGGCCTGGTGACCTATGTCCCAAATATCAACCCATGAAAGCCAAAGGGCTCCTCAGCGGATTATAGGGGTGACACAGGACCCAGCAGCGTATCGTTCATTCTGCTGTGCATGAGGTTACCATGAGTTGGGGGCCTACACAGTGGCACCTAACCATAGCAACAGCAAATGTTCAAGGAGTTCATCAAGGCAATTCCTGCACACAGTGGGAGGTTGAATGATTTTTTAGGCAAAGCCTCCTCAAACTCAAAGCTGCCTGGGACCCTGCAGAGCTGCTCCCAGCTGTGTACACACTAAGTGTACTCCCATCTGGCCCACTGGGTCTCCCTGCAGAGCCCTCCCTGGCCCAGTGGAGGCGGCTCCACTGGTTCCCAGGCATGCCAGGCTCTGGGCACTGCAAGTGCGCATCTTCAGACTCTGGTTTTCCAAAGCACTGGCCTGATTGCCATGGTAATCCCCAGCACTCAGTGTGTTGTGTAATACATTTCCATCAGAAATATAAACAGGTGTGCAGGGGAAATGTTGGTGTCTCAACATTTATCAGTAACATGGGTCTTGGGAGATTAATGTTGAATTTAAGGATTGCTCCAGGAAACAAAAGAAGAAACACCAATGCCTGCGGTCAAGGGTCTCCCAACCTTACCTGTGACCCCGTCCCTCGCAGGTGCTCCATCTCTGCCAGCCTCACTCCTGGCCACCTCTGAGATTGCCACTTGTCACTCACACTTCCCTTGGCCTTCCCTCTCCCCTCTCTGAGAAGCCCTGCAAGGCATCCAGCCCTGGGGATCTCTGCCTGCTCGGACCACTGCTGCCCCCTCTGTATGGAGCTTCCCTCTAGTTACAGGTTCCCAGAAAGACATGCATTTGCCACTCCCTAACCTGGGCCGTAGGTTAATGTGCCAGTCTGCAAAGCCGTTTAAACTGCAAGGTCAGCAGTTCAAGCTCACCAGCTACTCCTTGAAAACCCTATACAGGGTTTCTATGGGTCGGAACCAACTGGACGGCACTTAACAACAACAACCTGGGCCACTGGGTGCAGATCAGGACCCAGATTAGCCATTCAAGAAACATATATCAGTGCCAAGCCCTGGTCTGACCTGAGGTCTTCAGGAACATCAAGCCTCCGCTGAGCTGAGACCCTCACTGCGTTCCTGAAGGCCCAATGGGTTAATGCACCAGGCTGCAAAGCCATTAGAACCACAAGGTTGGTGGTTCAAGCTCACCAGCTGCTCTTTGGAAACCCTATACAGGGTCGCTATGGGTTGGAATCGACTCGATGGCACTTTACAATTGGACCTCTGTGGAGCTCAAAGTGCCAAAAGCCAGATTTGTGTGATCCTTCTAGAGAAAGGGAATGCATGTGCATTGTGGTATTCTGCCAGTGGCCACCTTGCATGGGGCAATAGCTTAAGCACTCAACTACTAGCCAAAAGGTAAGCAGTGCATATCCACCCAAATGTACCTCAGAAGGTAGGCCTGGTGATTGATCTGCTTCCCAAAGACCATATCCAGTGTTGTCTGTCCACATGGGTCACCCGCCACGAGTCAGAACTGACTTGACAACAACTAACACCACCAGGTCTGAGTGGTGCAGACAAGTTAGTGAACTCAGTTGCTAGCTGAAAGGTTGGAGTTTCAAGTCCACCCAGAAAAAAAGAGCTGATGTTCTACTTCCAAAAACCCAGCCATCAACGACCCTATGGAGCACAGTTACTCTGGCAATTGGTTTTTGTCTTTTTGGAGATGAAGGCAGCAGTGGAGGTTCTAAAAAAAACATACCAAACTCTTTTGAGTTTTAAGCCACAGAGTCCCTGGCTCCCCTCCACCCCTGCAAAACCACATTCCTGGGACCAGGAGCGGTCTTACTGGTCTGCTCCATGGCCACCCTAGGCTCAGCTGGAGAGTCTGGCTGCACAGCGGGCGTGGGCAGAGGCTGCCCAGTGGGCCCAGCCCTGGCGTCATAAGCCACAACAATCAGCTCCACCACTTTGTCCTGGGCCTGCAAGACTATCAAACCCAAACAGGTCAAAATTGTCATTCCACATATGCGTGGGAGGCCAGAATGGTTGTGATAGAGGTTTGGTTCTTCACTTTCAAGTAGGACAGTGCATCAGAGAAGTGGCCAGACCCACTCCAGCCACCACAGGAGAGACATTAGCCAACATTTTGATTTTAGTAGAATGAATAATAAAGAGCCCCGAGTGTCTCCAGAAACCGATTTTGGAGAACATGTTCTACCACATGTCCCATGAGTTGAATGGGGCTCCTAAAGAATTCATAACAAAAGGTTTAAGCTCCCCTGCCATAGAAAGCATGCCTCCATTGACTTTTCTCCCTTTTAATTCCCTTCTTGTAATGTTTCTCCATTAGCAGTAACTCGTGAAAAGATTAAATGAAGCTGAAGCAGGAAGTTGCAGCCTTGAGGGGTCAGCCCTTGCTTTCATTCTGTAATGCCAGTGGCTTGGTGGTGGCTCCTCTGGCACTGTAGGCCTCACCTGCAGGTATTTGTGGGAGAGAGAGAGCATGGCCTCCCTGAATAGATGTCTGTGTGTGACAGGGGCTCAGCAGGAACCAGATGGCACACAAAGTGGGCACAGTGCAGAGAGTAGGGAACCCAGCAGGGCTGTTAAAACTGGGGAGTGGGGGGGCACTGTTACATCCCTGGGACTAAGGGGACAAGGAGAGGGACAGGCGGTTGCTGAAAACAGAGACAGTGAGGGTGATGTGGTTGGGACCCTGAGACACAGCCAGTCTTAGGTGACCCTGAAGTAAAGTGACCAAGGTATTAAACACCTGGCCTCACTTTCTCCCTTCCTCTGGTTTCCACTCAGCACCCTATTGGCTGAACAGGAGGCCAGTGGACAAGAGAGTTGCTGTGGTCTATGGGAATCAGCCTTCCAGACACAGAGCAGAGGAGAGGAGGGCAGATTAGGGACCTGGAGAGGCAATGAATGGATCTGGGGGATGGAATGACCCATGGTCCTATGGGAGCATGCCTTATCTGAGGCCCAGTTGAGAAGCTCCAAGAAATTCCCCAGCCCAAAGAAACATCCATCCTGACTGCATCACAGGGACCGGGGTTCTACTAGGGGACGGCAACACTGTCATAAAGGGATAGGGCCCACCGTGGAGCCTACTTGAGAGAGAAGGTGTCAGAGGAAGGGAGACTGGAGTAGCTCTAGAGAACCGCTGGGACTAGGCCAACAAAAGGAAAGGATTTTGTAGGTAAGAATAAGGACACTGAGGTATATAGGGGAGACTGCATTCCCCAAGTGTATCACATAGTGTGGCTAGACGGCACTCCGTGACCCAAATAGCCTACTTGTCCTGGGCTCCCAACCTACTCCAGACCACCTTTTGATCTTGACTCTACACCTGCAGAATTTGTGCTGATGAAGACCACCAGCTAGAGAGCTGACAGGGACTGAACTCTTTCCATGGGCCAGGGCCTGAGCTAGTACTAGCAGTGTGACACACACTTGCCCAAAGCCACACACTGAGTTTTGAACCCAGATCTGTTAAGTTTCAGGCTCATAAATCTTGACCACTGCCCTACTGACTTGCAGTCCCCTGGCTGAGGAGTGTGACCTGCAGAAAAAGAAACATCATTAAAATTGTGTAAATACACATTTAAAAATTCTGTATTTGGAAGTAATTTCATACTTCCAGAAAAACTGTAAAAAAATTACGAGTTGGGCTGCTAACCTCAGAGTCAGTAGTTCAAAACTACCAGCAGCTCCGTGGGAGAAAGATGAGGCTTTCTGCTCCTGTAAATATTTTCAGCCTCGGAAACCCTGTACAGGGTCGCTATGGGTCGAAACTGACTCGATGGCACATAGCAACAACATCATATCCTATACCCCAGGTTTCTCTGTCATTAATTTTTTTTAACTTACCCCTTTGCTTTCTCATTTGAGATCTTTCTGTCTGTTTACACACACACACACACACACACACACGTGTTTTCTGAACCATTTGAGGGTAAGTTGTACACATTGTAACCTTTGACCCCTAAATCCTTCCATAATCACAGTATAAAAATGAAAGGCAAATCAGCTCTATTTCCATGGAGTCAGTTTCATTAACATTCAAATAACACCTTTATCTAACCCCCCACTCATATTCCAGTTATTGCTGGTCACCTCAGATTATTCCTGGCAGCATTTCCCCTGCAGGACAAGGTTGGATCTAGGGTCAGGAATTGTATCCAGTGGTCGAGTCTCTTGGATTATGGAATCCCAAACAGGTCAAGATTTCCCTTCCCTGGGTGAATGGGAGACCAAATGAACGTGGTTGGAGGCATCCATGTGCAAGGCTTCTTAATCTGGAATATTTCTCCTATTTTTCTTTGTCTTTAAGGATGTCAAAAGTTTTGAAGAAAAGCCTCTTTTCTTCTTCTTCTTTTTTTTTTTGATATAAAATGCTCCCTATTTTGGGTTTGTTTGATATTTCCCTAGATTTGGATCCAGATTGCAAGCATTTTTTTCATTTAAGACACACTTTCATATCTTTTTGTGAATTGGTTGTTCATGGTTTTTTTGTTTTGTTTTATTTTGTTTTTCCCGTTTTCCAATGGGTTTTGGTCCTTGAGCCCTAAGTTTTAAGATATACCTATGTATCTACTGACACTGAGTCGATTCTGACATATAGAGACCTTATATGGGGCAAAGCTTTATGGGAGCAGGTAGCCTTATCTTGCTTCTGAGGAGTGGTTGGTGGATTTAAGTAACCGACCTTAATGGCTAGCAGTCCAACACACATCCCACAGTGTCAACAGGGCTTTCTCTCTCTCTCTAGGTAGATATATGTTTATGTATAATGGACCCCTGGTGTGACACTGTCGGATCAGCACTGGACTTCAAATCACAAAGTCGATGGTTCAAACCCCCAGCTGTTCTTCAGGAACCCTGTACAGGGTTGCTATGAGTCAGAATTGATTCAATGGCACTTAATAACAACAATATATATATACATATAAGTGTGTGTGTGAGAGAGAAAAGGTCAAAAATTACCCACACTCTCGTTATATTAACACACCTGTCCACATGTATGGCTGGTGACAACATTGAGCGTGCACGTGAAATGATTCTGTTGAATAGATGAATGATAGTGGATTATGTAGCAAATCATTTGCAAGTCAACCGTAGCTCCGCCTATGAAATAATCCAAGACAGACTTGGGTTTCGAAAAGTTATTGCAATATGGGCACCAAAACAATTCACAGACGATCATAAACAGAAGCATTTGGAAATCTACAAAGAAAATTTAGACTGATCATCGAAGGAAGGGAAAAGATTCTTTTAAAAAATCGTTACTGGTGACGAGACATGGATTCATTACTATGAGACTGAAAGTGAACGGCAGAGTATGGAATGGATACATCCTCAATCTCTGACCAAGAAAAGTTCAAAAGTCAACCATCACCGGGCGAATTGATGCTTACAATTTTCTGGGACTTTCAAGGGTCAGTATTGGTGCACTATCAGGAAAAGGTTCGACAATCAGCAGTGCTCATTGCAGTGAGATGCTCACTGAAGAGCTGAAACCTAAACTTCAGATTAAACACAGAGGATTGCTTGCTAAATTCTTCCACTCCTTTTTAAAATTTTTCGTATGACAATGCAGGTCTACACACCTCTGCCCACACTGTTGACACTCAGCAAAAACTTTGTTTTAAGGTTCAAAAGCATTTTCTCTATAGTCCTGATCTTGCTCCCTCAGACTTTCACCTGTTTGGTCCCCTGAAAGCAGCCCTTAGAGGATAAAAATTCACCTCTGATAAAGAAGTGAAGACAGTGTTTCATTTGTGGCTTGCAGCTCAGCCTAAAATATTTTTAAATAAGGGAATATGAAAGCTTATTGATAGATGGACAAAGTGTATTGAAAAGCAAGATTATGTTGAAAAATAATGTATTTGTCTTTCCTAAAAGTTGATTATAATAAATTCTACAGCCAAAGTGTGGATAATTCTTGATTCACCCTCATGTATGTGTGTATATATGCACATTTATATACATACATATATATGTTGTTCTTGTTAATTGCTGTTCTGTCAGTTCCAACTCACAGTGACACTATATAGGGTTTCCCAGGAACTTTTGGTAGGTTTGAACTACCGACCCTGTGGTCCGCAGTCCAGTGCTTATTCTACAGTGCCACAGAAGAAGTCCATACATACATGTTGTTGTTTTTGTTAAGTGCATTCGACTGATAACAACCCTGTATAGGGTTTCCAAGAAGTAACTGGTTAATCTGAGCTGCTGACCTTGTGATCCAGTGCTTAGTCCTACAGCACCTCACGTCTGTATATATATCTATGTAGAGTCCTCCTGTAAAAGGAGCTCTGGTAGCGTAGTGGTTACGAATCGGGCTGCGAATCTTAAGGTCAGTGGTTCGAAACTACCAGCCTCTCCGCGGGAGAAAGATGAGGCTTTCTACTCCCGTAAAGATTTACACCCTCGGAAACTCTGTACAGGGTCGCTATGGGTCGGAACCGACTCGATGGCACTTAACAACAACAACAAGAATCCTCCTGTGGCACTGTAGAATAAGCACTGGACTGCAAGGTCAGTTTAATCGCAATGTTGGCAGATCAAACTCACCAGCTGCTTCTCAGAAACCCTATACAGTGTCGCTATGGGTCAGAACTGACTCAACAGCACTTAACAACAACAATATATGGCCCATGGACCAGACATTCCCCACCCCTGACTTATAGGGTTTCCAAAGAGTGGCTGGTGGGTGTGACCACCAACGTTATAGTTAGCAGTCCAGTGCTTATCCTACAGTGCCACACCAGATCTCCGTACGTACAGGAGGGGTTTTTATGAAGCCGTGCGAGTGTGTGTGTGTGTGTGTGTGTGTGTGTGTGTGTGTACTACATATTTATCCTTATCTGTAGCATATGTGCTCTCTGTTTTCTCCCAGTTTATCATTTACTTTTGACTTTGTTTATGGAGTTTGCTATACAAAAATATTTCTAATCGTTTTCTTTTCCTGCCTCTGGATTTTGAGTCATAGTTAGAGAGTCTTTTCTTCCACCAGGTTATAGAGGAATTCACCCATGTGGAAATATTTTTTATTTTTTTATTTTTTGGTGAATTAATTAGGTGTTTGAAAACATAATTTTTATTGGTTATGTAATATTTCAGTAAAGAGACACATCATGTTTGCAAAGCAATTCATAGGGAAGGATTGAGATTCCTTGGCAGATGAGGGAGGAAGGTGGGGTAGGAAGTCTGGTGCCCAGCTGGGTGTAGGAGGGATGCAGAGCGGTCCCTGCCAGGAAGTGAGGAACACTCAAGTAAGGAACCAAGACAGGCCATCATGATGAAAACCTGGTGACTAGGCCCCCCACAAGGTCTGTGGGAGCTGAGGCGAGGGAAAGGGAGAAGGTCTTAGAGCTGGGGCTTGGGTGAGCTCTGTGAGGCCCTTAGGGAAAATTTAAGGAGACTCTCACTTTTGGGGTTGTGTAAATGCAGGGTCTACACCTGAGATTTAAGGCCTTCTTAAATCTTTCCTTAGGAGCCTCCCTAGGAGTTGGGGGGAGGCCAGTATCAGAAGTCTTTGTGCCCTAAGATAAGCAAAGCTGGGTATTAGGAAACTTTGAAAGGGAGGTGGGGTCTAGTTTTGACTTCATCCTGAAGGCTGTAAGGAGCTACTGCAGGATGTAAATTTTGCCAGAATTGGGAAAATGGAACTAGTAACAGCCTCTTCCCAGAAACAATGTCACATTAAAGCAGGTAATTGACAAGAGCATTTGCATTTGGCATAGGGCCTGCCTTGGAGCTGAAAGTTCAATAAACATTCGTTTCCTGTGCTTTGAGGAGCTGGACTGACTTTCAGTGTCAGGCTTCAGACCTGACACCCTCCACACAGACCCAAGGAGGCTGTTCAGATCTCAAGCAGAAAGCTGTAACCAACAAAACTTGAAGCTAGTGGCTGCCTTCTGGTCTGGGATATCTATCTTTGGATAAGAAAGATGGCATTATTCAAGAGTTGTAAGCGGAGAAGGCAGCTTGGAGCTGACAATGCCAGGCCCCCGTTTTACAGAGGTGGAAACTGAGGCCCAGGCTGGGGAATGTGCTCACACTAGTTCCTTATGATGACTTATGAGAAAGATATGTTCATTCATCCTTCCTGCCCCCAACCCAGCACCCACTTCCCTGTTTCTCCCCACCAGAGACATCCCAACAGTCCTGCTAAATGTTTCATACCTAAACTGTGCTGACCTGTAGGGAGACAAAGGCTGTCCCTCATCCTCTGAAAATCCCACCATCCTCTCCACTCCAGGCCGGGCTACAACCCACAGACCCCTGAGGGAGGCTCCCCTAACACTAGCACTGTCCCCCAGCCCCTGTGTGCTGTTAGTTGAGTGCCTGTGGGTAAGGAGGATAAATCTGCAGTGGGCGGGCAGAGGGCAGAGGGCAGAGGGCGTCCTTCAGCTCCGCTTATCTGCCTCTCCCTCAGGCTCTTGCTGATTGAGGCCAGGAGGTTGTCCAGTCTCCCGAAGCACTTTGGTGGATGCCTGCTCCCACCTCACTCCACAGGGCCTCTCCCTTCTGGCCCTCAGCCTCTCCCCTCCTTCTGAAAGAAAGATTCCTCACCGCCCCCACCAGGCTGCTGTGCCAGGCGTGTGTGTGTGTGTGTGTGTGTGTGTGTGTGTGTGTGTGTGTGGTCACTGCAACCACTGGCATTGTGATGGTTAAGGGGCTCAACGTGCCCCAGGTAGCACAAGCAATTCAACTACTAACCAAAAGGTTGGCTGTTTGAGTCCACTCAGCAAGCACCACATAAAAATGTTTTCGAAAATTACAACCAAGAAAGCCCTGTGGAACAGTCCTGCTCTGTTGGAGTGTGGGAGAAACCCCCATCAGTAGGTTGCTTAGAATTCATCTTTAGAGCTTTCTTAGTCCCACTGTCCTGTCTGTGGAACCAAGCCTGTCTATCTGTCCCTCATGATCCAACCCAAATGTTCCCTCCTTCCCAATACCTCTCCCCTCTCCCCCACAGTCCCACCCCGCCCCCTCATCCATAGTCAGAGTGACCACCTTCCTCTGCCCCAAAGTCAGCAGAATGAGGTGCCCACTTAACTAGGCCTGAACAATCTGCTTTGCATTGCTGCTAGTTGTGAACAAGACAGGCAGCCCCTTTCTTATGAGCTCCCTGAAAGCCAGGGTTACTGCTGTAGCTTTGAATCACCCTGAATGCTGGGCAGAGCACACCAGGTCGCTAGTGGGTGCTCACTGGGCATTGATTGTGTCCTTTAAAGGTTAAGTGGAAGGATTAAAGTTGACTTCTGACTTGGCGCTTACCTACAGAGCGTACTAACTTGTCTGAGCCTCCATTTCCTCATCTGTTCAATGGGGACAGTCAGCTTTTCCTTTTACCTGGCTGTTTTATGAGACAAAGCAGGTGAAGTACAAGCCCAGAACAGTACCTGACACACAGTAGGCACAGTCATTCCTTCACAAACATTTATCATGTGCTTTCTATGTGCCAAGCTCCAGCTGGAGAGGAACAAGCTAAGGCCGGAATGCAGGGCTGCAGACATATATTGAGCCCGGGTCAGTGGTGCTGAGGCTGGAGCCTGGTGATGAGCACAGCATCCTTATCCTCAAGTGATAACAGTCATTCCCAGCACGGGCACTGGACTTCCAGATAAAGTAATGTTCTGCCAAGGTTCCGACATAAAGCCATCTGACTATAAAACCCTAGCTCTTTCTGTACACCTCATCTTCCTATTGTCTAGCCCACACACCCCTCCCCCGTGCAACCTTCCAGGGTTTGTGTCATCTTTAGAAAACATATTGACCATGTATTCCTCAAACACAAACTTGTCAGGGGCCTTGGGATATGAAAATTTCAGTGCAAAGATGTCAGCACATTGTTGCCTTGTAGTAAGTAAACCTCTCCTGAGGCATTCTTCTCAGGGAGCCTCGGAGCAGACCAGACCCCGCACTGGACCCTCACACAGCATCCCTGACTCCATGCCGAAGTCTGCCGTGGCATGACCAGCTAAGAAGACGACTGACCGTGACGTTCTTGGTGTGTGTTTTGTTGGTCACCGAGGCCAAATGAAATCACGAGGACTTGTTTTTCCTTTTCATAGTCCTTCTCCCTCCTCCCCTCTTTCTTCCCCACACTCTGAAAGAAATCTGAAAACCTGCTAAGAACTGTTTTATGTGGGCGGGCACCTTTATCTGACTGTTGCTGCTTTTGTGAGAAACTTTTTCACAGAACTGCATACAGAAAATTATCTTTTCAAACATCCCATCCAGTGTAATTTTATAGATCTGCAATACTGGACGCAGCATCGTCACAAAAAGAAACCTTCTAATCCAGGGCTTCCAAAGAAGCAAGAAACTTGGGTAACCAGAGATGCTTTGTGAATCTGCTGGCACTCATCCTCACTCATTCAAATTGGTTTTGGCAAAGGAGGTGGGGCAGAGAGATTGTTTTAAACAGCTTCTTGGAAAAGTCCAGTATCTTTTCACACACATAACCACATACAGAGAACACACAGTACCCACTCACACACATCCAACCCAGCAATGCAGCCTGACAGACCAAGCTCATTGCCGTTGTATCAGTTCGGACGGGTAACAACCCTATATACAGGTCAGGGTACAAATGCCCCATAGTATTTCCAAGGCTCTATCTTTACAGAAGCAGATTGCCACATCTTTACTCTTCAAACCTGACTATAGCAAGTTTCAACCTCGACCTTTGAGTTTGCAGCTGAACGCTTAACCACTGCACCACCAGGGCTCCTCCCAGCCTGTATTTAACATTTGCAAATAGGTATATTGCTCAACCTTTAGGTCTGTGCTGGGTCTTGATGCCTTTCATGCTCCAGGCCCCTCTGGGTCTCACACTCCGCTGGGCAGCTGGCTTCCCATGCATTTTGTTAGAAGGCTGGGTCTAGCTTTTCTCAAAGGTCAAAGGCAATGAGTGGAGGCCACCGGAAGAGCAAGAGCGTAAGAGCCAGAGCCGCTGGAAGAGAGAAGGAGCTGAACCAGTGGCTCAGAGTAGCTGGGTTCTGGTGGCGAAGGGGGAACAGCCAGAAGAATCCTGTAGGAGGGGAAGCGAGGGTGGGCCTTGGCTGGGGCCTGGAGATTATTCGCCCGTGGAGAGTTTTCAAAGTGGAGCTTCAGAGAAGGAGGGAGGCCTGTGAGGGTGGAGGAAGGCTCTGAACTTTGTCTCAGGCCCAGGAAGCACCAGACACAAGGAAGGTTTCCTCTGGCAGACCGGTGGAAGGGCAGGGTGGCATTTTGGGGCCCATTGAGTAGGCGTTTGGACTTGCTTCTAAGGACCTCTCCTTAGAAGGTGGAAGAAGTTGTGAGGGTGGGGAGTGGAGAAGCAACATCAGGAACCTCCCTGTTGCCTATAGGGACAACACTACTGAGCCACCTGCTTCTCTGTACCACACACCAGACCCGTTGTCCTTGAGTCCACGAAGACGCATGGTGACCTCTGACCTCGTAAGTTAGAGGAGAACTGCTGCATACAGGTTTCCTGGCTGTCATTTTTTGGGAAGGAGTCTTGGGGATGGAACAGTTAAACACTCGGTTGTTAACTGAAAGGTGAGCGATTTGAAGCCATCCAGAGGCTCCATAGATCTGTTCCCATAAAGATTGCAGCCTAGAAAACTTGTGGGGCAGTTCTACTCTCTCATTGGGGTCCCTATGGGTCAAATGTCGACAGCACCTGGTAACAATTACAGATCTTTACGGAAATAGATGGCCAGGTTTTTCTTCCATGGAGTCGCTGAGTGGTTTCAAACCTCCAATCATTAGGTCATACCACCTATTGATAACTGCTCGTACCACTGGGTGCCTATTACATTCCAGTGGACTTGTTGGCTGGGCCCCACAGGATTCATTTCAGTGCAAATGTCAGCTTTCAGAGTCACCTCAGCAAAACTATCATTAAGGTTTTATTGAGCATCTACTGAGTTAGCATATTCTAGACAAAACCCTACAGAACAAACAAGCAACAGGAAATAAGAAAATATACCAAACCCCAGTCAGTTATCATTGGACCACCTCTGACTCACAGCAATCGCATGTGTGTGAGACTAGAACTAGGCTCCGGAGAATTTGCAATGGCTGATTTTTCAGAAGTAGCCTGTTAGGTATTTCATTAGAGACACCTCTAGGTGGATTCAAACCTTCAACTTGTTGGTTAGTAATGAGTATATTCACTGTTTGCACCACCCAGGGACTCCATTTATTGTTGTTGTTAAGTGTCATCCAGTCAGTTCCGACTCATAGTGACCCTGTGTAGGGTTTCCAAAGAGCGACTAGTGGGTTTGAACCTCCAACTTTGCAGTTCAAACTGAATTTAGGAACTATGAAACATGAGTTCTTAGTACGTCATCTGATATTGATAACTATCTTTGTTGTTTGTGCCAGAGAGTCAATTCCAACTCACAATGACCCCATGTACAGCAGAACAAACCACCCTCACAATCTTTCCTGTTTGAGGCCTTTGTTGCAGCCACTGTGTCATTCCATCCTGTTGGGGTCTTCCTCTTTTTCTCTGACCCTCTATTTTATCAAGCATGATGTCCTTCTCCAGGGACTGGTCCTTCCTGATGATATATCCAAAGCACATGTCTCACCATCCTGGCTTCTAAGGAGTATCTGTCTGTACTACTTCCCACACGGATTTGTATGGTCTTCTGACAGTCCATGGTATATTTAATTTTCTTCACCAATGTCATAATTCAAATGCATCAATTCTCTTTCCATTTTCCTTATTCATTGTCCATCTTTTAAATGCATAGAGATGATCAATCTTTTCTTCATTTATTATGATGCTACTTATTGGTTTGTATTGTGAGGAATTTTGTTTTTTTTGTCTTTTATGTGATCCATCAGAATGTAGAAATTGTATTAAATCATCATTAATATCACATGCAAATAAAATTTTGCTTAAGATCATTAAAAACCAGTTGTAGAAATACATCGACAAGAAACTGTCAGATATTTTCCAGGTTCAGAAAAGGACATAGAATAAAGAATATCACTGCTGATGTCGCATAGATAGCTGTCTAGAACCCCCAAATCCCTGCAATGGAAAGAGAACTTTCAAATATTGATTGGTACAATCATCACTAGGGCTTGAATCCCATCCCCCTCCTCCAAGCCCCACCCCCATTCTTGCCAAGCTCAGATGGAATGCCTGCTGTGACAGGCTGCTCATTCCTTACCAAAGTCTCTCATTTCATCTTTGGGCAGTGCTGACTGTTAGCATGGTGGGAAGGAGGGTACATCACGTGGATGTAAGAGCAGCCTCCAGTCCAGTTTGAGCATGTCCAGTGCCCAGATCTTAGGGAGGCCATTTAGTTTCTTCCTCCTCAAATCTAGTGCCATAATTCCAGCCTCTTCATCATCTGCCTGTCCCTCAGGGCTCTGGTCCCTGATTACATGGCACATTGCCAGCCCCACTGGTCTCCTAGAGTTGCCCAATGTTGTTGCTGTTAGGTGCCATCGAGTCAGTTCCAAGAATGGAACACTGCATCATCCTCACAATCATTGCTAAGCTTGAGCCCATTGCTGCTGCCACTGTGCCAATCCATCTCATTAGTGGGTTTCCTCTTTGTCGCTGACCCTCCACTTTACCTAGCATGATGTTCTGTTCCAGGGACTGGTCCCTCCTGATAATATGTCTGAAGTATGAGAGACAAAGTCTCACCAGCCTGGCTTCTAAGGAGCATCCTAGCTATACTTATTTGTCTTATTACCCTTTGCTTAGTAATACAAGGCAGTCCCTCATGAAACGATAAAAAACCAGTTATTGCTAATAGATCCCAACGCATGGCAACCCCATATGTGTCAAGAGTAGAACTTGGCTCCATAGAGTTTTCAAGGACTGATTCTCCAGAAATTGATCTCCAGGACTTTCTTCCGAGGCACCTCTGGGTAGACTGTAACCTTTAATCTTGCAGACTCCCATGAAGCAGTAGCCAACAGGGAAGTGCATCATCTAAGTATAGAAGTGCCATATAGGCCCTGGGTGGGTCAGAAAAGGAGGAGTAGAAGTTGACTTTGGTCTGGCCATGGGTGGGCAGGGAGGATGAGAGAGATGAACCCCAGCCTGTGAGTGTGTATGCATGTGATTGTGTGGATGGTGTTGTGACAGTGTTTGCATGCTCCCCTACACAGCACCTCATTGTGGGGTTGTGTTGTGAAGCCAAGCTGAGGTTATAACAGAATGGGCCTATCTGTGAGATCAGGACAGGAGCAAGCCCTTGTGTATAACCCAGGGTGTGATTAATTTAATTATTTCAAAAGCCCCTTTGGTATTTCACGGAGGGTCATGCCCCCTGGCTATGGGCTTGAATACAATTGCAGCAGGTTTCAATAAAATCAATTAATTTAATTTGATTTGGTTTTATGTACTTGGAGCTGGTGCCTCTTGAACCTGGCATGAAAATTATTACAGAATAAAAATGCATATTAGTACTTGGAGCCCAGCGTCCTTGGACTTTTCCAGGAGCCTGCAGTGCTGATCACAAAAGCTAATCGCCCCCCTGGCCTCCCAGGAGCTGACCGCCCACTGTCCACCATTAACCCCCTCCAGCCTGAGACAGTGCTCTTTTGCATTGGTTTTTTTTGGTTTTGTTTTGTTTTGCGCTGTTTGCATTGCTCTTGTCCTTCCTGAGGCACATTCTTATCTGGTAATAAAGCCAGGGTATTTGTTTCGCTTTTGAGAAAGACTCAGAGAGGTTATACTTGGCCTTAGTCACCAGTTTACTGATTCCTTTGTTTTTCATAATGACATTTATTGGAGGCAATGCAGTGCAGTGAGTTGAATGGCAGCTGTGTGCCTGAAGAGCTAGATGAGCTTGGGAAAGTGTCTTCACTTCTCTGGGCTTTGGATTCCTAGGCCAGATAGTGGAAGGCTGGGCACCTGTTTGCCAAGGTTCCTTCTAGCTCTAAGAGACATAACCACTGGACTAGCTCGTGTCCTGTGGCTGTCCAGTGGAGTCCATCCCAGACTCAAGCACATCTTATTCCCACTCTACTGAAGGGGGCTGCAAGCCAGTTCAGGAGATGGTTGACAGAACTGGAGCCAGGCCCTGGGGGGGGGGGGGGGGCATCCCCCTAGAGGAACTGCTTCCTCCTCCACATTCCGACAGAGAAAGTATTGCTTTCAAAAAGGGAAGGGGCTGCAGCTCAGGGAAAGAAAAGTACATGGTCCAACAAGTGATATCTTGCTGATAGAGAAGACCAAGTTCCAGACTCAGGCAGCCATATTCACGTTCATTATAAAGGCCGGTTGGCACAGACCTTAATTTCAACTGACCTTTTGTAGTCCTCTTTTGCATATTAGGAAGGACACAGTTAGCCAAGTCATGTTTGGGGCTTCCCCAACTGAGCAGATCCTGACCCACTGTTCATCCCAGTCACCTTCATCCCCTTGCAAGCCCAGCGGCCTTCCACCTCGCTCCAGGGTGAGTGGGTGGAGGAGACTGTGCAGAACACCCTCCCCCCATACCTGAGAGTTCACCCTCAGCAGATTCGTCTTTCTTCTTTGTACCAACATCTGGTCTCCTCACAGCCCTTTCTCCTGACCTTGAATTTGACACTGGGTGTTGAGAACCCTTGGAAGCTTGGTGGCTCCATACAATAAGCACGACTGTGTTCAAGTCCGGTAGGCACTCCAAGGGAGAAAAGTGAGGCTTTCTACTCCTGTGAAGATTCGAAGCCTTGGAAACAAGGTCGTTATGAGTCAGAACCAACTTGAGGGCACTTAACAACATGGATACCCTTGAGTTGGTAGCATTTCCATCCACACCTTTCAGCTTCCCTGGATATTACTATCATCTCCTTCCATCTCTGAGTGGACCCAATAGGGTGTGAGTTACTGTCCTATGTTACCTCGGGGAAACTGAGGTCCAGGGAGGAGAAGTCATTTCTTTAAGTCACACTCAGTTATTAAGTGGCAAGGCTGGGATTCAAACCCACTCCAAACTTCCTAGCCTCTTTATATATAGTAGGTACTTGTTTCATGCCGTCAAGTCAGTTCCTTCTCACAGTGATCCTATGTAGGTTTTCTGAGGAGCGGCTGGTGGACTTGAACTGCTCACTGACCTTGTAGTTCAAACCGACCTTGTAGTTCAGTACTTATCCTATAGTGTCACACTAGATCCTTAGTAGGATCTACTTAGCAGGCTCCTTAATGATACTTTATACTACAGGCATACCACATTTTATTACGCTTCCTTTAGCACACTTCCCAGATACTGCTTTTTTTTTTTTTTTTTTTTAACCAAGTAAGGACTTGAGCAAGTCTTTCTACTCCTGTAAAGATTTACACCCTCGGAAACCCTATACAGGGTTGCTGTGGGTCGGAACCAACTCGATGGCACATAACAACAACAACAACATCAGCACAGTTTTTCAAAGCGCGTGTGCTCACTTTGTGTCTGTTTGTTACAGTTTGGTAATTTTCACGGTATCACAAACTTTTTCCTAATGCTATGAATTCCAATTGTGGCGTTACAGTATAAGCACTGGTACTGGACATCGAACTAGGAGTTCAGCACTTAACCTACTGCACCAATAGGGCTCATTAATGTTGTTGTTGTGGTTGTTAACTGCCCTTGAGTTGGTTCCAACTCATCACGACCATGTACAGGGTTTCTGAGGAGCAGCTGGTGAGTTTGAACTGACAACCTTGTAGTTCGAAGTCTAGTGCTGATCCTACAGCGCCACACCAGGAGTTCAGGGCTCCTTGTAAACAACTTTTATTAGCACTGTTGTCATAGCAACCATTTACAGGGTTTCCAAGGAGCAGCTGGTGGGTTTGAACTACTGACCTTGTGGTTAGCAGTTCAGTGCTTATCTTACAGCACCACACTAGAGCTCTTTATTTACACTGGGAAATAATAAAAAATCGTGTGACTCACTTATTGAGATGCTTGATTTATTGCCATGGTTGGAACCAAATCCACATCTCCCAGGTCTGCCTGAATACTCCCTTCTGCCAAACAGCAAAGGCCCCTGGGGGAGGTAATAATATTAACTATCATGAAAAACCTATACAGGATGTGTAGTGCCAAGAAGCCATGGTGGCACTGTAGGATAAGCACTGGACTGCTGACCAGTTCAAACCCACACCAACGGCCCTTGCAGGATTAGCATTGGACTGCGAACCACAAGAGCAGTTCAAACCCACCAGCTGCTCCTCGGAAACCTTATGCAGGGTCACTATGAGTCAGAACCGACCAGACAGCATGTAACAGCAACAACTCCCATAAATATTTACAGTCTAGAAAATAGGGTCACTATAAGTCGGAATTGATTTGATGACAGTGGGTAGGCAGTAAGTGCCAGGAACAAACAACGATAAGGCCTCATGACTAGGATGATTAGAAATTAACGCGTCCAAGGTCACCCTAGGCCTTGGTTCTCAGGCCAAGACCCTAACTAGCTTCCCTCTGGTAATTAGATCTCAACGCTGACCCTATCCTCCCACTTGTGGGGTTTTGGTACAAGGTACAAGAACCCAAAACCCAAACCCACTGCCATCAAGTTGATTTTGGTTCATAGTGACCCTGTCATAAAGGTCCTGTAGAGGGCTTCCGAGTCTGTAAATCTTGACATCTCATCTTTCTTCCTCAGAGCGGCTAGTGGATTAGAAGTGTCAACAAGAAGGGCATAACGAAAGACTGGGGGTGGGGTCAGTGCCACTTCCATGCCTGCAGCTGGCACTGCCGCCTGGCTACCTGCCAGGCCCTGAGCAGCGGACAGGGGTGTTGGTGGTCTCCCTGGCCCAGCGTTTCTCACCCTCAGCCCTAGGCTCCGTCATTCCCCCACCAGGCCCCTCTCCCGGGTCAGTGCGTTCCGCCCCGGCAGGCGCCGGCCTCTCCAGCGGTAACCCGTGGGCAGGGGCGGCGCCGCGTAGAGCCCGGCCTCCCGGGGAGCGGGGCGGGTGAGAGAACCGGGTCCAGGCCGCCGAGAGAGGAGCGCTTGGGGGTGTGGGGTGGAAGTGGAGGTGGGCCCTTGGGAAGAACATGGGAATGCAGTGAGGAGTGGGGGCCAGGGCGGGGCGCCCTGGGAAGGGGTGGGGGCCTTGGAAGGGGAAGGGGCCAGGTTGGGGGCTGGGGAGGATCAGGGAGGTGCGCGGGTGCCCAGTCCGAAGCGTCTTGGGCCGGGGCGGAGCCTCTGTGGTTACATCTCGTTCCGATTCTGCTTTCTCAGGGGGTGGGAGTAGGGGTGTGGGGGGGAGTACTGGTAGGGAGAGATAGGTGGGCAAACCTGTCTGAACCGGCTAGGCAATCAGAGGGGCGTGGGCCGGGGAACTGGGGTGCTGCCCAGCACCCTCTACCCTCACCGCGCTTGGGAATTTTTCTGTGAATCCGCCCGTTGGTTTTACAGCTCCCCCCACCCCTCCAGGCCCCACCTTCTCTCCTGACCAGCCCTCCCTTCCCTTCCTTCTCCCTGTTGGCTCCTCTGAGGAATCGGTTAGCCAAAGGGAGGTACCAACCTCTTGCCCTCGACTCTCCCTCTCCCACCCCTCCTGGAGAATTCAGATCCTGTCTGAGCACTCCCGCTCTCTCTCCCTGCTAGGGCCTCGAGGGCTTTAGAGGAGGCCTTGAGTTAGCGCCACCCACCCCCAACCCCAGACTCGCTTTCCTTCCCGAGGGCCCAAGGCCCATTACCAGCAGGCTGCCAGATTCTGGTGGCCTGCAGGCAAGACCCAGCGATCTTATGGGCTTAAGAGTCTTACCCTGCGACCCCTCCCTGAGGGTGTCTGCATTTTGCCCAACAATTCCGAGAGGAACCTTCTCCCCCCCACACACACACAAAAAAAAAAAAACTCTCAAAGGGTGGGATTCCAGAGGCAGGGTACCAGATGTTGAGAGGGGCAGAGGAGGCCTTTCTGTGATCCCCCATATCACATCAAAAGAGGCCTCCACTGTCCCCCTTAGACCCTCCTCTGCCTTGCCTATGTCTCTCCCTGTGGCCAGTTCAACTTCTCATAACCCTCCATGAGGGCACTTCTCACACTCCAGGTACCAGCTTCATGGGCTGGGTCGCTTGTGCTTGTTACAAGCTTTCAGCTTTCTACCCAAGATTGCCTAAGGGCTGTGATTTAATAGAGTAAATAACCGGGATCTTTAGCAGAACTGGAACCACAGGCACCATCCAGTCCAGTCCTGGGTTCTGTAGATTAGACCCAGAGAAACATGGACCTGCCCAAGGTCGCTCGGCTTGGTAATGGCAGAGGTGGAACTTTAATTCATCTTCTAGCACCCCATGTAAGGTGTGTGTTCCTGTGCTTTAATTTTAAGGTAATTTTATGTTTGAGGTCCCTGGCTAATGCAAATAAATGATTTGTGCTCAGCTACTAAATGAAAGGTTGGTGGTTCAAACCCACCCAGCAACACCATGGAAAAGAGGCCTCATGATCTGCTTACAGTCAAGAAAACCCTGGGTACTAACTTTATGTGGAAAGGAAAGAGATCCCAGATAAGCAAAGCATTACTGAAGAAGAAAAAAGTAAGAGGCTTTTTCACTTCTCCATCTCAAAAGCTACTACACAGCCACAGTAACCAAAACAGGTTGGTGTTACTGCAACCAAAGACACATAGATCAATGGAACACAACTGAGAACCCAGAAGTAAATCCATCCACCTAACGCTCAGTTGATCTTTGACAAAGGGCCAAAACACATATAAATGGGGAAACACATAATCGCTTCAACAAATGGTGCTGGCAAAACTGGAATGAAGCAAGACCCATATATCTCACACCATACATAAAATCCAACTCAATGTGGGTTAAAGGTCTAAATGCAAAACCTAGAACTCTAAAGATCATCAATGGAAAAAATAGGGACAAACTCAGAGGCTTTGATACCTGGTGTAAATACACTATCTTACACAACTGAAAACACAAACAGCAGAAGACTGCCTCCTAAAAATTAGACACTTATGTGCATCATAAGATTTCACTACAAGACTAAAAAGAGAACCCACAAACTGAGATAAAATTTTTGGCAATGAATTATCAGATAAGGGACTACTCTAAAATTTATAGAACAACAACTCAATAAGAAGAAGACAAATAATTCAATTAAAAAGTAGGCAGAGGACAAGAACAGACACTTCACCGAAGAAGACATTTAGGCAAGACAACAAACATGAAGAAATGCTCATGATCATTAGCCATTGTTGTTATTAAGTGTTATCAAGCCAACTCAGAGCAGTCCTATTTTCAGGAAGTGCTGGTGGGTTTGAACCATCGACTTTGTGATTAGCATTCCAGTCCTTGTCCTACAGCAGGATTTACAGAGATGCAGATCAAAGCAACAATGAGCTATCATCTTACACACACACCCCCCATTAAAAGCCAAGTTCAAAAACACAGAAAACAGTTAATGCTGGAAAGGTTGTAGAGCATCTGGGACCCTCTTACACTGTTGGTGGGACTGTAAAATGGCTCAACCACTGTGGAAAAAGGTATAATGCTTTCTCAAAAACGTTGGAAATAGATTTTTAAATACACAGACACACACATACAGTAGGCAAAGGTATGGGAACTGCAGTCTTACGACTGCGTCATTTCTTATCAGGGGGTGCTGAGTTTCTGTTAAGGACCTTGGTGGGACATGATGATGGTCACACAATATGATGAAAGTAATTAATGTCACTGAACTGTACATGGAAAATCATTTTAAATTGGCATTTTTGTTGTTGTTACATGTATACTCATCATATGAAAAGTAATACCCAGCATTTTCACAAGAAATTAATCCTCAGGTAAAGACTCCTTATTCTACCATCACAGTTTAGTGTTTGACACAAATGATTTAATAAATGTTTGCTAAATGAATGGGGAAAACAAAGAAAAGAAAACCTAGGGAGCTCAGAATCAGAATCAACTCCACGGCAGCAAGTTTGGTTTGGGGTTGGTTTTGTGCACTGTAGGATAAGCCCTTTGCCACAAGGTCGGTTTGAACCATAAGGTCTGAGGTTCAAACTCACCAGCCGCTGCTCAGAAACCCTATACAGGGTTGCTGTGAGTTGGAACCTTACCAACAACGACCTAACACCTGTGTGGGATTGAGTAAGAGGCTCAGCTGAGATTGGTGAGATGTCTGAAGCGAGTCTTCGGTGACAGAACTGGAGAAGTGAGAACACCCCAGGTTTCCACTGGTATTTAGGACTCTGACCCTTTCCCACAGAGTATACTAGAGAAATCTTTCTCCAAGGTCATTTGGTGGCCACCATTAGGAGCCAGTCCTTTGTGCCCTTGAAGAGATTTTGGATTTGGAGCTAGGGTTCAGCATGAGCTAAGTTGGCAACTCTAGATCAGAGAGACTAATGCTGACTCTTCTCCGTTCGTTACATTCAACCAATATCTAGACAGGCTGCAAAAGTCCAAGGCATGTCTGGTCCTGTGGCATCTCTTTCCTGTCCTGTGGCATCTCTTTCCTGTCCTGTGGCA